>NW_025336598.1:25702151-25852148 GCF_004798865.1 Varanus komodoensis | reverse complement strand
TGCCTTGAGCCCTTTGTAGGAAAAAGGGCTCAAGGCAGCTTACATCATTCTCTTCCTCCATCTTATCCCCACAACAACAACCCTGTGAGGTAGGTTGGGCTGAGAGTCTGTGACTGGCTCAAAGTCACCCAGTTGGCTCCATGGCTGAGTGGGGAGTAGAACTCAGATCATCTGAGTCCCAGTCCTATGCTCTTAACCACTACACCACACTGGCTCTCAATGATAATGAAATACAAGGAGCCGTATCCTCATTGCAGCTACTAGAAAGGAGCGTTCTGTGTCAGAATTGCTGGAGGTGGGGGTGAAGAGAGAGAGAGAGAGAGAGAGAGAGAGAGAGAGCGAGCGAGCAAGTGAGATGATAGAACATGTGACATTAGGGGAAGTAACAGCCCCAGCTACAAAGAACTGTTTCCAGGGAATTGGTGGTTGGGCTTGTTAACAGAAAGAAAGGGGTTCTCAGAGGACTGCAGTTTAGACCTAGTGGACATGAGGCATAGATTGTACATAGACTGTTCATTCAAACAAAATAAATCCCTGTTCTAAACCTTTGTACTAGGAAGTGTCTTTTAAAAGCCACTTCCCAATTTCCTTCCTGTTTGGTGCTGCTATAACCTCTTGGAGATATGTTAGGATCAGAAGCCTCTTCTGGAGTCATCCTTTAATGGGCATAGACTAGTAAAGGTGCTGTGGATACTTCAGTGTTCATCAGTCCACAGATGCACAGAGTCAGTGTGGAAAGAGTTTGGTCTCTGGTACACACACCGAAGCACAGGTTACTGTCCTAGAATGTTTTAGATGAATGTAGTAGCTCTGTGGAATTTCTGACCTGAGTTTTTCCCAGCACTACCTGCAAGCAGCAGGAATAATTGCTCTTTTTGCACTGAAAATACATGATGTACCACTGAGCTGTGCCATTGCAACTTCTCAGCAACAGGCTATTCTGGTTTCCCATTCTTTTAGGCCTATTTGTAAAGACCATGAAAAGGTTAACAGCGGTGCCCACCTGTTTGACAGCCGTTCATTTAAACAGCTGTCAACTGAAGCTGACCTCTTTTGGAAGTGACAAAAGCATGTGGCAACATACTAATGCATGTTGATAAGTAAACAATAATGTAATGCTTTTATACTTAATGAAATCTCCGGATACAAATTAACATGGGATACATTAGTCAATTACTACCATGTAGGCAAATCAATTCCTAGGCAGCATTAAATAAATATTGTAAACAAGGCAAAGTAAATTATCATGTCATTATCCCATATGAGGTCATACTCGGTTTACAAGTCAATGACTTTTTTTCTTTTATATATTTACCCTGCTGCCTTTTAAAAAGCAATACTCCCCTTTTAATGATAGCATGAAATACTAATTAGTGTTGTGCTGAAAATTTTTCCAAAGTTTTTATCCTTCTCATTCATTTTCAAAAGAAAGAAAGGCTTTTAAAAAGAAATTCAAAGGAAAATAAATTCAGATAAATTTTCATTTCATATCCTTTGGCTGTTTGTTTTGTACAATTTTCCCATTTACAAAAAATTTTACAACACTAGTCAAATGCCAATAAAGAAGAAAGCAGTGATCTGATTTTAAGACAGTCTTGATGACTTTAAAGAACGGGTACATAAGGCATACTCAAGAAATATATTTAACTGAGGAGTTTATAAGAAACTTTGGAATACAAGTTAACTGTCTGGTTTGATATAAATTTTTTATTGACCAGGTGTGCATATTATCTAAACCACAATAGAGATCTACCTGCTTATTATAAACAGGCTAAAAGTGAAAGCATTTGGACCATCTTGGTTTATATTTAGCTAGCACATGGACTCATATTTATCAGGGTTAGACTAGCTTTGAGTTTGATGCAGCAAAATCTTCATGTGATCTTGCACATTTATTAGAATTGGACACTTTTTCCTGACCCATCTGAATGAAGCTGGGCCCACTGGCAGCCCTAGGCACAGACCCTGCCATGTTGCATCAATATCACTCTTTATGGAGGGTTATATTGTCTCTATTTTTCCAATGTGGGAGATGGAATAGAACACCAGGAGGAAGGTGAGGAACACGTCCCTCAGCCTACTAATCTTCCCTGGCTTCAGGCTGTATAAATGGAGAAACTATTTGTTAAGAAAGTCTGCCCCTGTGACAGAGCATCTTACTGCATGTTTCAACTACATGGATAATATTGACATTAATTAAAATTGATTAGTGCACTTTAAAAACAAATTAAACCTGAAATATATACTCCTACAT
The DNA here is from genome assembly GCF_004798865.1 of Varanus komodoensis. Lineage (NCBI taxonomy): Eukaryota > Metazoa > Chordata > Lepidosauria > Squamata > Varanidae > Varanus > Varanus komodoensis. Next base: position 25,849,894 of record NW_025336598.1, on the reverse strand, counting down.
ACCCTCCAAGGATGTGTGCTATGTTACAGGTATCTGGGTTTCACAGTTTGTGCGCTGCTGGACAAATAACAGACACCCACACACCCTCTTTTATCACTATAGAAAATGCTACATGTCACATTTTTCTGAATATCATTAAAGCGATAATGCATTCGTGTTCTGCACTATTACTCTGCCTTCAAAAATTAGAAACAGTTACTGTTAAAAAAGAAAGAAACTATTTTGAAATCATGTGGGGTCAGGAGCCAGCCCTGAAAAGTCACCCTCCCTTACCAAGGCAGGCTGCTTCTTATGTTCTACCTGAGAAACAGCACTGGGTAACCTTGAAACTGCCAGCTCCTCTGTCCCCTTTGTTCTTCTGCCTCCTTCTCAGAATTGGACAAATCCATCTGAGCAGAGTGTGATGTGCAACAGATGCCCCCAGTTTCCACACACAATTAAAATGTATATTTAATGAATTTGGCATTTGCTTTTCATTAAGTCCTCTTCTTTTCCTTCAGTCCTGTCTAATGTATTCTAGATTTCTTCAAGTTTTCATTTTTTTAAAGGTCAGAAGAAACTACTTCTTGTTCTATCAGACTAGATACCTGTGCTAGGTAGAAGAATAATGCATGGCAAGAAGCAGGTGGAGGCTCCTTGGGAAGATAGGATAAGCATACTTGGGCAGCTCTGGAAGTCCCATGACCTTGCAGGAAGAGACCACTGGGCAGCTGCTCCTCTTCTCAGGTGCAACATTCTTGCTCTTGTGCTTTTACTCTGGCCTAGCGAAAAGTGGGCAGTCTCAATGTCTACTAATTCATGAGCTCTCTGCCTGCCAAGCCAACAAGTGGTGGCAATGATGAGAAAGAGGATAAGAATCAAGAGGTGCTGGTGACAAAACCAGCGCAAAGGTAGCCTCAATGATGAAGGGGGTCCATTCAGAGTGACTTGTGCAAGGGCTTTCAAAAATCTAGAATTAACACTGTCTCTGTAATGCCTTTCTTTTATAATCCTCTACTGTTGAGAAGGGCTTTGAGGGTTGGTCCCATCTCTTCCCACTTGCATGCTTCCTGATTGCATTAGGGAAGCTATAGTTAAGCACATCTTACATGGCCAGAAAGAGATTCCATTTCCTGTTTCAGTAATACTATTTGAAAATAAAATCAAACACACACCATTGTATGTCAGCACTTTAGAAATAGATCCATGTTTATTGATATCTTTACATTTAAGATATTTTGTACACTGAAAGGTCAAAAACTTCAGTTTTATCATAACTCCCTAATGAAGAAAATTGCTCAAACACAAATCTTCATTTCCCTTTTGTCAGTCATTAATATTGAACTTTTCTTTTTATACAAATAAAAATGCATGTGAGTACTCCTAGCAGACAATAAATTTCTGTTAGAATAAAAGGATGGGAAATGAACGGATACCGTAGAAGTTAATCCGGAAATCATTAAAGCAATTTTTGCTAAATACCAAAAGATTAGCAGTCTAGTGACTACATGTGCTCTGACATTCTCAGTTATTAACTTCCTAAATTGCCATATATTAAGACTAGTTTAAACGGAAGACTAGAATTATTTCAATGGAGAACCATGAACTATTTCCCCCTGGAGGTTTTATCTGAGTCATTTGATTTTACCCTCCTGAATATGGAGGAGAGGGAGAGTCCCACTACAGGAGACCATCTCTTGCTCGTCTGCTTTCTCTGTAGCATCCACCTTTATGAGTAAAGTAAGCTGTGAGTAATGTAAATGTTAAAGCCTAGCAGAGGACCTTAGCAATTATAATTCAAACTAAGCTAGAAATCAAGTTCCTTTTGCACATTATATGCATGGTGAAGTTTTATGTTATTAAATAGTTATGGGGGGACACCTCTGGCCCAGTTCCTTGACCACACACAGTTCATTGCCTTTATCTAGACATTAGCTTGGACAAGGAAGCCAGCATGTGAAATTCTCTCTGGCTCATGAAACCATGTACAACCAGAAATCTCTAAGATATGGTGATACCTAAAGACTTAAAAGCTTCCTGTCAGGTAGGATTCCTTGCCTCAAACATCCCCACTAACATCAAAGAGCCTAGGGGACTGAACCTTGTTGACGATGGAGCCTGTGCCCCCATTTAATGCCAGAATTACCATTTCATAAAAGAAATGACTAAATGTTTGTTAAGGGTTGTGCAACCCATGTGGAGAGTTGGCAAGTTCAGATCAGGTGGAAAGCTGACAAAATTAGGGTCAGTTGGAAGTTTGAAAAGGTGCACAATGAAGTTTGAAGGGCAGTGCTCAAAGCATACTGCTACATTGATAAGGTAAGGTAAGAAGTATAAACTTCTTGTAAGTTCAAGTGGGACCTGCAAAAAACAATTGCAGTAAATTCTCTTCCTCTTACGGTTTCCAAATGTCATCAGCCCCAATGCAATCAGCTTAGACCTTGCCATGTTGAACCCACAAGACGTGAAGAGGCATTTTGCTTTGGGTTGCTTGAAAATGTGTAGAACTTGAAGCATGGATGCTAGTTCAACATGACAGGTCTGAACTGAGAGAAGCAGAGCTGATGTAAAGGCAGAGCAAAATGCACAAGGATTTTGTTTACATGCATTTTCAATCATTGTTCCCTGCTGCCTGAAATCCCACTCTGTGCTTGAGTGTGTTGTTCCCTCTTTCTGCTTAATGTTTGGCAATACTGACTCTACATGCTGTCTCTCCTCTTGTTGTATGGTATTATCTCTGATTCTCAGCCAGTGTAGATGCCTGATGGTCTGGTGGAATGTGCAGTATTTTGTGGACTTGGGGTGGCTGGGTACAGTGGTCTTTTGGCCTCCAAAGTCCTCGCTCTTTCCTCTTCATAGCGTTTGAGGATCCTATGAAATCTTCATCATCTTTGTCTCAAAATCATAAATCCCAGTCCTCCGTTGACCTCTGTGCACTGGTCATCTTTACTTTAAGGCCAGCTGTGGCCACTATATGGATTCTAGTGCAATCCCTGGAAGCTTTTCTTCTAACACTTCACATGTAGACCGACATGGTTGCCCTGGTGGGAAAGCTTGCATTGTAGCAACAATCCTAGCCAGTTAGTGCTTTCACATGCAGGGAACAGGATCCAGGCATGGAGCAGGCATTCACTGCAATCTTTAAACAATATTTGAATTCTTCTGTTCTTCATTCCGAAGTTGTCTCATTTGTTTAAGGAATCACAGAATTAATGACTTCAAGATGTGACACGAGCGGTTTCTGTTCTCTGGATGTATAAATGATAGCACCTTTTGGAATACCATGTGAATGTTTGCATCTATGAATATGAACTACCCTCCAAATTGATATCGGAGCTGAGCACTAGAGTCTGTCCTTTTGCATTCCTATTTGATGCCCTTTTCACATTCCTGAAAGGTTGGTTGTATGTTAGCTAGTTGTACAATTCCACTTCTACACTATTTATTGCCACTTTGTTGTTGCGAGTGGCGAAGTTGCATCCGACCCATTGCAACCCCAATGACAACACTCCTCCAGGCCTTCCTGTCCTCCACCAGCCCCCAGAGTCCACTTAAGATCACACTGACTGCTTCAGTGACTCCATCTAGCCACTTCATTCTCTGCCATCCTCTTCTCTATTTTGCCGTCAATTGTTCCCAGCATCAGGGCACTAGGGGTCTGTTAAATGGATCCACTGTTTAGGTTCCCCCCACCCACCTTGTTTTGGAAAATCCCTTAATTATTTATCAAATATTTGCATACTTAATTTGTCAGTTCACATCCACAAAACAATATATTTCTATATTTTCACTTCTTTATCTGAAAGAAAAGTCAAAGCCAATGTAGTTAATATTATATATGACAAAACTGAAATGGAATTGACATTCCTATAGAAATTAATAGATCTAAGATTTCATTTATTCATCTTATTTTGTCTTTCCACACTAGCTCTTTTTAACCTTGTCATATGACACTACTAGATACTACTTGATAAGTGTAAATTGTGTGCACCTACAATCAATGATGGGAGGATTAAAAAATAGTTTTGGCAGGGATTGAGAATTAGCATAGCATTATAATATGCTTGGTCAGCTAAAATCTAGTGCTCTTTTACAGTACAATCCTATACATCTACTCAGAGTTAAGTTCAATAAGACTTACTGCAAGAAAATACTTATAGGATCGCAACCTTTAATGCATTATTGCAATCTTTGCTGCAGTATTTTAAAATGGTAGGTTGAATTCCCTCAATGGATTGTGCAATCCTTGTAAGTAATTAGTTTAGAAAAGGTTGAAGCTCAGTAGTGCAGCTTATGATTTGCATTCAAATGGTCCTAAGTTAAATCTCTAGGAAGTTTTCTGATTGACACTCTGGAGAGCAGCTGCTAGTTACAAGGCAGACTTTTCTTATATTTGGAGAAAAGTTGAGCAGCTTTGTTACAGCAGGGCCAGTAAAATCTAAGTCTTGATGACTCCTATGGGTTATAAGACTGAATTTCAGTGTGTTTTTAAGGATGGCCATTAAGACACAAGAATGATGTAATTTTAATTTCAGTTTGGTGCTGATTGATCAATAAATTGAATGTACTATTATATCCCTTTTTCCTGTGGCTGATTATTAACTGCCTTGAATCTTGGGGAAAAGGTGTGTGAGAGAAATTAATAATGGTGCAATGAACTACAGCAGTGGTTTGCAAACATTGCTCTGGGGAATATTGGAGATGTATGAATGTTGATTAGGCTTTTCTCAGTGAGAAGGCAAGTAATGGCAACCTGGAAGCTAAGCTTCACTGATAAATGGCCTGCCCAATTTTACTGTTCTTTCTCTACAATGTACAGATGAAAAGAAGTATTGTAGGTCATAAAGTAATGTAGCAGGATGGTATCAACAAGTGAACATGAGAACAAAATGAACACATTCCAAGATGGTGCAAAAAATCAGAATTGTAATGTATTTCAAATACCAAATATTTTGGGTTGAAATTATTCTTATTAAAAAGCAGATCTGTTTTCCAACCCTGGACAGTCTCTAAGGTTGGCAGTTAAGGTAGACATTGTGAGACACTGTGAAGAGCCCCCACCTCAGCAGGACCCCATTGACAAAAACCCAGGAATCCTTCAGCTGCTTCTCTATTGCCACCTGTTAAATCACCCTTATTTTGCTCTGGCTCAGATAATGGAGTTAGTGTAAATGAGAAACACTAGATGCCAACGACTGTTGGCTCACTGGCTTTCTTCCTGTGACTGTACAATGAGAGAAATGTTAAGAAAGGAGATGAGGAGCAACGGTAACTTGAAGCAATTGTGCTGAAAAGGTAGAATCCCTGAAGTGGGGGGGGGGGGCATTAGATAGTTAGATCAATCAGAAAATGGATAATCCGGCACTAACTATCTCAGAAGTGTGCACTATGAATTTTCTCTTGACAGGGACTTCAGATCCAAAATATGTTGACTAGATCCTTTAATAAATATCATTTTGTATCTTCCCCCACTCATTTTTTAATTTATTTGTATTTTCCCAATGCATTTAGAAGGTACTCACTGTTTGTGCCAGGTATAGCTAGTTTTGAAAGGTACGGATTAGTATACATCATGTGACCTGTGTTTACACCCAACCAGAATCTGCAATACTGATTAGGGATTATCCCACGGGGAAATGCTATATGGAAAGCCTTCTCTGAAAATCAGTAAATGAGTAATGGCCCGACCAATTGCCTGTCCATTGTTCCTAGAACATTTGGATGCCACTTAGATAAAGGAAGGGCAATGGAATTAAACATCAATCCATAATTTGTGCCAGTATGCATTTTGTTCCTCTCGGTAGATTGGATCGTATTTTGTGTAATTTTTTTTCTTAATTTCTTTCTTCTTAAATTTATTTATTTTTAATTAAGGGAGTCAAAAGTTGGGAAAATTATTCTAATACATTCATATAAAAAGAGTATGTTTGCACTGATTAGTCAAAAAAGGTACTTAACATTTGTATTTTGTTGTTCATTTTTTTAATAGATGACACGAGAACAGTATATACTGGCAACACAGCAAAACAATCTGCCAAGAACAGAAAACCCTCAGCTTTATCCAGTAGGAATTTATGGTTGGCGCAAGAGGTGCCTATACTTCTTTGTCCTCTTGCTATTGGTTACCATGATAGTTAACTTAGCAATGACAATATGGATACTGAAAGTAATGAATTTCACAGTGGTAAGTAATACCAAGATTTGCTTCTTAGTTTGTATATTTTAAAGAGTTTGGGTGGTGGTCCTTTGATGTTAGGGATCTGTATTTATTCTTTGGATGGGCAAATTACTTGTTTCTAAAAGAAGAACCATTTTGGATTTCATTGGGGAGGATGATGAGATTGGGAAGGACATGATAGGGCAAGAATTCACAACACAGTTCCAAGATCTGATCTCAGGGTTAATCAAGTTTAGATTATACACAGCCAGTATTAACAACATTGGCTGTAGTTACTTTTCCAAAAAAAAAAAAAATCATCACAATGCTAGAAATGTTGTTTGCATAAGTCAAACATGCCTAATACATAAACCCATTTAACTATTGATAACAATAATGACTCACAGAGATCCTATGGATTGTCTTTTGCATACAGAATTGTGGATGGAAGGCAGCAGTGTTTCTGAGGTGGGTCAAGTACCAGGTATTTTCTGAGGAGATACAAAATCATTTTAGAAATAAAGGGAAGCTTTCAGGAAAGGAGAGGTAAATATTTTCTCTTGCATATTGAAGGTCTTGGATCTCAAATCTAGGAGGGCTCACCATTTCTCTTATCTCTCAGCTAGGGACCTTTTACTGTGACATGAGGAGCTGACTCTGAATCCAATGACTTAAGGCCTTTGATGCACAGAGAGCAAGGCAAAAACTGGAAAGGGGTGGGGATGTGCATGTTCATGTCCAGAGAAAGATAGGTTAAAAACGAGCACTTACGGGTAAAAACTAGCACTGCTGCCTTTTAATCTCTGTGTGCAGCTTATTATGTTAAACGATAGTAGTGGAAACAGGTTTTTTGGAGGGCCCCCCCCCCATTAACTAATGACCACCCAGGGGGTCCTGTGCACAACTGTTGGGTGAGGTTTATACACCCAATAAATAGATAATAAATAATTCTTCTGCTGCTGCTTGCTGTGCCACCAACTAAGGTAATGGAACAGCAATCAGTGGCCCTGTAGCCCACCGTACTCCTTCTAGTTGGCAGGAGCTGTAGCTCAGTGGTAACTCAGTCCTGGGTTCAATTTCTAAATCCTCCAAGAAGGGTGGAGAGTCCCAGGTGCTGAGAGGAACTGCCTATCCATGCGGGCAACCGTAGGCCAGAAGGCCCAATGGGCTGGTTCTGTATAAAGCAGCTTCTTATGTTCCTAATGCCTAAGTTTGAATGATGCTACACTCAGAAATAGACATTCAGATGTTTTGTTACGGTTCTTGTACCTTTCCTTCAACAATGCCCCTAGGATAATGCTACACCCTGTCACAGCATGAATCAAACCATGACATTTGAAAGGATACACCAGACTGGATCTCAGGTCCAAAGTCTGGAACCCTGCAGCCCACAGGCCTGCAAATAAACACCCAGAGAAGATATGATATCAGGATCACTGTAATCAGGCCAGGAGTCAGCAATGGAGAGCACCAAGGCTGATGATGTCCCTGCAGCATCTTTTTTATCTTTTTACAAGCAACCAAGAAATAAAATAAAGAAGTGCAGTTGAGTGACTCTGTTACAATATAGGCATATATACTGTGTATCACTACGTATTTTATGTTTAGCAAACTATGCTAGTATTATTAGGAATAAGTCTGCATAGACTTCAACAGAGGCAGCCCAGATATCCATGTATTTGTCTATTTGAAAATTATGCCTGAAAACCACTGTTAAAAATTCAGAAGTTTCTTCAGATCCTCACCCCATTGGATTATTGCAGGTGGCTGTTTGACTTTCCAGTTGTATTATTAGCTCTTTAGCTGTCAAAAAGGCATAGTGAATCCATCTAAACAGGCCATCTACATGTTAACTTTAAGAGATAGGTAGATGACTAAGATGAACGTGCAGATCCATAAATATTACAGAACTCTCCTTCCCAAGTTTAGCTATATTACTACCTTCTCCCAAAAGAGACGTGGCTATGGGGCATTGCCAAAATATGAGTAAGGGAAGCACTAGTTGCACTATACCTCCAGCAGTTGGCCAGTTTGAGGTGTATTAAAATGATGATACTAAATTTGAGTGAGCTGATTAAAGATATGGGACATTTTTATATGGGAGTCTTGAAAGCTGAATTTATGGAATGGGATAAATACTGTTAAAATCAATATGATGAACCTAATTGTTCATGTTTTATGTGGTATTATTCTATTTATATCTGAAACGTATTTCCAAAATTGAATCTTCTATTTCGGAAATTTCTGTGGGGTTCTATTTTAACATGAATATCTTTGAGAAGGATGCAACTTTCAACTAAGAAAGGGGCATTTGTCTTTAAAGAGAGAGGGGGATGGATGGATGGATGGATGGATGGACCACTACAGAGCATTTGGCCAGGCATACACATTATTAAAAATGATATTTTTACTGTGAAATAAATATTATCCCCCACTAAAACAAAACATTGCTTATTTTGCAAGTTTCATTTTATTCATTTTGGTTTGATAGTTATATGAAACTGTACTTGCTTAGGGAAGGTTTATTTTTTAAAAAATCTGGGTTGGAAAATCATATTGACTATTTATTTTATTCAGGGTTATGGAAGCACTTGTAAAGCAGGGAATGGTAGTGAGGAATGAGAGAAATGTTTGATGTGTGTTTTCCATGTAAAGAAAGCATAGGGCCATAGGCAAACTCCTCCATCCCTGTAAGACCATTACATCCAGGTTCTAAACTCACCTACTGTACCACTGTTTGCGACTCCATTTCCACAAGAAGTGGTAAAGGAAGTAGCTAAAGAAAGATCCACTCCCATCCTCTAATGAAGCCACCATCACCTATCACAGTAACCCCTCCTTTTCCTGGGTCAATTTTTTAATAACATTTTTCCTAGTTTCCTGACGTCTCCTGTCCATCACTGCTGAGATCTTCAGCTCAGTTGTAGTAAAAAGTACTGGTACCCCACTGAATCAGAAACTTTCTGGGTTGTGCTTATTTTTACTTCAACTCAGGGCAGACCAATTAAATAAATACATTATAATATTGTGATTCTTGGGAGTGGTCAGGTTCAACAGTATTCTAGAACATCAGCTCCTTGTCTTCACAGTCCTCAATGATCTTGAATCCTGAGAATGGTACTTCACTTACTGATATGTTGCCATGTAGATGTCCTTCAAGTGTCTCCAGTGAACTGTGGAAGCTTACCAATGCCCTCTTTAGTTATGGCACACTGGAGAGATTGGATCAAAATTTCCCATACAGGAACTGCTTGTTTTAGCACATCACTTGTCACCAGTCACCTGATGTGCAGAGCTGCTATGCTGGCCAGAAACACTGATATTTCCGAGAAATATCCATAAGCCCCTAAAATACATGGTGGGGGATTAATTCCTTCCTTCCCACTGATCCGAAATGGTGCTCCTGCTGTTCTGAAGAATCTTCTTTGGAATGAGCAGCATTAGATCTACAATCTAACATTGTAGATTTAATATGTAATTTTAGAAAGGAAACATACTGATTTTCCCTTGGTTTTTTGTTGGATAGCGTCTTATTTTGCCTTAGAGAGGAGAGTGCTTATTATCTGTTTTTATCATGCAAATCTGTGGAATATATGCACTTTGACAATCCATCAGCTTTATTATCCATATTAACTGGGTGTTTTATAAGCCATAATAACCTTTATTAAGCAACCTAGTGACTTCTTTATCTCTATAGATCTATGCTGTCTTGTTGTGTGTTAAAATTTGGTGTAGAATGATTCAGTGAACTTACTCAGTTAAGATTTATTCATTTGCATTAAGAAATAAAACAAAACAGAGTATGTAAATAGCCAGATTCAGAACATATTAAGGGAAAAAACACAAATGCTGTTTAAATGTTTCCACTTGGTACATTTAAATATTGAAATGGTGGTGTTCTTTAATATTAAGTTTATTCTGTGTGGGGGAGTTTCCTCCTAACGTATAGGATGCATTATGATTGTCTCATAAAATGATGGATTTCGAATTGGTGAGGACTCTAAACACTGGCCCCTACAACACATTTTCTCACACAATAGTTTGGGGAAAGCCTCCTACTTTGCACAGTAAAAAAGAGTTTCAGGTTTATCCAATTACATTAGAGCAGTGAAGACTAAGGCCAGATAAAATGAAGAACTTCCTGGTATTAATTTCTGTAAGGTGCAGTGGTGATCACTAGCTCAGGTGGCTTTAAACATGTTTAGAAGACCATTGAAAAAAGTCCTATAAATAAATATTAACAGCTGAGTGTGTTAAGAGGTATATCTCTGAGTATTGAGATGCTAGTTGCCTTCCACCATCAAGCCTTTCTAATACATCTTTCTTGGGGAATCTGTCAGACATGGTTTTGGGAGCATTGGATGAAATGTTCTCCATATCCAACCACTAGGAGTCTTGGTCTGATTCAGCGAGGCCAGTCATATGTAATGCATATGAAATATTATTCTACACGGCATGGAGTCACGTTTTTCAGTCCCTGTTTCATAGGGGAATGCTTTTATTTTTGAGATATCAGCATACTTGACTGGGTTAGGCTGCTAAGCCACTGCATCTCCACATTTTGTGCCTTGGCATGGGAGCACACTGTTAACACTAGAAAGGAACTGTAGGGCTATGTTCCTGGCATGACTCCTGAGATTTTGTGGTTTCCCACAGCTATCTCCATAATGTCCTTGCATTAAGTGCAGAGAGAAAGCCTACATGATAAGGCAGGCTTCAAGCACGCAAGAAAAGCCTATGCACATAGAGGTCTATGCATGTACATTTTCCCCTGCTGACTTCTGGGGCAGGGATGAAGACCCCAGCAACTTTGGGCTCGGGTCAGACCATGTACCCACTGTCCTTTTTGACACATGATGCCCCTTTATGTAATTCATACATGAACTTGTAAGTTGGAGCTATATTACAGCTGTCTTAGACAACATGCTTTATTGACTATTATATATATTTACATAATTTAAATCATTATCCAGGCTGCTGTTAAGAATAGAACCCTCCCCTTTAACCTACATGCCACAAAGATGGCTCTAGTAACTTTGGTTGGAAGTATGAGACCTACCTTCTCATCTGGCTACTTGAACAAGTAAGTTATAATGGGTTAAAACATGATAAACACTTTTAAACATCCTGGTTGGATCCAGGTTTTGAGCTCTCAATGGGAGTCATAGTCATGAATAAAAGTACCATTGATTTCAGTGGGTTTAGATTCAACTCATTAGTATATATAATGGAAGTTGATGTTAGCTTCCTGTAATGGAATATAGGATCAAATATCTTGTACAGCAGGGGGTGTGCAGGAGGATTAATTCCCTGCCTACTGATTGGTAGATTGCATTCCTTGCTTGACTAGTTTGAGTGGGATACTGTGTCTGAAGTAATTATACAAACAAAAGCTGAATGATTTTCAAAGATAACATTTGGAGTGTAATGCACTTTCTAGCTAAGTCCATGGGCTAAGGAATTTCGAGAAATCACTTAGCAAACATGGAGCTGAACTGCCCCTTCAGATGAAATCCAATTAGATCGTACACAGTGGACAAGTGAAAATTAATCTTTAATCCTCCTTTGTTACTCCATGAAAATGAACTAGCATCTTTCCTTCAGTGTTCAAATAGGAAGCAGTAGAAGGCAGAGAAGGAAAATAAATGAAGAGTGAAATTAAGTAAAGAGAGAGAGGAAGAAGATGAAAGAAGAAAGTCTAGTACAAATTGTTCAGGGAGCCTTATTGATATGCTGCAATTGTATGTGTTTCATTGATGCGGACTCATACTTGTTAACTTTTGGGTTTTCAGCATGCTTAACATGCTGCTGTTATCAAATGGTTCTGTTTAAAGGAATTCTGACAGGATCATTTGGTTTTTATGACAGAGGAGCTGCCATAATTTCTGTGGAATGCATTGCTGATGTCATGCAGTTTATTTGGCATGCGACTGGAGACTGCATTTGTGTGGTTCAATGTGGCATATAGCTGTCTATGGTTTGCAGTCAGTGTTAGGCTAACTGAAGTCCCAGTGGGTCTATGCTACGTACACTGTGTATAGCCCTGTCTTTGCATGTTCTCAGTTGATATATTCTGCATGTTAAAGGAGATATTAGTGTTGTCTTAACACCTGGCAGGGATCTACCATGTAAAATGGGACTAGGGGTGAGGAATCCTTCTAATCTTCATAACATTGAAATGACTGACTCAATTTTCTGACCCTTCTTAGGAACCAGAAGGATATGTTGGGTTTACAAACCCTATATCTGTTCAAAGGGACTTTGGAAGCAAAGCAACGCAAACATCCACTTTGTAGTCACAATAACGGGAGAGACTAGAGAGCTTTCAACTGCCTCGCACTTCTTCCTTCAAAACCACATTGTCCATCCCTTTATGATGTCCAGCCAATGGGTGCTTGGGCAGCCCCTTCTCCTTTTCCCACTGATCATCTCCCACACGATTGACTTGTGCCATGGCCACATCATCTCTCAGGACGTGGCCATGGCCAAAGTATAACAGTTAAGGGAGAGTCTACCTATACTCAGATTCAACCCACACAGCCTGCTAAACAACCTGCCAACAGACCTTGATGGGAACTGGCCAGACTCCTGTGAGCTCTGCTGAAAGTAGTCGTGTATACTGGTTAGTGCAATAATTCTATATAGGCCTTGAATCCAGTAAAGTGATAAAAAGAAGAATGGCAGAAAAAGAGAAATTCAGGCAGAAACTCAACTGGGATATATGACAGTCCCATCTTTCTGGTTAAATGAGAATAGAAATAAATATACTAAATATTTGGGATAAGACAGGAAAACCTTTGCCTGCCTTCATAATTGTTGGGATGACTTCTCGGATTCTACTCAGGAGTGTAAAAAAGAGTCATGACTGTTTACTCTAAAGAGATACCCATTATGTTCTGTGGGATTTACTCACATATACATTTAGTTTGGCCATTTTTATCTTGCATATATATGCTTCTTATTAGTGGAAAACTGGCACAATGTTAAGGAGTGGGTGGGTCTGTTTTCCTCATCAGGCTTTTAAATTGTGTCTCAGTTGGAGCAAAAGATAAAATTTAAGATGTATAGACTGCTTCCTATTTAGTTGCTCTTTTGCATATGTGTGCGGCAAGGAACAAGGAAACTTTTCTGAGCCAGTAATAGCTGACAAAATACTGTCAACAGCAAGCTATTTATTGTCACAGCAACTAACAGAGTTTCATCCAGTTGTTCTCTTCCAACCAGTTTCCTCCTTCCCCAGTTCCTGTTTGATGAAAGTGGGAGGAAGCGTTAAAAATAAAGGCAAGCTACAGTGTTGGTTGCTATACAGAGAAATAGAGCAATTCCTGTCTTCAAACTGTCCACAAAGTTTTAAGAATTTTTCAGCCCCCAGAAGTAATAGGACACTCAAAGCAAGATGGGTTGACTGGCCCTTTTGCAATCAAGGGGAGAAGCGTTCATTTCCCCCCTCACCCTAGACATCACCTCAGAATGTTCCAAAGATGATAGCAGCAAGAATGCCTGAGTTTCAAGTTCAAAACTACCCAAGAAATTCTCCAAAGGAAGTTAATAACTGATTATTTGAGGTCCCAGTTTCTTACTGCAGAAAATGTGAAAGATTTCTGTGCTTCTCTGCAGATTCAGGGCCTGGCCCACTAAGCAGCTTTTTTGGCAGGCTGGTGAAAAGGGTGGATTCTACTGGGCAACTAGCCCACAAGGTTTTTCCTTAAGCAGCTGTTTCCAAGATGATTTAGGCTTCCCCACCACACACGCATCCCATATGAGAGGCATTTTTAGTTCCATTGATTACTCCAGGTCTTTTCTTTCATCTACAGTGCAATCATATAAGTATTGACCCAAAAGTGAGTCCCACTGAATGTTCAGGGGATTCTCCCAAGTAAGGGGATATAGGATTTCAGCTTCAGTGTATTATTAGCAGAAAGAAATAACTTCTGGGCCCTGATAATCTTCACTTTGATTTTATATTCAGTCTGGATGTGCTGTAATGCCCAGGCTGAATATGGCTTGATTGCTAGTTGAGCTATATCTGTAATTGAATTCCTCTCTCAGACAAACCCACAGTATTCAGTTTTTTAAAAATCTATCATTTATCAAGTTAAAAAAAGGAAAAGTGATACTGTTTTCTAGTGAACACCAGAAAGTAGAGAAATTGTGAGGTAAGACTCACATACCTTAACAACACATTCTCTCTGGAGAGGCTGAAAGTGTAAGGGAAACTCTTATCCACTGAAGCTGCAGGAGGCCTGTGGGATTTTAAAAAACCGAGGATAAACAACTCAGGGCTACCATCTTCTCTTTCTGCTGGAGCAGCCTTCTCTAATCTGGTGCCTCTAAATGTGTTATAAAAAAAGTACAAAATGAGAATCAAGTTTACCAGTCCCAAAACAAACTGCTCCAGAGTTATCCTCTGAATTCCAGGGACTCCAGGAAGAGAGAAATGTTATTACAGGAAGGAAGAAGATTCAGAACAGAGGATGAATTGATTTTATTGACTTTCCCTTTCTACAAATTCCTTGTAGATTTTGCCTTGCTGTTCTGAATATTAAGCAGTTTGTCCTATGGTAGGTTTCTGACTTCTCTTCAGCTTCTTTGCCAAGTTTCTCTTGTCAAGAAACTTCCCAATTTGTTTGGAGTTTTCTTGAGGCTGAACCTGGAGATAATCCACTGTCCACCAAATAATGTGTATACTACCCTGAAATTGGACTCAATGAAGGGAAGTATAAGCATGTTTTAAATAAACAGATCATTTCAAGTGTGTTTGGCTTCCCTCAAAATTGCTCATACATTTTATATGAGTGGAAACTCTCCATTTTCCTTTCTCCTCTTCTTTCTACATTTCTCCTTCTCAAGGTGGAGCAAGATATTGGAGGCCACCTTGCCATTAGTAAGGCCATCTTGCCAACTCCTTCCTCCTTGAGTGTTCCAAATGGGTTGAACTGCAACCCCCATAATTCCCATCCAGCATGGGCAATGGCCAAGCTGGATGGGAATTACAGGAATTACAATCCAACATGCCTGTGGGACTGCAAGGTTAGGCTGGTTGGGCATCTAAGGCTACAGTATAATGCCTACTCAGAATAAGCCCTGCTGCAGGTCTATACAAATGGAACTGAGCTGTGTGTTTCTTTAAATGCAAGAAATGTTGACATACCTTGTATTATCTGGATTTCACCCCACAAATAATTCTCTGCAGAAACATTTCTGTAAAGTATATTGATTTAATCTCAGATTCTGTATGGATGAATTTCAGAGGTATAGCCATTTTTATCTGTTGTAGCAAAACAACAAATAATTGTGCATGTTGATAATGACTAACTCACTTATTATGTGTTATAAATGTATGCTTTTTGGATGGAGTCTACTTCATCAGCTACATAAAATGTCATGGCAAGCTGCAGTGCTATATTCCCATGGGAGAGAGCAGCATTATGGTTTGGGAAAATAACAGTGTGTCAGAAACAAATCAGCTGCAAGAAGTACAGATTGTGATAATTACATTATTAAAAGTATCCATTCATACAACCATTCTTTGTGGCAACACTTATGGTCCATGGCAGAGTCTCTTGGGAGGCTGAAATGTTCCCTGCTTTGTTGTTTTGAATATTAAAATGTATATGGAGAAATTTGTGTCCATTCTTTGTCAAAGAAAATAAGCCGGACTATCTGATTTCAAGAATGTCTTTAGAGGGATAGCTTTTGAGCAAAAGATTAGGAAGAGAATGCAGTGAAGAGAAGGTTTGGTTCAACTTTCTGAGGCTTGAATTGTGGGAAAAACTTGTTTATTGTATTTTAAAGTTATGTCTCTCCTTCATGGATCACTGCCTTGTCGTGGCGAAGGGGCTTGTGTAGTTCAATGAAGCTATGAGTTATGCCATGCAGGGCCACCCAAGACGGACAGGTCATAGCAGAGAGCTCTGACAAAACGTGATCCACTGGAGAAGGAAATGGCAACCCACTCCAGTATATTGGCCATGAAAACCCCATGGACAGTACCAAAAGGCAAAAAGATATGACGCCGGATGATGAGCCCCTCTGGTCAGAAGGTGTCCAATATGCTACTGGGGAAGAGCAGAGGGCTAGTACTAGTAGCTCCAGAAAGAATGAAGTGACTGGATCAAAGCCGAAAGGACACTCAGTTGCAGATGTATCTGGTGCTGAAAGGAGAGTCCGATGCTGCAACGATCTATACTCCATAGGAACCTGGAATGTAAGATCCATGAATCAAGGCAAGCTGGATGTGGTCAAACAAGAGATGACAAGACTGAACATCGACATCTTAGGAATCAGTGAACTAAAATGGACAGGAATGGGTGAATTTAATTCAGATGACCATCAGGTATACTACTGCGAGCAAGAATTCCTCAGAAGAAATGGTGGAGTAGCCTTCATAGTCAAATGGCTTGGGAGCTGGTTATCTAAAGGAACGTCTGTGTCCGTATATGCCCTCCTGCCCCCTATGATTGGCAGCGGATGCCCTTCTCCAGGAACCCTCCGTGAATGATATTAGGAGGGTGAGTACCCAGAGGAGGGCCTTCTCCGCGGTTGCGCCCCACCTATGGAATATGTTCCCCAGAGAGGTCCAACTGGTGCCGTCATTATTTGCTTTCAGTGCCAGGCAAAGACCTTTTTATTTAAAAGTTATTTTAACTGTTAATTTATTCTGATTGTATTTGTAGATTTTAATATAAATAGACGAGATGGTACCAGATTTTAAATTATTAATTGTATTTTTTTATGAATGTTGTGAGCCTCCCCGAGGCTTTGTTGCAATGGGGGTGGCATAGAAATGTTTTAAATAAATAAATAAATAAAAGAGTAGGAAAAGCAGTACTGGGATACAATCTCCAAAATGACAGAATGATCTCAGTTCGAATCCAAGGCAAACCATTCAACATCACAATAGTCCAAATCTATACCCCAACCACTGATGCTGAAGAGGCTGAAGTTGACCAGTTCTATGAAGGCCTACAACACCTTCTAGAATTAACACCCAAAAATGATGTCCTTATCATCATGGGGGATTGGAATGCTAAAGTAGGAAGCCAAAAGATAACCGGAATAACAGGCAAGTTTGGCCTTGGAGTACAAAATGAAGCAGGGCGCAGGCTGGCAGAATTTTGTCAAGAGAATACAATGCTCATAGCAAACACTCTTTTCCAACAACCCAAGAGACGATTTTACACATGGACATCACCAGACGGTCAACACAGAAATCAGATTGACTATGTAATCTGCATCCAAAGATGGAGAAGCTCTATACAGTCAGTGAAAACTAGACCAGGAGCTGACTGTGGCTCAGATCATGAGCTTCTGGTTGCACAATTTAGGCTTAAGTTGAAGAAAGTAGGGAAAAGCACTAGGCCACTCAGGTATGACCTAAATCATATCCCTGATGAATATACAGTAGAGGTGACAAATAGATTTAAGGAATTCGATCTGATAGACAGAGTGTCTGAAGAACTATGGACAGAGGTTAGCAACATTGTACAAGAGGCAGCAACTAAAACCATCCCAAAGAAAAAAAAATGCAAGAAAGCAAAATGGCTGTCTGAGGAAGCTTTACAAATAGCTGAGGAAAGAAGGGAAGTGAAAGGCAAGGGAGAAAGAGAAAGATACAAACAATTGAATGCAGAATTCCAGAGAACAGCTAGAAGAGATAAGAATGCCTTCTTAAATGAACAGTTCAAAGAAATAGAAGAAAACAATAGAATAGGGAGAATCAGAGATCTCTTCAAGAAAATTGGAGATATGAAGGGAACATTTCATGCAAAGATGGGCATGATAAAGGACCAAAATGGCAGGGACCTAACAGAGGAAGAAGAGATTAAGAAGGGGTGGCAAGATTACACAGAGAAACTATACAAGAAAGATCTTAATGTCACTGATAACCACGATGGGGTGGTCACTGACCTCGAGCCAGACATCCTGGAATGTGAACTCAAATGGGCCTTAGGAAGTCTGAGCAACAACAAAGCTAGTGGAGGCGACAGTATTCCAGCTGAGCTATTCAAAATCCTAAAAGATGATGCAGTAAAAGTGCTACACTCAATATGCCAGCAAATTTGGAAAACTCAACAGTGGCCACAGGATTGGAAAAGGTCAGTTTACATTCCGATCATAAAGAAGGGCAATGCCAAAGAATGTTCACACCATTGCACTCATTTCATATGCTAGCAAAGTGATGCTCAAAATCCTACAAGCTAGGCTCCAGAAGTATGTGGACCGAGAACTACCAGAAGTACAGGCAGGATTTCGAAGAGGGAGAGGAACTAGAGATCAAATTGCCAACATACGCTGGATCATGAAGAAAGCTAGGGAGTTTCTAGCTTATAAATACATCTACTTCTGCTTCATTGACTATGCTAAAGCCTTTGATTGTGTGGATCACAACCAATTGTGGCAAGTTCTTAAAGAAATGGGAGTACCAGACCATCTAATTTGTCTCTTGAGGAACCTATATGCGGGTCAAGCAACAGTGAGACCTGAACACGGAACCACTGATTGGTTCAAAATTGAGAAAGGAGTTCGGCAAGGCTGTATACTGTCACCCTGCCTATTTAACTTATATGCAGAGCACATCATGAGAAAGGTGGGGCTAGATGAATCACCAGTTGGAATTAAGATTGCTGGGAGAAATATCAACAACCTCACATGTGCAGATGATACCACTCTCATGGCAGAAAGTGAAGAGGAACTAAAGAACCTCTGGATGCAGGTGAAGGAGGAGAGTGCAAAAGTTGGCTTGAAACGCAACATTAAGAAAACTAAGATAATGGCATCCGGTCCTCTCAATTCCTGGAAAATAGATGGGGAAAAATGCAGTAGTGACAGATTTTATTTTCCTGGGCTCGAAGATCACTGCAGACAGGGACTGCAGCCAAGAAATTAAAAGACGCTTGTTCCTGGGGAGGAAAGCTATGGCAAATCTAGACAGTATACTAAAAAGCAGAGACATCACCCTGCCAACAAAAGTGCATATAGTCAAGGCTATACTGGGTTTTCCCAGTTGCAATGTATGGCTGTGAAAGCTGGACCATAAGGAAGGCTGAGCGCAAAAGGATTGAGGCCTTTGAATTGTGGTGCAGGAGGAGACTCCTGCGAGTCACTTGGACCGCAAAGCGATCAAACTGGTCAGTCCTAGAGGAGATCAACCCTGACTGCTCTTTAGAAGGCCAGATACTGAAGATGAAACTCAAATACTTGGGCCACCTAATGAGAAGGAAGGACTCCCTGGAGAAGAGTCTAATGCTGGGAACAATAAATGGCAAAAGAAGAAGGGGACGGCAGAGGATGAGGTGGCTAGATGGAGTCACTGAAGCAGTTGGTGTGAGCTTGGGTGGACTCCGGGAGATGGTGGAGGACAGAAAGGCCTGGAGGAATGTTGTCCATGGGGTCGCAATGGGTCGGACACAACTAACAACAACAAAGTTATGTGTAAATTAGCTTAGAGTGCAAGGACTGTTTTATAAATAGTCACTGTTAATGAGGTAATGGTCAGTCTGTGCTTTCCACATTCCATTTCTCTCTAATATCACTTTGTATTTCTCTCAGTTCTTAACCATGTGCATATATATCAACAACTCAGGATAATACTTCATGCATCTTACACAGTGGACAATAAAGCTTATGGTATAACTATTAAGATTCCCTCAAGAACTAATAAGATCCTTCTGATGGAATAAATAAGGACATTTTTCAGGTGTACAATCACTGCTCTCTAGTAGTATGATGTATTCCTACAGGTTATCAAGGTCCATCTCATAGGAGAAGGTGACCCAAAGGTAAACAGAATGGAAGTCTTTAGCAAGCAGCCAAGATGCTTTCTCAGAGCTTGCATCCATAGCCACTGCTCCTTTTGACTGGAGCTTTCTTGTTCCCTTCGTAAGCTCCACTAACAGCGTGTAGCTACACCTTTTAGAACCATCCTGTCACATGAATCCAAGGCACAATTTGTGCTTTGCTAGATATTCAGCTTCTCTGTCCCTGCTATTGCTGGAATAGTCTCCAAATTCTGTGAATTATCTGAACTGATTTGCAAAGTGTAATTATCTACACATTATATACTTCAAAAAATTAGGATTCCTCTTAATAGGGTGCTGTTTTAAAAACTAGGGTGGACAGGGTGGAATTGAAGATATACTGATCTATTCTTCAAGAGTTTCACTTAATGGATTTGTTTCTATGAAAGTTAATGGCAGTATATAAGAGAGTTACATTATTTTCCTTTTAAAATGGTAATAGTAATACATAATTGTATTGTTTCTGTTGCACTTTGCTTACAGCACATGTCCATCAGATTCTCAAAGGAGATTTGTTAGCTTGAGTGCAATGTGTTTTACAGAGTTCTACTAGGTTCTGTAATAATCATAAAAAAGAAAAGAAAAGAGTCTCTGTCTAAATGAAAAGAGAAAGTGCCAGATCTTGTTATGTTAGGTATTATCCTTTACCAGAAAGAAAATGCAAACCTATTTTTGTTGTCAGCTATTAGAAAAAGAGAATACCTTGCACAGAATTTCATCCTGAGTTGCTGCTGAAAAGGAATCTACAAAATCACCTTTGTGATTTGGAGGTTTTCCAGAATGGTAACCCTGAACATCAGTCTTTCTTTGCATCAAAGTCTTTTATAGTGAACAATTTGAATAAAGAGCACCCAATAGGTTTGATGTACACTGTGAATGGTAGACAGCTTACATTGGTCTTGTTCTTGCAGCAGGTGTTTAACAGAAGTATTAAAAATATTGGGTAAAAAGAGATCCCTTCCAAAATTCGTTTAGCTACATTCAGCACTTTTGCATGGGTTCAGACAAGCTCACTATAGATTATGAAAGTGTTTTTGTAATTGGCTCTTAACCTAACTCTAAACAAAAGTGGACAATTAGCAGCTGTTTTCATTTCCCTGGCTGGAATGGGTAATCTTTCATACTGAGTATGCATTTTTGGTGATTGCTGAACTCACATCCATTTCTTTGGATGGGAAAATGCCTGTTGACAGGCTAATTTGATACTTGCCCTAGAGTTTACTTGCCTCGTGATGGGACAGCATGTAAAGCAATACAAGTGCACTTATCATTTGCTCCTCTCCTGCCTCTTTAGAAGCCAGACTCTTTCTGAACTAACATTTCAACACACACACACACACACACACACACACACACACAGTGTGTCAGCTGTAGAATCAGTGAGCTTGTGATTTTGCCAGTTGGCACCATCCGTCAGCACAGTCAGATATTTGTTAAGCAACAATAATTAATCATGTGTTTCTGAAATAAGAAGGTATCTAATGAAAGGCAGGCATGTAACAGATGTTGCAGAGAATCTTTCAGGTTGAAATGCCTGGAGCAGGAAATGAAATAAATAATAAAGTCTCCTTTACTTTATTATTAAAGTAATAAAGTCACATACACACACTTAGCTGCTTTTTAGGCACAGGCATAGATACATATAGGTCTATTTTAGAGCTTTCATTTCTTTATTTCATAGCCAAAGCTTTCTGGGTGGCTTGTACCAATTCACAAAGGACAAAGCCCAGGTGCAATAATCACACATAGTGTAAAATACTGGTGCAATAAAATACAGTGTAAAAATTATACTATGAAAAGTTTAAAACCATTTAAACAGCTAAAGCAGTTTCAGCTGAAACAAAAACCCAAGGCCTGCTAAAACAACTGGCACCACCCATTGTATGTCATTAAATCTTGGGAAGTCTTAACTTGGCACAAAATGTTGGCAGTGTTACTACCAGATGAACCACTGTAGGAAGAGCATTTTGTCATCTGGAAGCCATTCCAAGAAGAAGCAAAAGATGTCAATCCATTGATTGAAATTATGTTCTGAGTTTATGCAGTGTATAATAAAGAAGTGAGACTTTTACTTAAGGAGGCGCCCTAGGCATATATTTTTCCCAGGAAATGCAATTTTATTTTGAAACAGATTTTTTAAACAGAAACAGAAAGAACATAGTAATAAAATACTAAGTAAATAAATATACTAATTCTAATTCTTAGGGCAACATCCAACAGGATCCTTCTACTCCCAGCAATTTTCTCTAACTCCACAGTGTCTTTTGCACAAACTGGAGTTCATGCCAATTGTGTTGAGGATGTAGGATCCACCAGTTGCACCAGAGAGACTTTGGGTTTCCCAGAGAAAGCCCCCAAATCAGCATTAACAGTTGTTTCTTGACTGGGACAGAAAGAGTCCACATAAGGAGCAATATCTAGCCAAACTTGAAGAAGTGGTTTCAGAACTGGTGATGAATTCATCCAAATTGTTAATCCAGAGAGATTTCAATGTTGCCTTCAAGTCTAGTTTGCCAGGTGCTGCCCATGACTTCACAATAACCATGACAACTGTGGACCTGCCCTAGTTGATCTCTAGACAAACACATATTGCTGGTGTCAGAATCCCGGAATCTCAATTTGAGAAGAGGGAATAAACCTCAGGTTCGTGGGAAAGATCAAGCATCCAGACCATCTGAGGCTTTATTGTATTACCCCAAGGTTCCCGCGGTACTCACGATAATGCATGCATTACCGGGCAGGCAGAGGTGAACTCTGCTGCAAAGCTTCAATACCATTGCAGGGCATTTATAGGTACACAGATACAGGGCAATTGATGGCAGAATGCAGAGATTACAATAAGATTCTGAGGTCATCACATACAGAACAAATAAAGGAATGTCAGTCAATCATACAGTAACAATGAGATTACAATACTTCTAATTGCCTGTATTGACACTTTAGTTCAGTAGCTTGAACCCATCTCCAGGTCTGCTTAGACATGTAAATTCAAGCTACTGAAACTATGCATGAACTCAAGACTCTTATCTACTCTAGACATTCTGAATTGGCCAGAGCACATGGAGCCTCTGGGCTATCAAAAGATACTTCCTTGTAAACTGAATTCCAACAATGACTATTTAATCATTGTGAAGGTATACAATGTAAATTTGGACTAAATAGCCTGTGTATTGTAGCTTACAGCTAAAGGTGAGAGAAAGGAGCGGGGGATGAAGGCCATTTGAAACAGTGACTTAGCTTGGTTTGAGAAGTACAGAATTTGATCCCGCAATGCAAAAAGCACACAGAAGTAATGTTTTTCTGACAGGATTTATCCAAATTTTCTCAACACTGGACACACACTAAGTGCTATATTTAGCCCTGACCTGCCGGTTTTATTCATTTATTTATACAAGTATTTATACGCTGCCTATAACTGCCAAGGAAGCGTATAATACAGGAGTTTCAGGACAGTTCAAAGTAAGTACTTTTCCACACAAAGCATAATTGAACCATGGAATCTGCTACCAGATGTGATCATGGCTGCCAACCCAGGTGGCTTTTAAAAAGGGTTAGGCAAATTCATAGAAGATAAAACTATGATAGCCATCTACCTGGAGGAAGTGTGTATCATTTGCTGGGTCTCTGAGCAGAATTGTGTTATACTCATGGACTACCTGCTGCATCCCACAAGCAGCTGGTTGACTACCTAGGGAACACAATCCTAGACTAGGTAAGCTTCTGTTCTTATTAAGTATGGTAGTCCTTCCATTCTTCAGAACAGGTTTCATCTCACAATGACAAACTGCTGAATTGCCAACTACATGTTCTGAATTTGGAATGGTCTTGAAGGAAGGAAAAACTATTCTCTCTCTCTCTCTCTCTCTCTCTCTCTCTCTCTCTCTCTCTCTCTCTCAAAAAGCTCTATTTGCTGATGCCAATTCTGTCAGGAGCCCCAAGGAGTTCACTCGCCACCAGTATCATGGCCTCTGGTATGATCTGTTGCTTCCATTGACTTCTTACCAGTAGAAGACCCAAATACACAGAGCCTCAGGAAGATTCTGATCCTTGCTTGCCAAGTAGCTCACATGAATTCTGCAGAATTTTGGAAATCAAAGTAAGGGAACCCTAGTTCAGCAGCAGAGCAGCTGCTTTGTGTATAGAAAGTAGCAGCCTTGATATTTCCTTGGGCAGGAAATTCTCCTACTGGGAATCCTGGTGAGCCACTGCCAATCAGTGTCAAGAATACTGGGCTTGATGGGCCCATGATGTGATTTAGTATACAGCAGCTTCCTATGCTCTCATGAAACATGAATTAACCTATTCTATATTTTAATTTTCTTCATGGAGTTATTCCATGCTCTTTCTTTGGCTGAATGGTTATTATTTACCACAATGCTTTCTAGAGCAGGGCTACTAAGAAAAGGAAATTTAAAATCAGGTGGAATATTCAAGCACTGTCTCATTCATTCTGTCAAGAGGCTTAGTTTGCACAACAATGCCAGCAACTTTCAAGGTTTCTGCATGAGGCAGGCAGAGAAAGCCATGCAAAAAGCATGCATTGTTAACCCTTGCATTTTATGTGGATGTAGATGATAAAGAAGACCAATGACTAAACCAAATAGTAATAAAGCAAGTGTGACTGCAATAAAATGTTGCAAATGTAAAGTGCTGCTGTTCAGAGTTCCAGCTTATCCATTTCTGGCTCCCTATCAACAGTCAGTGAAATATTATTTGGGGCATAGTCACCCCCCTTTTCCCCATGGGTTTTTTTTAAATGTGTCTTTGTTTTCTGTAAAGCCTGAGAGTTCTGATACCTTCCATCTGCTGAAGTAAGTAAAAGAGCCAGTGTGGTGTAGTGGTTAAGAGCATGTGACTGGGACTCAGGCGATCTGGGTTCGAGTCCCCACTCAGCCATGGAGCCAACTGGGTGACTTTGGGCCAGTCACAGACTCTCAGCCCAACCTACCTCACAGGGTTGTTGTTGTGGGGATAAGATGGAGGAGGAGATGTAAGCTGCCTTGAGACCTTTGTAGGAAAAAGGCGGGATATAAATCGATAAATAAATAAATAAATAAATAAATAAAAGCACACCACTCTGAACATGAGAAATAGAAGAAATGATGTGGATTTCACCACAAATGCCAGTGCTTCTAATAGTATTTTGGAAACTCAGGATGGACAGTACAGCCTTACACACATTCATGCTCAGCCCAGGTAAGAAGCCAAGAAATGCATCTACACCCAACCTTTGTCTTCTTCCTCCTCAGAAAGGATACACAATGAACAGGCTTGACAATGCTGCACTTCTTTTGCAGATTCATGTGAGAGGGGTCTTTCTCTCATTCAGGGGCCTACAAAAAAGAGACAACCAGAGACGCTCTCCCCGCTACTTCCATATTAACCTGCACATAATACTCTGCCTTCTTTATTAGCCTTTTGAAGCCTAGTAGTCATTCACAGCTAGAAGAAAGCAATTTTAGGGTCACAGGTTAGAGTTAGGATTGAGGATGTCAGAGTATCACTAGAAATTGAGTGGGAGCAGCTTCTAAAAACAAGCAGTTCTTGATTTCTGTCCCACATTGAGCAGGTTCTGCTCATTACAGTCCTATTACTAGGACTGTAGAAGGCCTGTGGTATCATTGCGTGATTTCTGTTAGCATGCTGCATTTAAGCTAGCCAAGCAAAGACTTTCTTCTTCATTGGCCAGCATGCCTGTGGAAGTCTGTCCCATAGTGCTATAGGAATGGATTGCTCAAGCAATTCCTAATGGGGGTGAAATAGCAGGTACCTAGTGGCAGTGATAGCACTCAGCTTGGCACTTTCCAATTGTGTTCCAGAACTGATTTCCTTCCCCTCCAGCCCTTGCAGGGCTTTCCGTCCCCATTCCTATCAGCCTTTGGTGCTTGGAGAAAACCAATCCTGATTGGACAGGATAAACAGGATCACTCCCTTTGCACAACTGATCTAACGTCAGTCTGCTCTCCAGAAACTTCCGTGCTGTACAAGGAGCCTGATAATCCTTCCTTCCTACCTTTCTTCAGCGGTCTGCTGCTCATTCACCCACAAGAACAGCATCTGGGTAGAAGCTGCAAGGCAGAGGCCAGGTGGCATGCAATGGGGGAATACACCATTGCAAGCACGGGCCAAGTGTGCACCACAGGCAACTCTGAAAGTGGGATGATGCTAATGTCCCTTTTGTCCCTTGCCTTGGAAACACAACTCCCTTCTTTGCCTGCTTTCAGTTCTTCAATGCAAAACCTGCCTTAGGCTCCTACTGACAAAGCTGTACTGTCTTTATTCTGTTATCAAATGTTTGGTGCTTGTATTGTATTAGCAGGTGTTTCGACTTGATTAAGGATATTTATTTTTGTAAAGTGGCAGATATGGCAATACTTACATTGTTATCTTTGCATTGCCTGGCTTTCATTTGCTTTGACTTAATATTCAGTACTAGGGATGGTCGATTCTTTAGCTTTGTAAATTACTGTGGAGAAGGGATCCAGGCTAATAATGTTGGAATGGGGAGGGGGGTACTTGGGGTTGAATCATACTATGTGGTACCAGAGGCTCCCTGGTGCTGTTGCAGTGATGGTTGTCATTAGATGAAGTGCTATAATGAAATGTGTGAAAAGGAGATCTCTCACTCACACATCTGCACACATGCACGGACACACACTAGCAAGTGTGCGCACAGAGAGAGAGAGAGAGAGAGAGAGCAGAGTTCATCTTTTACATTTACCTATAATGTTATCACAGAGCTATAAAGCTAGTAATTGCAGAAGTTCAGCATACAGATAATCTTGGCAGATGGGGGAGGTCCAGTTCATTAAATTGAGCACCATTTCTCTCCAGAAGCTCCTCTCTGAACTCAGAACCTTAAACACACTTAAACACAAGGAAATGCTCAGCAAACCAGGTACTCACAGCTAATTGTCCTGGTGCATTTACAATGACCCTCCCTCCCTTCCTCCCTTTTTATCTTGTTCATGTTAAATCTCTTATTTTAATTGAAACTGTGCTGGCAACAAAATGACTAGACCTCCTATCCAAGTAGTCCATTGTTTGGAGAGTTTCTTCTCTGCCTGATTCAGTTTTCTTAACTCCTGACAAACTCACTCTTTGTTTCTGATATTTGCTCATTTAGGATAGGGATGGGTGAAATTTCCCAAAGTAGTGTGTTGTTTCTGCTGTTGTTGCTGTTATGGCATTTATATACAAATCATTCCCTCTTGCAAGCTTTGGGTGGCTTACATGATCTTCCTACTCTCTGTATTCTCCACATCGCCACCTTGTGAGATAGATTAGAGTGAGAGTTAGTGGCTGGGCCAAAGATCATGATCACTTCATGATCAACTTGGGTCGTCCAACCATTACACCACATCGGCTATTCTGCATATTTGGAACAAAATATATAGGAACTGCACAGAGAGCTCCAGCTATTGGTTGGTATAGAAATAAGCAACGCTAGCACTATCATCGTCCAGGTCTAGAAAGTGAAGTCTAGTGGCGTGCATCCACTGTATACTTTAAGGGAACTGTCCAAGGTGCTGAAGTCCCCAGTACTTTCAGAACCACAGACAGGTCTTGAAAAGACCTATCTGCAATCCAGAGTGGATACATTGCCACTGGCATTAGAACTTCTTTTTTGTTCTTAGTTATGGGTTGCCACCTCTTTTTCTGACTGGCTCCTAATCTTTATGAAGCAGGCAGGGTATATCAAACCTCTCTGTGCAGGGAATTCTTAAACTATCAGTGTACAGAAGAACAGAAATTCCATAGCTGTTCTTACAGCATGTGACATGTCCCATTCAAAATTATGAATACAAACACAGCTAGTAAAGCCTTTTAAAAGGAAGCATGAGAAAGAAGAGGAAGAGGAGGAGGAATGTTTTCAATGTCCTGAATTTGTGATCACATTCTAAAAGGATATTTTTCTTAAAATGAACAGCTTGAAATGTCCATATTCCTCCCAACAAAGCATTTTCTTCAGCATTGCTTTGCTTGTCAATAGGGAAAAACCATTTTGAATAATATGCACTGAAATGCTTGTGTTTCCCATTAGAAATTGACCCTTTTCCCAATTAAACATGCCATAAAAGGTTGAAAATGGAAATGGCAGTGATCCAAAAGAAGCTTTAAAGTGAATTTCAGGAAATTTTGGCAGGCTCAAAATACATGGGTTCTTCCAACCAAAGGTTACCTCAGATGGATGAGAATTTCATCTGTATTAACATTGTCCTAAACTCACATATGTCTTTATCTTTGGGAGAGAAAGAACTTGAAAGTTTAAAAATTCTGAGGAGGCACAAATTGAAACTCTTTGGCCACATTTCCATTAGCTGAATGTTCAGATTATGCATCATGTTGTGGAGAAATGGTAGGCAAGTCAAGCAAAGTACATTTCCCAGGGATCAGTATGAGAATGTGATTTTGGCACCAGCGGCTAGAGGCATATCTTCTCCATGTACTGAGTAAATATACAGAGTGGGTTGGAGCAGCATATAGGATCCCCCTGCCTACTTCCTTCTTCCTGTACAGCCACTTGGTGAACATCTTTTTGATATTCTTGGGAAGGCATTATCTGCAAATACAGATGTATGCACAGAATTCCTACACACAAAATGGTGCTGTCAGGGCAAACTTGATTGGGAGCACTCCACAAAAAACATCTGAGGATAATTTTTTTCTGATGAATGTAGAAATAAATTAGCCCAAATGTTTCAGGTCCTTCTGATATGCACAGGGAACAGTCTGTATCTTTGCGGGCTCAAAATAATTTCCTGACTTCCACCCATATTTCCCCTCTCTTGCATTAAAAGATATTAAGAAACAAACTCCAGGAACTTTGGAAGATCTGTTTTACTGAATCACAAGGCAAGCTGGGGCTTTCATTTTTAGAGAAATAAGTATAAAGTACACTCACATAGTTAAAGAGGACCTCTCAACGAGGATGAGCATCTGTACTTTCATTGCCATGGAAGTAAAAGCTCCATGATAAAAATTCTGCTGCTTTCTCAAATCATGTATTTATTAATCCTTTGAGCAGCAAGAACAATTAACCTCCAACTTCAGTTCTTTTCATCTTGATTTTTCTCTCGTCATTGTGCTGACACCTGTTATTACACTCAGACCTCCATTGTTTGCTGGAAAGCATCGCTCCTGAAACATTATCTTTTCCCCAAGGGCAACTGTCACCTTGTCATTCTGAGATCTGTTCTACTAACTCATGTACATTAGAAAATCTAGCATTTGATTCTTTTCCATTTAGTAAAGCTCCATTTAGCATATCACTCCGGATGGTTAACTGGAATGGGAGGAGAGGGTGAAGCACATCAGTGACAACATGATTTTACCTAAATAGAGTGTTAGGAATGTATGGTTGTTCAGCTTTTAAAAATGTAAGTTATATGCATGTGGTTATGTTCTGTTTGAGCAAATTTCACTGACCTAGGCTTACTGTTTCAGTCGAAAACCACAATGTTAATCTGAGGATCCCCAAGGGACCTCATAGGAAAGGATTGGTATGAGGCAATATCTACCTATCAGTCATAAAATTCTATGTGTAGGCATTCACTATGACAGAACCCATAGCCACACCTCCATGGATAGTCTAAGTATTCAGGCTGCCAAATTGATCCATTAACAGAAAGTTTTAG
Organism: Varanus komodoensis; assembly: GCF_004798865.1. Taxonomy (NCBI): domain Eukaryota; kingdom Metazoa; phylum Chordata; class Lepidosauria; order Squamata; family Varanidae; genus Varanus; species Varanus komodoensis. Next base: position 25,820,321 of record NW_025336598.1, on the reverse strand, counting down.
TAATCATCATCTCCACCAGAAGCATCTCTTTTGCAAAGCTTAGTTGTCCATTCACAACTAAGCCACTTCAAATACTTTTTGTTGCAGCAGGAAACAGCAAGAGGGTTGCTGCCAGAAAAAAAAAATCCAACTACTGTGAGGATTGAATTAAAGACGCTAATCCAGTTTTGGTCTTTTAGGCCCCAGAGCATGAGAGGACACTGAGGCACCACTAGGCTACCGTACATCTTGTGATATTGTCTCCAAGGTCACTCTTGTGACTGCGGGGCTAGATACAGCACAGATATTTCCTAGCTGACTGTGAGAAAGAAGGGAGGGCAGTCTAAGTTCAGAGTCACAGCTCCAGCTCACAGCAAGTTTGTGAGTTCAGACCTGGGACACCAAATTATCCTATGGCTACATAGACAGTTCGTAGAAGCCAAAGGTTAAGCAGCCAGAGTTTTCTGAATCTGTAAAATATGTGATCTATTGACAATGAACCTCTTATTGAGACAATTTGCCTATTATCTCAATAAGAGGGACAAATATGGTCTATATAAAAATATACTGTAGGTTTTGAGCTTTTGAACTGATTTTTAAATTTGTGTGACTTAAGATTTATTGAATCTCAAAGTTTTAAAAGCATTAACTGGTACCTCTGGTTCAGCATTTGGTTGCTTTCAAGAAAATGCTGTACATCAGATAAACACTTTGCTTCATAACATAAAAACATTTTGGAGGGAAATAAGGAGAAATTACAAATCTTTCGTATGTATGAGTAATAATTGCTTCAGGAGCCTAGAGTTCAGTTTAGAGCTGAGTTAGATAAGTGTACTAGTGAACATGCCCTGTAAATACTTGGAATGGGTTTGTAAAGGGGGAAAGTGTTTAAGAACATTTTCTTACTCATTGCTTCATTTCATAAAATGAAAGTGAGCATGAATTACAGAATGTTTCATAAGAAGGCTAATCTCAGCAGAAATACTCTACCACATTATTAGTATGTCTAGAAATGGGATAGCAGGAAAGGAAATGGCCTTGCAAAAGGCAATTTAAGCAATCAAGGCCTATAAATATTTCACAATAGTGTGCCCTACTTATCTGAAAATTTTGGCTGGGGTAGTATTTCAAAAGGTTGATAATAAGCCTATAAAATACAGCTGCTTATTAACAGAAATGAAAAGACTTCCTCAAATATTAATTGCTACATCATGGAGTGCATTCCATTAGCACCACAGAGTGAACCTTTTTGTAAATCCTGTATTGATGGCTCCATAATTGCACTGAGAAACTGATTTTATTTATCAACCTGTTGTTCATCTTTCTGAAAAACAATTATGTAAGTATTGTTTTGTGCTATGATGTTCGTCACTTCTGTATATTATGGTAAGAAGGGAATCCATTCAATAAAAAGTATATCTAATGATTTTATTTGCACTTTGTTATATATTTGTAGGTTTATTATACTGATATCCCACATTTCCCCCACTATGGAACTTAACTTAACCACATTTCCCCCACTATGGAACTTAAACAGCCATGTGCTGTTTCCCCTCCAAGCTCAGCTAAGACCTGCTTACCTTCAGCATGGTGGATAACTTATGTGCCTTCACATCAGGTTTAGAGTTATGATTTTAATATTCTTCACAGGTTGTACTTTGTTCTGTGTAGGCTGTTTGCTGCACGTATGCACTTTTCAGCTGCTCTGATATGATTCATAGAGGCCATATCAGCCAGCAAGTTGGCTAATAATGCCCTGGATGGGTGACATTCCCATTGCATAAAAGATCCTTTCTCCAGAGGAGAGAAGAGGTCTTCTCCAATTGGTTTGCAAATTCTGTCACAAAATGTGCCATGAGGCAGCATGCTCGCTCCACAACCGGAGAGCCTCTTAACACCATTTGAGACCTTGCCCATGTGCATACACACCAAGATTTAAAAAGGAAACTGCCTGACTGGGAAGAATGCTCTCAGCTTCGCAGGAGTCGCAACTGCAGAAGTGAAAGGAGGGTTCTGGTCTCCATGAATGGAAGTGGCCCAGCATGGTTGGTTGAAATAGAGGAAAGTTGTTCAGCATCCCAGTGCTCTTACAAAGGATAAACCACTGCTGCTGGGTGTGTCTCTAGGAATGGTAACTCTCCTGACTAGCTCACTTGCATCCTAATGCCTACTACATCTTGTTCTCTTCCATTTTGCAGTGCAGCTTGCTATTTTTACACATCCATGATGGTGGTAACAGCTGCGTTCTTGGTGGGAGGGGGGGAGATTTGGAACATAAGGGATTATTTATTGCTGAAAAGTATCTTCAGCTCAATGCATGATAACTTTACTTGTGTATTGAAGATGGCCCCGAAGACATAGCAGGCAGAGTGTAAAATCATAACATATGCTTCACAACCTTTCAAAGATGAAAATGAATATTACAATATTGATACTTATGACTCTAGAAATATTGTCATATTTTTTTCTCAACATGGCTTGCAACCCTCAAGCTTGCAAAGGAAATATGTTAGTTGCTTGTGCTGCATGCACATTCACCACTGATGCCTCTTTGGGACTATTTTGGATGTTGCCATAAATGCATGGGAGATGAAATAGAACTGCTTCTAATGAAGTTGTTTGCCTAACTTGTGATGCATCTCCTTTGAAGAGAGGCATGCAAGCTCTGGATGCATGGCAAGAGGGTATTCCACATATAGGGAATGCAAGCAGAAATATTTGCACTTCTTTGCCCCAGCCCTGGCTCTCCTTCAGCCAAGTGGCGGAGCACTCTTGTCCTTCCATCAGAAAATGCAGGAGCAGTGCTTTGACTTCCTCCACTGTTTTGGCCCATATTCAGCCTCTGGAGCTTCTTTGGCTTCATCCAGGGGTTGTGCCTGAAATCGACTGATAGAAGTCATTCTAAGGCAATGCATTGGGAGTGTGTGGCCCCAAGCTGCCCCACAACTTGGAGGAATATGAGAATTTGAATAACTTGCATAGTGTTGGGCCAATCTCAGAACTGTAATCAGTCCAGTGTCTCTACCAGGAAAGTGTTCCTGCCATAGCTTTTCACAAGGTTCTTTTATACCTATTTACTTAAGATCCAGCTACTATATCCACCTTACCGGTAGTGATACAAACCCTTGCTTATCTAGAGTTTGGGAGTGGTACAAGACTTTATCCGTGATTCCAAACACTGACTAATAATATTGCCTGGTAAATTAGGGTTACCAGAACTATATGTATGAATAAGAAACTCATTCAAGATCCAGTCCTCATGCAGCCGAATCAGCAGCATCATTCAACACAGCAGGATTGGGGCAGCTCCAAGGTTTAAATAAGTACAAAATATATCTGGGGAAAACTTAAAGGGGAAGGGAATGCAAAAGAGCCCAACTGAAGACTGAGCATGCTCAGTGGCTCAGAATACTAGGTGTTGGGGGAGGTGAACATATTGGTGCTGGATGGAATGGAGCATTCTGGTAGAGATTGTGGCTGATTAGCTAACTGACTATGTCATTTTAAGTCTCATCTGTGTTCCATTTATTTCTGCATCAAGGGAAAAAAGCAAATTAGCAGCCTCTGTGTAAGCCAAGCCACAGCTAATTGAATGTCTCCTTCAGATAAGCGTATGACCAGTAGTTGAAACTCTTTGAAATACCAGAACAATCCAGCATAGATACTGTTTCCAAGGTAGCAAACTCTGATGATTCATCTAATGGACCAAATACTTGGTGATCACTAAGCAGAAGAGATGGATTTGCACCAAAACTGAAACCACTGGAGCTGTTGTGTAATATGTACCATTGATATGTTTTCAGGTTATGTTTTCCTCAATAGCATTACAAATTTACATTGTTTTTAATTTATTCTCCATAAGCATGAGGACTGCGGTTGGTTTCTGGTAAAAAGCAGGTTCTAAGCTGCAATGGATGGACAAGGATGCATGGATGGCTGACCCTGGAGTATCTGGCATGCTCATGTATGCTTACCTTATATGTCAAGAATGTGGGTTGCATTTGTTTTAGCATTTCATGATATTGAAGATCTAGAGAAAATAGAGTCCTCTTTATTTTGAAGACTTGACTTTTCCTTCTCTTTCATTGTTTTTCTCATTGTTCAAAACCACACAAGCAAGCAAGCAAACATCTTAGTGAAAAGGCAACTAATATTTAAAGTAATAAATATTGTGAAAAAATATTTATTGTATTTCCAAGGGGGAAAAAATCCTATGGCTCCATAAGAAAAATCCTATGGCCCATTAGGAAAAATCCTGTAGTTTTTGTCTATGACAATTGTAGGATAGTTAGGATTCCCAACTGACCTTGGAGCTGGGAATCAAGGCCTGATAAACTATGCACACTCTTAGCCTACAAGGAAGGGCCCATACTGGCTGTTCTCCATGGTTGAGAAAGTGACCTCAGAGAGGGACAAAAGGGTTTGGTTCCACGGGCAGGAAGGGGAACAGACGAGATGGGAGTGGCCAGGATATTAGAGGCTGTAGTTGTACCAAGCTTGTCCTTCAAGATCTCAGATAGATGCGGGGAAAGTCCATCTGACAAATATGTAGAGTAAAAGGATAGGAAGAGAAAGCTTGCTCTGTCTAGAAGTTGTTTTGGGGTTTATGGGGATCCCAGTAGAACTGCACGATAAACTGCCGAATAGCCATGTTGACAGCACACAAATATTTTTTATGAACATGTCAACTATTCATTTATTATTTAATGTAATTTTAAGTAAACCCCTAATGCTAGAAATTCGGAAATGGGGGAAATTAATATTATGCATTGATGTATAATTTTGTCCAAATAGGAAAATTAAGGACAGCAATGTTGCTTCATTGCTAGAGTTATTAAGTATGGCTGATGGACAAAGGAAATAAATACAAACTACAGACTTGTCTTTTACTGACTGTTTGGCTTGGCTGACAAAAGTGACAGTAATCAAGTGCAAAACTAGTAAAATGTTCAAAACAGTTACCATTACTGGCAAAATGGAAACAATTCCCTGTCACAGCAAGTGATGGAAAATATATTCTGGAAAGGCCTTGTTGCCCAAGAAATCAATCACTGTCCAAAATATAGGTATTGGGTTGATGTGTTGCTTGTACAAAGTATGCCTGAGTTGACAAGAGCTTTCCATAGGACTTAGAATCATCCCAGAATGTACTTCTTGCTTGACAATTTCCCCTGTAGCTGTTTTAACAGCTATTTAAACAGAACGACAAAAAGGAGGATGTTCTAATGTCTCCTTCCATTAATCTAGCCAACTCTGGCTTTTATTTAAGGGCTTACTTAGGTCATGCTCAAGGTGAATTCAGGATAATGTATGCCTGTCAACAAGTAGAAAGTTTATGTGGTTTCCAGGCCATTCAGAGTTCTTATTCTTAACTTATTCTTCAATTATTTATCTATGTATGCCCTAGCTACTGCAAGTTTAATGGGGGATGTGCGTACATTCCAGGAATGATTTCTAGCCTGCATGGGTAGAGAATGTGAATTGAGTGAATGTATACAGGTAAACAGTGTCAGTGGTAGCATATGTATTCTCTGGGAATTTATGTCTGCGGTGTACATAACTGAAATTGGGATGTGTGTTTCACCCTAGCAATGCATGAATCATTTCTGATTCAGTCACTTTCTTTGACAACCATTTTGATTATACATACTGACTGGGAATTGTGCACAGTCCTGTCAATACCATAAATTTATCCATACCTTCTCCACACAGTGGATGTGTGCAATTGTTGGCAGTGGTGCACCTAGGAAACATGTGGCTGGTACAAATTGTACGAATTCAACCATGTGTTTTTCCAGTGCTGGCTTCCATAAATTCCACTGGTGATTTCACTAATCTTCCAGATGGAAGTCAGAATCAAAGAAGTCAGAAGACTCAGAATCAAAATTTGACAGTAAATCTGGATATCTCAAATGAGACGGATTTGTCTGTTTTGGAACATATCTACACTCGGAATCACAGAAACATGGAATGGTAGAGTTGGAAGGGGCCAGAAAACTATTGGGTCCAAACCCCTGCTCAGGGCAGGACACCAAGTCAAACCATCCTTCTCACTAGCTGTCTAGTTGCAAGTTAATTACACAAGTTAATTGAACATGTTTGTAATGTATGCTTAAATATATTCCTTTCATATAAATATTTTAGTGTGTCTTTTGAGGCATTTAAACTGTAAAGAACTGTGTCAGACCAGGTGGAGAAGTGTGAAACCTGGAGAAATGCTGACTTCCAATGCATAGCCCAAGAGGTGCGGATCCAACATTTTCTCATAGGAATGTGGAAAGACTGAAGTTGTCCGCCAATCCTGTATCTCTTTTGGTGATACTGCCCAAGCTGTATTTAATACAAGTTCTAACAATGAATTTAAAGGACACTGGGGTCTGTTCAAGCTTAATAAAATTTATAGAAGGTCATGGAAACCAATGGAACTTAAGTTAGCCAACTTAAATCCCAAGATTTCAATGTGACCTTGCTAAAGATGATTAAATCTGGATCCAACTCACAGCATCAAGGCTTTTCTATGATTTAAGTGTATGTTTAAATATTTAGATTTGCCATGGATATCTTGACTACCCAAAAGACATTAATTAGCCCTTCGTTTATTACCCTGTCCAGTAAATGAGTATGCATAAATTTTATATTAATATTGAACTACTTTTGGCCTCAGGCAATTATGATGTTCATGATGCGATGGTGACACAAAATAAATACAATTGCAAGATGCATAAACTTGCAGGAAATATTTATTACTTGCAATAAAACTGTCTGCAATCAGCATAATTTTACAGTGAAAAGTGGTGTTGTGAGATAAGAATCTTGAAGAATAAGTGGTTAAGCAAAGTTCACTGAGGCCTGTGACAAGAACTGAAATTAAGGGAACAGTGTGAATACTTCTGTAAGTGCCTAGCTCCCAGATGATGCAGCAAGCTTATTAATGGATTGTTCCTCAGTAGCATATTCTAAATAAGCAAGTTTTAGGTTCCATAACTGCTCACAGGACTTTAGAGTCTGATCTCATGCATACTAAGCCATACATACTATAAATTCCAGAACAAAGAATTCAGCTTGCTGGATTGCATGGCAATCCATGATAGCTGTCCCCTGACAAAAGTTCAGTTTTCTTACTACTACACCATGCTACACAGACTTGCCTTTATGGGGTAAAGTTTTTTAAAGGTCACTATTGCGCTTGATATCTCCCGCCCTCCTTCATGAACACACACACACAAACAGATTGCTCAGTGTCCCTTCCAAAATGCAGCATGAGCTTTTGTTGCCCTTACCCCTTTAAGAAATGCTACAATGGAGTTTGGAACGTTCCTTTGAGACAACAAAGGAAGCACAGAATCTGGGCCTGAGAAGGTGTAATCATTGTTCATAGGCAGGAGAGAAGTTAGAATGGCTATAATTGAGAAAATGACAAATGTTAGACACAGGTTAAAGTAATTAAGCCCTTTTCACATACAGACAAATAGTTTCCCAGTGGAAGTAAAAAGGAGGTAAACTCTGAACAAATGGCAAGAGAACCAGTCTCTTACAGCAGCTAATCAGCATGTAAAGACCTTGCTGGAGAACACTGAGTGCACTGGCTGTGGTCTGCATCCTTTTTGAATAGCATGTAATTGTATTGTGTCTGATCTCAATTGTGGCTTTGTAAGTAAAGTAATAACACTAGTCCCATGTATACTTGGAGAAATGATTTGACTGTGCAAGCACGATCCAGCCAAAATTAAGCACATTTTATCCGATCCATTTCAATGGAAGAAAGTGAAACGTGTGCTTGCTTTTTCCGAATGAGATCAGTTTGGGATTGAAGCTAGGTCTGTAATAGTCTGCTCAAAGTGTGGCATCTGGCTTGGAGTTCCTGGAAAAGTGGATGCTCTAGAACAGCCTTCTCCAAACTGGTATCCTCCAGATGTTCTGAATTGCAACTCTATGCATTCCTGAGGTGCAGGCAGGATACATCATATCTTGTGACAATGCCAAGAGTTGCAAACCAACATAGGTGGAGAAACTGGGTTGGAAAAGGCTGCTGTAGCAGGAGAAGAGGGTAGCCCTGGGTTGTTCATCATCTTTGCTACAATCTCACAGCCACTGCTTATTATTATCTCAATAATCTTTCCACATGGTCTATCAGCTTTGAGAATGAATTTTCCTTACATTTTCTGCCTTCTCAGAGAGGCCCTGTGATGTTAATGTTTGTGAGCCTTAGATTACAATGTCTTTGCTTTTGCGTGTTTGGTTGAAAATATTATAGCCTTAAGTTTTTTCAGTGTAAACCTCGGGTTTTTCAAAGTTTGTTCCAATTAATGCATTTATGAATTGTATTTTTTGCTGTATGCATTCATGTGTGGACCATCCATTTCTATACATATTGTTGCATGTCTGCTGTGGCTGGAGACTCCATTGCACAATTCAAGAGAGTTTGAATTTGGAAAGCTAAATTTCATTTTGTGCATTGGTTTAAACTAGAAAGTCAGTTCAGTTTTCATTAAAATGCAAACCAGACCCATTCCTCAACTTTATTTACCCAGAAACATGTTCTGCTCATGGAGGTGCAGCTTCAGAGAAACTGATGTGACCTGAAACACACACATCTTGGACTCTCCAAGATCATCCCCAGCACTCCTGGAACAGACACATAAGTCTGAGCAGAAGCTGCAATGCCCATCTGGCTGGAGGGATGTACGAAATTGTTGTGATTGCTTGTAAAAGGTACAAGCATGTCCTGTTTGTGAATGCACCCATGATCAAAAACACATGTGTCAAAAATGTTCACAGATTGCCAAACACATGCTAGTTCAATTTGGAAATTTCTGAAATGTGTGCAAATTTCTGCCATAAGCTGAATCATTTTCTACTGCAGGGAAATTCTGGGAAATTTGTACAAATCTAACAAGGGAAAGTCATGCACATATCATGTTTGACCACTGCTGATAGGCACAATTTTCCCCTTTTATAGAGTTTGCTGCAATCAGACATGCAAAGAGATTCAGACACAAGATAAGCAGGAGGCCAACATTTGGAGAATCCTGGTGATCTTGAACATTGTTAGTTCAATGTTCATTTGGCAGAAGAAAGCCTTGTGCCTTTGAGACCTGCTTGGGAAGAGAAAACTGGGTACAATGGATATTCTGATTTAAGATGTACTGATACTTCAGGAAGAGATGCTGCATTAGAGAAAGCCATAAAATTAACCTGGGTATTTCTGATACCTGAAACACAGACAGAAATTAGGCATGGAAATGCTAAGCATATGCAGGAATCACAGATTTGTCTATGAGAAGTGAATGTCACTTGTGAACGAGTCCAAAGATCCATACATATTTCTTAAGCAGAAGAGTAATTTGTGCAATGGCAGCAGCAACTGATGGATGCTACAACCATCTTTGCTAAAATATAAAGATTCAAGACAAGCATGGTAAGTCAACATGCAGCTATCTTTTAGGGGAAGTGGTCAATCTGAGCACATGCAATTTGTGAAGATCATGATTTGCACAAACAATCTGATTTTGCATGAATTGCATTAGAGTCTTGTAGTCTGGGGTCTTTATTTGCATGAATGTCATTAGTAGTTTTAAAAGGAACAAATTGCAGTTCCCCTTACTTGACTGAAGGCCATGAAAAGCCCTGACTCAGCTTCTTTCTAAACCCTGGATCGGATTGAAAGTGGACAGCAAATCTGTCCAGCTCAAACAAGGATTTCCCTCTTTCAAACATCCTTCACTTGGGTTTTTATTTTTGAACCTTTTTTCTTCTGAAGAAATGCTTCACATTTGTAATGAAACCCATCTGTGTAGCAGAGAGTATATTCCAGGGAAAACTTTCAGTTTAGGCAGAGTATCAGTTAAGCCTGTAGGCTCTACTTGTACAACCCTGCCTGAACTAAGTTTAAACATCACAGGTACACAAAGTGAAAACTAAGGCTCTATGGCTCGAATAAATCCAGATGAGAAGGATGTGGGTGGGAGAAAAGTATTCATTGACATGACATTGGGGTCGACTTACAGTTCTCTGTAGGTATCTTTGTAAGATACATTTGATATTCGCATTGAGCTAGTCCTCACAGAACTGAGTTGCAGCAGCTCCTTGTTCTGGTTAGAAGCTTTTTCAAGGTGGCCTGTTTGGAGTGAGCGGAGAAAAAAATGATTGTTTAACGTTGAAATGGGCAATGAAAATATTGGGAGGTTGGAGCACAATATCTAAGAGGAAAGATATGAAATTCTAGGATTGATATAATTAGGATGCCGCTTACATTTCTTTTTGCAAATATATATCACTAAACATGAAGACCAAAGAGGAAACCATTTTACATTTAATACATTTAATTTATTGTGTATTTTATTTGATGTTGTAAGCCGCCCCGAGGCTCCGGCAAGGGGCGGCATAGAAATGTTTTAATAAATAAATAAAAATAAATAAATACATAATATTTACATGCTCTAATATAAATGCACAGTTTGAGATTCACCAATGATAACTAAAATCTAACTCAAAATAGTTGGTAGATCAGTTCCTAGTCAAAGTGCTGTCAAGGTGTTAACCACTGATGGGTAACCTGAGTGGGTAACCCTGTCAAGGCCCCTGTGCCCTCCCTTCCTAGGGTTCTTTCACATTATGCCCTTCAAATGGAGAACCATCCTCAGGCAGCCCTTTCAGAAGTCTGTGCCTATAGCATGTAGCATTGCAGGGCATGAAAGCAAAAACGACATGTGTCCAGAAATGGGTTAGCAGTGGCTCCTACTTTTTATGATTAAGACGAACCATTTGGCATAGGATAGGGAATGACGAGTCATCCAACAGCCCCCTGCTGTCCAAGGCAAGCAATTAGAGTGTGTGTTGAAGAAGGTTGGTGACAACAGCAGAAATTTCAGATCTAAAATGACCTGAATTGATCTTGGGCCATTCCTGCAACTGTGCATGCAGTTGCGATGCTAGTTCCTGAGCTGGGCTGGTACCTTGCCTTGCAGGAACATCCCAAGTCCCTTAACACAGGCTGGGCAGTATTTTTTTCCTTCTGTTGACTGCCATATGCCCTACAAGGTATTCTGCCACATGCCATGCTCTTCTCTTCCTTTACTCTCAGTGGTCTGCCAGGGAAAGATGAGTCTGAACTGATCAGTTGCAGAAGCCATTTGAAGATAGGACAAAGGTTCCATGTTGTGAGCTGCACAAATAGCAAAACAGAAGAAAGGTAACACCCCAGCACATTTTAGTTTAGCATTCCTACTACACATAACTAAGCCTTAAGAGAGGTTTCTCTACATGCAATGATGGTTTACAAAAAAACCCACAAAATCGTTGACTATCAAAGGAAAAAGCAGGGATCCTCTGTTGCTATGATGAAGGGGATACAGCCAGCTTGTCAACTATAGAAGCCCAGATTTGAACCCCAGAAGGGGCAGAGTTGGTTCATAGACCTGCCTTTCAGCCATCATGTTTTAGCAGCATCTGATTTGCTACTCTGGGGAATGAAATTCCCAACTGACTGGATCATTTGTTAGATACACCAAGGCTCTTAAAGTAGCTCAGGACATCATAGGCTGTAAGCCTATGTGAAGGTAAACAGATGATTATATTTTCCCATCAGTTTGCTGTGTATAAAGTCAAAGATCTGGGATTTTCTGATACTATTCCTCCTCTTTTTGAGGATGAAAGATTGGGCACACTTCTTTGCAAAAAAAGTATGATGATCTTCAGATGCCATGGTGACAAATCAGACATTGATATGACACTGTCATGAAGATAGTATTTGTATAAAACTTGAAGGTGTGTGACTGAAAGTGGAGTCAGCCATTCTTACCTTTTTCATTTTTGTGTGGAGTTTGACATATTAAATGCTGTGTGTCCTAGTTAATATGCTCTGCCAGCCAATTTTATTCATTCTATTATTCATGTGCAGTGAGCAATTGAACAAAATTTATTTCCAGTCTAGCCTAGAGGAAACAGTTCATCATAATCAAAAGCTGGCAACTTGTTGCTGTGTCTCTGTGCTGCAAATGTCTGGCCCATCTGCAAGTGCCATATTTAAAACCAGGTAATACAAAAAAAAAACCCCATGCTCATACGTACTCGATATATTCCAATCTTAGCTCACATGCCCCACCTAGTCTAGAACATATACAGCATTTGATGGTTTAAATTACTGAAAACAATTATCTAAGATTGAAGCTTAATTTTAGCAGTTTCTACTGATATCACTCATTTGAAAGCTACAAATTAAATATGAATATCAAAGCAAATCTACATTGAAATACAGTGAATTTTTTCTTCTTCTTTAAAGTGTTGCTTTGGGTTTTCTTTTTCTTTAAAACGAGATAATCTTGCATGAGTTCTCATGATGACACATTAACTTGGGTTAAAGGTTTAAGTTTTGCTTCAAAGATAGCTTGCAGGTATGCATGAGAGAACCGGCCTTGTTATTTGTGGGTGTAGAATTGATTGTTAAAGAAGCAAAAAGGAGGATCGTGACACTCTGGTATGTCTACCCGGGACAGGTTCAGATGACCCATTGTTCACATCAGAACTTCTCAAAAGTCCACTGCATGGAAAGTGCTCATTTCCGTGTAGTCATGTAAGATACAGGCTGGATTCATATGACATGGCAAACAACCCTATTTCCATGGCACTCAGATTTTTCCTCATGCTTATTGGTCAGACAATCACAGGTTGTCTTCATCTTCCCATCCTCACCATGTGTCCCAACAGCCCCAGTGAGCAAAATCCTCAACCTTTCCCTATTCTTGCCCACAAACTGCAGCAGTTTCATCTTGACAGGACAACTGAAGTCCTGAGACAGGTTCTCCTCAAACGTGTGTCTGCACTTTGTAGCACTTCCCAGCTGCTCTGGCCCAACAGAGACTTTTATTCTGTTTTGATGCCATTTCCCCTTCTCTCTCCAGATATTTATTTTCATGCTGCTTCCCTTTTTCCAAAAGTTAATAGGGAAACAGGCATGGCACTTGGTCAATGGGAATAAAGTGATCAATGGTGTGTCTGTTGCTAAGAGCTGAGAGCAGTGGAGATTGAAAGCCAGATGTGGCCATTTCTATGGCTGCTCTTGCCAAAGGAGTCTATGGTTTTTTCATACCAATAATGGTAAAATGCTGATGCCAGAGAAAATTTCTGTGGATTCAGAAAACTAATCCTACTATGGAGGAACTCTGGAAATGGGCCCAGATAACACAACGGATTCCCAATGGCAGAATTTTACCATGGCTTCCTGTGTCATATGAACCTGCCCTTAGACACCCAGTTTTTACCACAAGCTAGAATGGAAAGTTACACTAGGGTACAGCACATCAGACCTTCTCACATCAGGCAACTATCATGTTAAATATCACACATAGAAAGATGTTACATTTAACACTGAATTGATACAATCACTGCCAGCACCGCCCCCCTCCATTTACTTCATCATCTAAGTTCTAGGTACTTGGAAATTTTAGACAATAAAGCTCTTGGGTAAGTAACATTGATATCTCTGGAGTATCTGGGATCCCAACTAAATTATCTTATATCTGGGATCCCGACCAAATTACCATGCAATCAGCAAGACTAAATTCAAGTCATAACTAACTTTCACTATGAATTTCAGTGAAACCTGTGTGCAGCTAAGTTACAGGGCAACCCTATACGTGTGTATTCAGATAAATCCCATTGTATTTGAATTTCAAGGATTCACCACATCTCCTGTGCTTATGATTATACTCTTAGAGTGCAGGGGCACTTAATTAATCCTTCCCACCCCTCTGTATGGCATTATCACTAGAAACTGAGTTCCAGGCTATCAAGGCTGATAAATAGCCTGTATTGCTTCCCCAAACCATCCCCCTCCCTCCCTCCCTCCCTCTCACACACACACACACACACGCACACACACACACACACACACACACGGAGGAATGCTCCAATGGCATGTTTCCTCCAGACAGAAAAAGTAGCTTTGGAGCAGACTTTCACTGGACCAGTACGTAAGTAAAGGTAAATAGAGAATTTGGCCACATCTTTTGGCTTTCCTTGCCAATCTCCACAGCTGCTATTTAAGTAGAAACAAAAATGCAAGACCAAACTACTTATTATACATAACAGGCAGTTTGGCCCTACGTCTGTGATTCTTACCTCTTCATGCTTTCTTTGCATTATTTCTTACACTCATCTTTATGAAAGTTTCTCTTGCATTCCATCAGTAGGTTGAATTCTAGGCATACTACAGACTATTAAATCCAGGCCCTCTCCCACAAGCTGGCACTTTCCACAATTGTTGAACCGAAATTTTTTTGGGAGGGGGAGGGGCGTTTGAACAAATATTTTTTGATTGAGCCAGTTATAGCATGGGTGTCCCTAATGATAAAAAATCAGGAAAGGAAGATGGATAAACAATTACAGGGGAATAAAAATTATAGACTGAGTCTATGATACATTGAACTTTGAGCTTTTGATAAAAGTGACTCCCAATTACTGCTCTAAGCACTCCATTGGGTAGGTAAGCACACTGTAGAAAGAGTTCAGTAACAAAATATATGTGAATTACATTATTTCAGAGTCAAAAAAGAAGGTGCAACTTTTCTCAGTTTGACATTCAGATTCTAAGTGGCAATTAACACATCCCTGGGGTGAATATTCCTTTTTCATAATCTGTCCTAATTTAATTATCTGATACTCCATTGCTTTTCAAAGCTGTCTTCTTGCATAGATTTGGTTTGAATGAAACAGCTATTTTTCAGGATTACTTGCCCTGATACCCTTGGAATGGAATAGAGACTGCACAGAAAATTATATCTTCCTAAAAAGTTCTCTAGTTCAATCCTGGGCATCTGATACCTGGAGGAGCACCTCTTCCCTTACATGCCCTCATACCCCTTAAGATCTGCAGGAGAGGCTTTGCTTCAGAGGCCCTCTTTAAAGGAGACAAAAAGAACAACTACCCAGAGCAGGGCCTTCTCTGTGGTGGCATCCAGATTATGCAATGCGCTCCCTGGAGAGGTGCGCCTGGTGCCGAGCTTATATTCTTTTCGGCACCAGGTCAGAACCTTTTTATTTAATCACTATTTTAAAAATTAATATTTTAATTGTGTCGAACAGTCATTTTGATTTTGTCCTTTATGTAAATTTTTATTGAATTATGTTATTTATACATGTGGTTTTATTGTATTTCAATTTTATGGATTGTGAGTCATCCCGAGATGCCAAGGCATAAGGGACAGCACACAAAAGTTTTAAATAAATAAAATTTCCAGATAAGCCTGGAAAGGATTCATGTCTGAAGTTCTACAGAGCTGCTTCCTGTCAGTACAGGCAACCATGACACAGAAGATCCATTGTTTTACTCTAGGGATGGGTTCACACACCACAATCTGTGGTAATTTCTTGTGCCGGTTGGTCCGTCATGCCATCCAAACCCTTTGTGGTATTCAGCATGATGTGTTGGTTTTTAGAAACCACAATAAGAAGTAAATGTCTGTTCTATGGTTTCTACACTTCACCATGGTTTCACCAGTGGACTGAACCTGGCACCAAGGTCCTGGTATGCAGCAATCCCAGAGTCTCCTGGAAATAACAGTAACTGCTGAAGGAGCTGCCCCAGCCATTCAGCATGGAATTGACTCTCCAGTGCAGTAGCTTGTGGGATACATGCCATGAGTGGGAAGTCTGAGCTATTGGGGTTCATTCATGTTCAGCTGAGGGACAAACTGCACATAATGTTGATTACAGCATGTGGCTGGGGCTTCCATAAATATATAAATGAATGGAACTCCAAAGTAAGTGACTCCACTGGCATCAGTGGAGGTGTTCTTCTACTTCAGTCTGTGCTGGGGGGAATTTGAGGAGGCAAATGGTGGAAGTTTAATCCTCCCCCTATATAGAGTTAGGGTTAGGACTAAAGTATTTTGGCAAAGCAAAATAAATAAAACAAACTTCTCTTGGCTACATTAGCTGATGGTCTTGCTAAATTGAAACAAAAGGTCAATAACAATGGAATAATTATTGAAAAGTACCTGAAAGGTATAAATGTTACAGATTTAAATATTAATATTAATTATTAATATTAATATAGCTCTCTCATATATATATATATATATATTTAGAGAGAGAAAGAGAGAGAGAGAGAGCACTCCAGCTGTTCAGTGGTATAGAAGACTCACACATACACACATTATTAAAGGTAAATGAATTTTGAAGAATTTGCTTATAGTAGTAAACAGGTCAATGTATGATTTAAAAAAACATTTTGATCAACAAATGGTAAAAATGTCTATCCAAATTAAAAAGTTGCTTTAACAATTATACATAAGCAGAGGCTCCTGGGCTCATTGTGCTGCACTCAATTTTAAATACTCATTTGCATTTTTCTGAAATAATATATAACACTAAATACTGTTTCCCAAACAATACAATTGAAAACACTGCTGTTGTCATTCTGAATGGAAGCTTGTGGCTTCCATTAAGAAGATTAACTTTGAGGGGAGGGCATGAGGAAGTAGATTTTACAAAATCAGCCAACCAAGTATTTACATTTGAAGCAAAATTATCACATTCTTCAGTACCTCACTCTGTTAAATGTGCTTTATAAGAGAGAGAAGTAGCATTGAATCGGTAAATGTTCCACTGCTGATATCTTACAGTAAAAGCTCCTTAGACTTTCAGGCAAAGCTGTTCTGTATCTCTAGTATTTTCTTGTTTTCTACAAGCAACTCTTCCACCCTTATGCACTCTTTTTTTTCTATGTAGGCATTTGATGTATACAATTTTTTTACATTTCATGGAAAGTTCTTTGAATTCTGAGTCATAGACAAGCGCCCCAAAGTAGTTACTAGCCCATGGATGCTTTATTTTGTTTTTAATACAAATTAAACTTGCTCTTCCCAAGTTTACATCACTGAAGAAATTGTTACCATTGTGCCGTGCCTGATGTAATTCATGAGGGGGGTTAATTAGCTCACACTGTAGCCGGCAATAAAGCTTAAGTCTTTTATTGCTACTTTCTACAAGATTTACGATCTACAGATAAGCTCTACTACAAAGGTCTAAACTAGTCAGTTGCCTCTCTCTTTGTGACGCCTCCGGGGAGACCACGTGGGACTAGCTTTTCCTCTCACGTCTTTCCACTCTTGGGAGGGACGAAGCTTTGTCTTGTCTTTTCTGTTCCATTCGTCATAAGCTACGTCGAAGACTAGCATGGACTAAGGACAGTTCACCTTCTGTATCTTCTGGAGCCTGTCCAGGAGCCATAGCGTCAGAGCATGGAGGGGTACCTGACTCACACTTCTCAGATTCAGAATGGGGAGAAGTCTCCCGCTCAGAAGCGTCATGACTAGGCTGAGACGGGGCTGTTCAGAGAGCAAAGGGTCAGTATGTGGGGGAGCTATTTGTTCAGTAGTTCCCAAGTCAGGCTGGGGAGGGGTCGTTTGGTTACTGGGCTCCAAGCATAAGTCACCCTGCTCTAATGTCTGGTTCTCATTTGAATGTTTGACTCTTTCTTGTGAGGTGCCGTCTCTGTCGAGACGTCAGGCACAACACATTGTGCCTTGAAGGACCATCCCCATTTACCAATAGGAATGTTAAATGGACTTAATTTCAGTGTTCCCAAGTGAATGTGCAAATCAGAACACAGTTTCTAAGCAGAACATGTGATTCACCAATTTTCCAGCACAGGTATCGAGAAATAGAACCGTTTGCGGGAAAATACATTTTAAAACTTATGGGGTCAAATAGTGCTTGAATACATATTTATCTTCACACTGCCCTGCAGATGTGTAAAAACCACAGTTTAATGTAGAAAAATAAAAACAATGTTCGGAAGTTACATAGATCTGGTCATTCCAATTTATTGGTTATTTTATTAACTCTTGATTATGCTTTCAAACCATCTAATAACTGAAGTTCACTGGGTGGTGTACTATACAATGCATTAAAAATGTCCATTTAAAACAAAGAGAACAGTGCAGAATAAATCAAGGAAAAAGCAAAACATAGGCAAAGAATAAAACCACGGTAGCACCATAAAACCAAATTAAAATTAGCAGCAGAATAGAAGACTCTCCTGCTGGGAGATGCTGGAAGTGGTGTTCCAACACAGGAAGAAGAGAACAGGACGGGAAAGGCTGCCCTAAAAAGAATGTGTAGAACTGCAACATTCAGCTGGGATAAGATGTCAGTAACAGGGATGCTAAATGTGCAATCTCAGTCACCAAGTTTTCACCACTCGTTTCGTACCTTGCACCTGTTTATGCTTCCAACTGCTGCTCATTCTGTACAAATGGGAAATAATCATATATAATATTAGTGCAAATCTCCCCAAATTTACCCAGCTCTCCCATATGAACAAACGGGCCAAAATGAGGCCTTTTTTGTTGCTGTTATTTTTTCATTCCTTGTCATTAGAATTTATGTTTTAACTGTTTAAAACTTTCAAAGTGTTTTATGATTTTATTGCAACTTTATCAGCTGTTTATCTGGATTGTGTAAACCAGCCAGAGAGCTTTGGTTGTAGTATTGTACTATACCAGGCAGTATAGAAATACGATAAATTCCAGAAATATGCATAAACTCAGAAAAGGGTAAAGATTGGATTGAGAATTGGGAATGAGTGTTAGTACATGTTAGTACATAGATGATTTGCAAATATTTTTGGAAGACACATGCTGGGCTTACGTTCAGAGCTTTGAGTGGGGCCTGTTTACATGTTTTGTGAACAACAATTCTCATACATCCCAAAAAGCAAGAAATATGTCAGCATGATCAATATTTATTCTGGACAATGAAAAATGTGGCCTCCTCTAGAATTTGTTCCCAATTTTCTGCTCACTGGTCCTCTGTCTGATTTCTAGGAAAAATATAAATACAAAATAAACATCAAAAATATCCTCTATCTGAAACTCCAGACAGTATAAACCAGTCAATAGAAACCAGGAATGGGCCAGATGTTTTTAACATCAATTCCCAAAATCCATGACCACTGGCCATGCTGGCAGGGAATTCTTGGGGTTGATATCCTAAACATCTGGACATCTGGTTTAGCTAATACTGATCTAGTTGGACAATGGTCCCACCTTGAATAAGGCAGCTAACTGGAATACTGAAAGCAATACCAACTCAGACATCATATAAAACAGTAAAATCTAACAAGGAGCATTTTTAAACAAATAACTCAATGAAATCAACTCTTATCTTATAATAAATAATAAATTATGATTATAAATCTTGCTCCCAAAGTGTGAAAATAAATAATATAAAACTGACTTCTAGGTCTATCAATTCCAAATCCCTTTCTGAAAAAGAATGGCAGCTATAAGAATGTCTCTTATGCTTTGCACAAATCCATTTATCTGTCCTACTTATAAGAACTACCATTCTTTATTTTGCTACTCTATTTTCTTTCTTTCCTTTTCTTAACATTTTTGTGCCACATCATCTGTATTCTTGCAATGCTTTAGTTTGGCACCACATCATCCTTTTCTTACATCATATTAACTCCCTTTCTATGTGAATGAGCAACCATTAATTTACTCTTAAAAGCACATAATGTGTGACATAGAGTGACTGCAACAGAAATTTGTATGTGAGAGAAAAAGACTGGGCTCCTTTCTTAAAAGCAAAGAACAGATGAATATAGGATGTTGAAAAATGAATTCTGAGTCAGAATTTCCACTGAAATTCATCTCTGGCAACTGGGAACTGAAAACAAATTTATTCCATGAACTTCACACATCATTCGCTATTAGTGATCTCTGAACGTAGTATTGTTTCACTATACAGCACTTTTTGCTTTATAGTAAACAAGCATGATATCTACGCCTTGCCTTGCCTCGCCTCTTTTTTCTTCTTTCTTTTCCTTTCTTTTCTTGTACTAGCACAATTTTAAATCACACTTCACTGATCCATTGTACATAAAGTGATAAAGAAAATGTGGGTGCATGCCCTCCTCAAAATTGACCATCACTGGGCCCAGGCATAGTATGATGGCTTCAGTGGCTACTGCCAGTGACGTCTCCTATTCCTAGCAGGAATTCTCCATTATAGTTGCTGGGAAATGGCATTTCAGCAGCAAGTGCAAAATATATACCCTCACTAAAATTCACTAAATTCACTCTTCATACATTCACTAAAATTCATCATACTGTTCAAGATAAAGCACTGCATTGCCAAACAGATGTTGGCAGTGGAAGTTTATCTTTATAAGGGTTTGAGCAGCAAAAATGAAAAGAACAGTGGTGGGGGGAGGCAGAAATGACACCATCCAATGACAGATAAGATAATCTGTGGACAGAACTGCAAGTCCGCATGTTCACTTACGAAGTTTTCTAACTTTTGTGTGAAAATCTTTGAAATTTTTCTATTTTCAAATGTATGCACTCATTGAGAACATCTTGAAATATATGTGCTTTGAAGCATAGTATGCCAATTTTTCAAAACTATTTGTTTGCATGAGCATTTGTCAAATGTACGAATGGTCTGCAAATCACATTAGAAGCTGAAATGAATTTCTGTTACATCCCTAAATACCTTGCATCCAATAGAAAAAAGAGACTATTTTCTAGGAATGCAACATTTTTATTACAATTATTTATTCCAGGGGACAAGAGAATGCAGAGCAATTGACTGAGCTTACCTTTTGGTGAATGAAGCTGCCCAGAGCCAACTATTCACCTTCTATAGAGTTGGAATAGAGCAAATCTTCTGCTATACAAAAGCCATCATAAAGAGCAAATGGAATTTTCAGGACTGCACCTGTATCACATTCACCTTTCTAAATAATGTCTCTGGCTGTGTGTAGCTCATTTAAGCCATACTTCCTAGTAACATTGCCTTATATTAATGGACTATAGGGAAAATCTCTTTCTTCATAGTAGTATGAAATATACTAATATGGCTGGTGTTTTCTTGTTTCTCAAAAGAACTGTGTAGACTTAGACATTCTTGAATATGCACAATAAATAAATATGTTCACTACATGCAAAGCAGCCAGTGTGGTGTAGTGATTAAGAGCATGGGACTGGGACTCAGAGGATCTGGGTCCTAGTCCCTGCTCAGCCATGGAGCCAACTGGGTGACTTTGGGCCAGTCACAGACTCTCAGCGCAACCTACCTCACAGGGTTGTTTTTGTGGGGATAGGATGGAGGAGGAGAGATGATATAAGCTGCCTTGAGCCCTTTGTAGGAAAAAGGCAGGATATAAATCGCAATATAAATAAATGAATGAATGAATGTCTGCTACATACTCATGCAATGTTGTTCAGTATTGTGGGCAATCCATGGATCAACACAGAAGCCTGCACAGAAGATGAAGTTGTACAATCACCCAAAGCTTGTTTGAGCTCAGAAAGAGACCTAAAGGAGCAAGTGATGAATAGGATAGATAGCACTGGAAAACCTGGCTGATGCAGAAGTAGGGAATCGCTAGTGAATACAATGGAAGAGAATCCTTCTCTATGGGCCATCCTAGAAGTATATGCTTAGTACTGAGGTCCTTCTTAATGAAAAATAAACTCAAGTTAGGCTGAACACTCTGGAACATAGACCAAGACGCTCGCTTTAAGTGATTTTTTCCCCTGGGTGGTGATTTAAAGATTCCAAATGTGCTTTGTAGGCATCTGTATAATTAGCACATGAAACAATGAAGTCTGCTTTAAAATAAATTGGAACAGAAACCATCTTTAATAATGGTGTTGGTGATAGCACTTCCTCAGGAGACGTGTCCTTAATTTAATTGATTTCAGCATTCAGAAAGTATTTTCTTGCAAAACAAGCACACTTTATTCTATTTAACTCAATCAGTTGATCTCAATTTATAAGTTGTGTACCAGTCTTTAAGATGAGCAATACAGCTAGTGACACCAAATCAACATTCTGGTGAATTAAATCCTAGTGCATTTTGCCTACAGTAACTGCAGTGTGTCCCAGGTCTTTTAGTACCAGAACAGTAAATTACTATTTAACAAAAATGACTTGTAAATTTAATGTCAATCAGATTAGTTCCATAATGTTCAACACACTATATAATTGTACCACACACCATATAATCGTATATTTGTATAGGAAATTGTGTGGTTTTATTTCAACTTGTTTCCTTGAAGAAGATGCTTGATCACTTTCAGAGTCTTAATGAAAGTGATGTTTCAGTAGCTCTAAAAATGATGCCATATTTCTTCCACATTTGCATGTCAGAGAAAATGAATGGATTGCGTGGGTGTCCTCTGACTTTTAGGTCAGTTGCTAACTATGCCATCTAGACTGCAATGTTAAGCAAACTTACTTTCTGAATAAAAATACCTAGAATTGAACTGTTAGCTGTCTACTCTGTGCATCTCCCAGTTAGATGCCTTCACAGTGTCAGCATAACCAATGAGAGATGTATATTTAGAACCAGTACATTGAAAGAGCAGGGACTATACAATGTTGCTGCAGATAATATTGTGGCAGGGGTGGGGATGGTAATGAAAAAGGACTGAGTTCTCATTTGGACTGATGTTTTCATAATGACATTACAAAAATATATGAGTGAAAAGACATTCAGTCAAGCTCCTCAAGACGCATAGCTGCAATATATTCATAACTGTATATTGATACAATACAAAGGCTCAAGAACTAATTTAATAAATAATGGTAGATTTCTTAAACTATTGCAGTAAACTTCAATAATTTAATGCAATAACAGTAGAAAAATCAGTGGCTTGGCAGCACACGCATCTGAATATGGCCCTAGCAATCTCCAACCTTTTCAGACGACCTTCCTTCATTTACAACCAAAAAAGAACTTTTTAATATATGGGCTTTTCTCTTCCCTTCCCTTCCGTCTTTTTCAAGTCCACTTTTTCTCTTACTTCTGCCATTGTCTTTCTCCTTCTCTTAAACAAACAAAGCCAAGTTAATGAAAGATGTCATGAAAGGCCACCACCAGCTAATGTAACACTAAAGGGCTCTGCAGAGTCCTCAGAACTGAGAGAGCCAGTAAGACTCAAATCCATTTACTCCTCAAACTTCCAACCAGATCACATTTCTAATTACTATCTGTTTTTCTTATTAATCTAATGGCAAAGTATGCCTTGTGGGATACATTTTTGGAAAGACTGCACTGAAATATCCATTTCCTGCACCAGTAGACTAACACATGAAACATTGTAGAAAGATTCCCATTTTAAAAAATGGAGTATTTTGCAAATATAAATGCAAGTTCAAAAATGTGTGAGCTTTCCCCCTTTCAAAGACATACAAAAATGTGCTCACAGTCAGAAATGTACAAGGGGCAAATTCCAGTTTAAAAAAAAATGAAGCAAGAAATTTTCATACATACCTACTTGGATAATTGCAACTCATGTGTGGTGCCTATCCAGGGATCATTTTGTCCTAAATATTTCCAAATATAGAAATCTACATGATGTATAGGTATCAAAATGAAGACCCTATTCTGGAAGCTTCCTGAGGTTTCTGGGAAGCTCAGACATTACGTGCAGGAAGGGAACATGGTGTTATGCTCAGAACTGTAGGAGATTGGTTTTGGACATTAAGGCATTATGCCTACAGAATATATAATATAGGGCAGGAGTAAAACGATATCATAAGGACAACAGCTATAATGCATCAACCCCAAAGTGATATATTACAAATAAGAAAGCCACCAAGAAAGCCCTGTTGGTGCCACATCATCTCACAAAGGTAAAAATAAACCCCATGCCATTTGAACATAAATCAACAATTCTGAAAGGATTTTATTTTCTTAAACCCATATATTGATTATTAAGATAGATAAAAATATAGACCAAGTACTATAAAATTTGTCTCACAATACCAAGCTCCTTTACTTATTTCTTTCACAGCATTTCCCCCCATGAACAATCCTTAATCCCTGTGATTCAGTGTGGCAGATATGAGTAAGTAATAAGTTCTGCCATCGAGTTCTCCCTTCAGCCTATGAAAATGTAATTATATGTATTTATTTGTACCGGCAAGCAACTAGATCGTCTTGAAGTGAGATTGCATATTTGTTCAGAACTGGTTGATTCTGTAAAGGTTAACAAGCCTTCTCCAGTTAATAAATCTCTCCCAGCTTTCCCTCGTAATGTAATTTGTTAGCTTAGACATTCATGCCACAGTTTCTCAAGTCATTCTTTTGCATATGGAATCTTAGTCTGCCTCCAGTATTTTGCATATAAAAACACAGATGAGATTTTCCTCATTGCTTGGGGTACTGTATAAGAAGAATATGAAAGAAAGACCAGCATACATTTTAAAATTGAAATGGAAGTTCCTCTTCCATAGTCCTTTCTTCACTGAACCCCACTTCTCTTTCTTATCCCCCCATTAACCTATGAAAAACTAGGACATTATCATGCCACATGTCCCTTTCTTTACCAGCCACATTATCTTTAAAATGTCGTAGACCCTATATGTGGCCATGAGTCACATAAATGAAATAGTCTTTCTGGAAAAATAATTTGAGGTGGATGGCAATTCTCCCAGACTGGCCGTGTGTTTCTAGGTCCTTCCTTTCATCATGGAAGATTCCCCTAAGTTGTGGCTTCTCCTCTGCTTGACTCTCTGCTACATCAGATGGGAGGTACTGACCCAGTTTCTTCTAAAGAGTCCTTGTAAGGATTTTTCAGTATAAAATTCTTATTTTGTCTCTCTCTGCAGGATTCCTGAGAGGTGGGTCTCCAAACCATAGCATGAGAATAACAATATGGTAACTTTTCAAAAACAAGTCACCCACTGAGCAAAGATGATTCTGGTCAGCTAGTAAGGACTCACCCACTGTCTTGTGTGTCCCACCCATGTTGATAGAAATGCATATGACATGTTGCATCTCTGTACTATTCTATACGGAAGATTATCCAGGGGTTTTGATCCCAGAAAGCTGGCCATCATATCAAGTTTTGTGAATAGCATGGCTCCTGGTAACTGAATTATAGATCAAGTGCTGCAAGCTTGTGCCTTTCTCTGAAAGTGTGCTTGATAACTTGTCTCCAGATATTTCATCTATTACTTTGCACCATCAGTAGGGTCATCTATTGGAGACTTGACTCCCTTCCTTCTTATTTTGATTAATCCATCTTTTACCATAACTTGCCAAGGAACTTGGACTTGATACAGTGTAATCAAGGTAAAAGGAGTGGCTGACAACATCACCTTTATTAACTTTTTTGTATCTTGCCAAGTCAAGTAAAAACCTGGTGGCTCATTCCAGAAATGTTTGTTTGCTGTGTGCAACATTTTCTAATGTTTGCATTAACTGTTCTTTTGCAGGCAACTTAACAGGAATTCATTGAGTTCCTGTATATTACACACAGGTTGATGGAGAGCCTTTCCCTCTTTTCTCCTTCTTACGTTCTGAAACTGGCCCCATTCATCCATGAATTGTTACTGTTTCCACATAAAAAAATCATTATAAGTGCCCATCTCAATATGCATCAGAATCTTTTGTGGAAGTTGCAGTGACAACAGCTCTTGTTTCGATTTTAAATCACCCTTCCCCTATTTGCAGATGCCATCTGTTCTATGGACAATATATATCCTGAAATATATAGAAGACTATAAAAAGAAGATTCTTCTTCACTAGTGTTTATTTTTACCTGTATTATTTCTAAGTTGTAGGTCTTCTACATCCTGAGGCCAAATGCCCTATTTCATGGTACTGCCTATATTCTGCCTCCTTTGCAAGACATTACTGTCAATTATAAGTACATTTCGTGCTGCATCTTCCACATACTTTCTCTCCTGAAGTTTGATGATATGTGCTACTAAGGTATTAAGCTGCACTTTTAGCCTAAGTACATTCTTCCCAATGTGTTCTTGATTTTTATTGTGCCCACACCATCTGGTAGAGTGTTGCTTGTGGGAACAGCATACAAGTCCATGCATTGCATAGTTATGGTTCCATGCTCCGTTTTGCTATTGCATTGGCTAAAATGAGATTAGGATCCAGCTGAGCTGCTAGTTTTGCATCCTTTATGCCCACAACTCTCCTTTTATAATAGGCTCTTATTTTATAGTTCCACAGTTATACTGTTCGGTTAGGATCTGTGGAGCACTGATAAAAGCTTCTGCAGTTTCCCCTTGTTCCTGGCATCTCACGTTAAATTTTTGACTTTCATATATTTGACATTTCATCTTCCTATAAAATGGTTATGAAAAGCTCCCTTCACTTTTTATTCTTTTTGGTTTTCAGCAGTAAGAGGTAGACTACTGAGAGTATTGTCAGCAGCAAACCCCACTTCAAAAATGAGAGGATGCTGTTCTTGTGCTTTATCAACCCAAAAGCCATCCTATATCTCTCAAATCTCCTTATAGCTGGGCCAGCTACTTAAATTTTGAAAATTTGTTTTTTTAAACAAAGTTGAGAAAGATCCATAGCTTTATAAACATGTGTCTTCTGATACTCTTTTTGACTCTTTCATAAGTCCAAAGTCTCCAGCTTTGCCTTCTCTCTCTTTCTCATTCTCTCTTTCTCTCTCTCTGGATTTTTCTCCCTTTTTAACTTTCACTTTGCAGTGGTTCTTCCTTTACCCTCCTTTGGGGTTCTTTAAATACTTTGGTTCTGTTCTTCCTTTCTTCTTTTCATAGTCTATTCACCCTCTTGCCACAGAGAGTTCTTGGGTTCCCTCAAACTCAGTTCTCCTCTGTGAGGTTAAAAAAAATCACCCCATTCTGAAATATGAAGACAGTATGAAAGGCTAACTGCTATGCTAAAGGGCCTTCCCTAGATAATAGAGCCCCTCTTTTGCTGAACTCAGTTTTCCTTTTGACTCTCTAACCATGAAAAACTAAAACAGCATCATGCCTATAATTCTAAAGGAGTCATGATTTTTGTTTATTTTATCCTGACACTAGGACTGAAAAGGGAAGGATGCAGAAGTGAACTGAGATGTTCTGCAAAAGAGTTCACAGAACTATTAAAACTTTCTTTCTTTCTTTCTTTCTTTCTTTCTTTCTTTCTTTCTTTCTTGGGAAATTATTGTTTACAAGTTTAACTACAATTTCCTGATTTCTACTCGCCATACCGCTCCATATACTCAAGTCTGTGTTTTGCAGTTTTGTGTTTGCATTTGATTGGTTGTTATCCTTTAATTCTTATGGGGGATTCTTATGAGAAAGAAATCGGAAAGGGGAAGGAAAAGAATTAGATGATGAAATGAAGAAGAAAATGTTTCAAAACCAGGATCATGGATCAATGTATCTGGCCAGTCTAAGTAAGTAATTCTAATAAGGAAGGCAGCTCTGAAGCTGAAAGTGGCAAGGTGAAAAGTAGCAAATGTTGCAACTGTGTGTCCCATCATTCAGCCATAGGTAACAAATCTTATTAACATGCAAAGCAGAAATGGACAGAGAGTTGTCATCAGCATCCACAAGCAACTCCAGGATAAAAACTGTCCAAGTCCAACAATCAAATATTTTCTTACAATGGTTAATTCTTACCAATGGTTAATTTTGCATGCAAAACTGTATCAAAATATAACTGCCATGAAGTTGTGGACCGCACATCTCTTGCTACCATAATAGTAGGCAGTGTCTATCTCTTTTAGTATGTTGACACACGAGTAATCTACTTGGGAAGAGTATACATGGAATGTATACTCTTCTTTACAAACATAACATCAGGAAAAGACTGCCTCAAATGTATGATAGGTGACCATCATTCTGAAAGATTATAATTAAGAACAGCATTTTAAATAATGCTGCCTTTAACACTTAAAGCTATTGTACATTTATGCTTTGGTGGTTTAGGTAAGCACTTTAAATTAGCAGCCATCATTGACTACAGCTCTCCAAGGGCTTCCTTCCAGTCATAATTTTTATTTAATTTTGTCCGAGGTTTCAGAGGACAGAGGAAGACTTAATGGTGTTGCAGTGTCAATTTATAAAAGCAAGGGACATTAGTTTGTAGTAATTTAAGTGACTCTCTAGCACTCTGTGTAAGGGTATGTATAATGGGAAAATAACTGCTGATGGAAGAATTTCTTAACTCACTATAAATCTATGGAATCAATTGGGTCCTTGAGGGAGAATATACTGTGAAATCCAATGTTAATTCAAACTCTTTTCCGATTTCCTTACAGTATGGACAATCACCCCAGCCTTCTATAGAGCTAAGCACTTGATTACAAGTCAAACCACTTCTCTCATGTATAAGTTAAAATCAGTCAGTAGACTTTTGCTATCCAAGAAAACACATAGAAAGAAAGAAAGAAAGAAAGAAAGAAAGAAAGAAAGAAAGAAAGAGTTTAGATGAACAAAAACCATTAAAGAAATTCTTTTTTAGGTGGCAGATGGAGGTTGATCAATTTAGATTCCAAGGAAATGTCTTGGATTGCATTTGCGTTTGGTCTCCTACTTGCAGCTGCTTGTAATCTAAAACCTCACCAACACTCACAAATGAAGAAAATCAGTATAGAAGAAACATGTTCATAGGGAACATTGCATAAATAATCTTGGCTGTATTTGATATTTTGTGAGTCTACACTCCAAATACATTTCAATATGTACTGTTAAACATATTTTATTTCAAAATATGCCTTTCTAAACATAGGTGAGGCTGAGAACAATACTGGTACAACTGAGTATTGTGAAAAAAGATGGCTAATTTTTGATCCACTTGTTAGTTCAGGAGAAGAGGTCAATGTATATGGGAATTTACCAATTTCTCAAAAATATTTGGGAAGCGAATTTATTAGATAAGCTATATGTAAATGCTTTAACACATCAATAAAGTATTTCACATGCTTTGTGACTTCATGTAAGTTAGAAATCCAACAGCATGTAAAGTGCATCTAAACATTACCATATAATGTTATAAAGAACAAAGTCATCATTCTTTAATACACTGCCATATTCTTTATTGAACTCTGTCCACAACAAGCAGTTTTTACTAGTTCAAATAAAGGGTTTTGCTGAGACAAATACAGGAAGGTGATGCAATGGAACTGCAAAAGTGGCAAAGCACTTGGGATGTCATTCAGAGTGCAATTGACCTCAGACCTTCCCAAACAGATCATGATACAGGATAATGAGCTTCATTACTTTATTTTATATTTTATTTTACATAAACATAATTTGCATTAAAACTGAGCTGAAATTTGAATTTGGGCCTTCATGCTTGGAGCAAAACGAAGTTGTTTTCTTTTTTGTTGTAATCCTCTTTGCTGTCTCTCCACAGCCTGTGTTGTCAGCATTTATAACGCAAATAGACTAAATACCCTAAGACTGACTTTCCCAGGAGTAATGTTAGTGGGATTAAGCTTTACAATTTCTAGCCTTTGGGAAATCAAAGTCTTGAATTTTTCAGTGCAACTGATTCATGGCTTGCTTCCTCTGCTTGAATCTTTCCCAAGTAAGGATTTCTTACATATATAAGATCAGCTTTAAAAGATATAAACTATAATGTAACTAAAGAAAAACTAGGATCTTATTTTTTCCTTCCTTCCTTTTTTGTTTAACAAACCCCTCATCAGACCCCTGCAGTTGGTGATTGCCAATTACCTGCAACTGCAGGAACACTAGTAAAGCATCCCTTTAATTAGGGAAGTATTAAAAATGCCCTTGGGAACTAACCAAGCATAAATGTAGCTGAGAAGTTTTGTTTTTCCTGACAGGCTTCAAGATTAGTAGCCAAATCAGTGGAAGCTCCAAGCAGAAAATACCCTGAATCAACCTCCCTAGAACATGCTGTTGTTCAAATTAGGCAGTTGTTTTTATCATTTTCACCTTCAGAAATAATTCTCCATTATTACAGAGAGCCCAATGTGTATTTATGCATGGAAGAGTTGCTGCCGAAGCTCTTTGGAGCGCTAACCATGTGTCTAGGGACAGCATGCAAGTCCCTGCATGGTGCATAATCCCGTCAGCACGTCAGAGCTACTCGGGGCCCATGGCTTTCTCCAGAAGAGACAACAGTCTCCTTTCCTTGTTTTTCCGATTTTCAGGCTGTGATTGCCGTTGCTTAGGTGGGTGGTGGTGGTGGTGGTGTTTGTACTTTATTTCTATCTGCCCAATAGCCAAAGCTCTCTGGGAGGTTCACAACCATTTTTCAAAAATACAATGTAGATATAATATGACACAATATAAAAATGCAGTGTACACATTTAAAAAAGTGTTTGTATTTGTTTATTTGCCTAAATGGTCCTTTCAAATACAAAATGGCTGTATGAAAATACTTCGGGAAACCACAAGGTTTGTAATGGTTTAAAAAGTCTGAGGAGAAACTGCTGGGGAGAGGCAGAAAAACTTCAGTGGACATGTCATACAGAGTGGTGGAAGGGAAATGAGGAAGGAGTGGCATGGCTGAAATCCAGAAACCATCGCACACTGTTATACCAATCCATCCAACTGGTTTGCAGTCCAATGAACTGCTGCTTTAAAATGTTGCTTTCATCATGAATTCCAGGGTACGTAATTGGCTTGTCTTTTGATTCCTTTAAAATCAAGAATCCAAGTATGGCATGGTCACTTTCCCCCAGAGTTCTTGTAGCTGCCACTTTGTCCACTCGGCCTCCCCTGTTGGTTAGTATCAAGTCAGGGATAGTCATTCCTCTTGTTCCTTCCTCCGCTTTCTGTTGGGCAAAGTTATCAGCAATGGGAATCTCTTGGAGGGGCCATGTTTGGCAGAACTGTCTCCCAACAGATGTTGGGCAAACTGAAATCTCCCATAACAAAATCTTGACTGAGTGGTCAGTAATAGACTCCAACCACTTGTTCCTTTTGTTCCTTGCACAAATAACTGAAGGTAGTTTGAGAGTTCCATTGCTTCCACTGGTACAGAGTGTTTTCTAGTTTTTCTGTACCTGACATTCACCTTCTTCCAGGAACTTTCCTCCTCATTTTCCCTTCCCTCAGGGTTCTCTTCCTCAGCTTGCTGTTGCACTTCCTGATCCTGTACTGCTCTTAGCTGCTGCAGTTCCACTACTCTGTCTCAAAACCCTTCTTCTTTTATTTCCTTGAGGCGGTCTCTCTCATTTCTGCCAGGCTACTATCTTGCACTTGTTGAATGAGAAGACCATGTTGACCTCAGGCAGAGAAGCAAACATTGCACCGAACTTGCACCACTGCTGAGTCTTCTCACTGCATTCTTTTTGCTCCCTTTCTGATTCTAGCTTGTTGAGCCTGTTGTAACAACCAGCGTTTTCTCATGTTTTCCCTGAAGGTTAACAGCAAAGTCCTACCAGTAAAGGGGAGTGTGTTGCACGGATGGAAACAAAGGATGGGACAAACTAAGGGGAGAAAAAGTAGTTTTTAAAAAGTCCAATTCCGACGGTGCTTTGACCGATCTTGGCATGTCACAGTTGAGGATCTCAGTCACTTAGTGCAGGGCACTGAAAGCATAAAGCAAAGAGTAGTTCTGTCTCAGAATTATTTCTTCTCAGAGGAAAGTGGAATTTTTTGTGCTTTTCTTACATTATAGTCCACTTATTGAAAATGTTTGCTACACTGAAAAAAAGGCATGCAAGAAAAGGTATGGGACAGCTGTCTTTACCGAATCCTGCAGGACTGTGCAGCTATTTCTTTTCTTTCAAGGACTGATTTTTGGAAGCAAAAGAGGCAAGTGACAGTTTTTGTTTCTTATTTACTATATATTGTATTGTAACGTATCGTGCTATATTGAATTTATTTGGATATCTACATTAAAATTATTAATGTTTGCAGCTCATACCAACATGTGGAGAGCACATCCATGAATGCAAGCTGAAGTGCATGTTGAAAGTGTTTGCCAATTCCCAAATGTGCATTTGCATGCACAAATGCTTTTTAAAAAATCACATTTTTATACTTCACTCTGTGGCAGGGGGAAGGACCAAGTTTGCAAATGTTCTCTTAAAAATGCACATTTACAAGTTGCACACTTTCCATATTTGACCAAAATGAAAAAGGTGCACATTCAGATGAGGAAAATGAAATTATGTAGGTGTTAAAACAGAGAAATTGGTGATTATGGAAATTATCCATCCATATTTATATCTCATCAAAATGGTAATTAAAGAAGTGGATAAGAGAATACAAGATTAAAATACATTCTAAGTAAAATATAATATAAAAACAAGCCCTATAATATTTAGCTATAGCTATAGGTATAGAACCTATCAGTATTCTATACTCAAAGATATTTTTCCAATGTGGGCCAGAAAAAATAATACCATAATAAAAATGGCAAGTGCAAAAAATTAGAACAATCATAACATGGAGATAAACAATAGTAGAAAGTTCACTGTTATATAGTATCAAGCTTTTTTAAAATCCCATTTAAAATCTCATTGAATCACAGTATCTCCAGCTCCTAACAGAGCAGATATTGGCAATGGAAAGATCCTAGCCATATTTTCATGATTTAAATAGTAACCACTGTTATGTAATATACTTCAGATTCTAGTTAAGAATTAATTCAAAAATATAATTTGCATATTTAAAAATATACATGGCTTGGAGTTATATAAATATTGAGAAAACATAGACATATATTTACTTTTGATATAATCTTGATCTTTCAGCAGCAGCAGCTTTAGTATCTTATCTTTTGGCATTTTTATTAAAAAATTAGCATTTTCCTTAAAGAAATGCATAGTAGGTAAATTAAGGCATTAATGCTTATCTCTACAGGCAAGTCAGGATGACATCATAGAGCAAACTTTTAAAAGTAATTGCATTCTCGCTATTTGTTATTTTCAGACACTTTGCATGCACAGGACATTGGAAGAATATTAACATCTTTTTAATTGGGCAGCTTGTCATTCTACCTTTAACCCTAATGAAATTCACAGTCATTAATGAGGATACATTTCATCTCTTTGAAACAGAACATTGAAAATAGCAGATCAAGTTCTTTACACTGCAACTTATTTATTTGCAAGAAGTCATTCCAGTCATACTTCTTGATTGCGATTAGAGTCTGACATGGTAACAGTTAGTACTGACTGCACACTCTAAAATTAGGGAACTAGCTAACTTCTGTTTCCAATATCGTAAACATATTTTTTATATTATTATTTCCTTCTCTAACCCTGCAGCAGATGTTCCTGAAACCAATTATTTCAACCCCAACATAGGTAATTGTCAAGAATCCCATGCTCTTTTTGTGTCATAGCAGTAAATTTCTATTTAGTGATAAAATGTGTGGGTGTGAGTTTGTGTGCATGAGAGAGAGACAGACAGAGAGAGAGGGAGGAGGGGAAGACTCGGTAGCTCAGGTTGTTTGCCCCAAGATCAGAACCGGTTGATAGTGCAGGTGTTCAAGGATAGGCTGGACATCCACATGGTGGGCATGTCGTGAGCAGAGCCGACTGGTGCCAGAGGTCAGACTAGATGGCCCAGGAGACCCCTTCTGACTCGCTCTGTTTCTGTGTTTCTATAGTGATAGTGATTTCTCCTTCGTTCCTGTAGGAATTCTCTTCCACTCTTTCATCAGCCCTTGACTAACACCACTTACCACAGAGTTTCCAGGAGATTGTGCATATAATCAGTGTATTACAATTGCCCATTGTCTTCACCTTTCTCTTTGATTTGCCTTTGTGTTGGGCTACATTTGAAGAGCCATTGCTAGGTATTTAAAGACAGGTTTAGGTAACTTTATTACTTTCTTTCCTTAGAGTAAATTTCTAAATATACTCTGGTTCTTATCTGTTTTTGTTTCCCCTTTTCCAATATACTTATCACTTCTTATAGGTGTTTTTATGTGCTCCATAAAAGTTCATATGTATTACATCCAGAGATTTACTCTTAGTTAATGCTGCTGGATAACATGTGAGGTTTAGAAGCAGAGGTTCTAATTTGACCCCGCCCCCCATATATTAAGTCTTATGGTTGTCCGTAGTGTCTGGAAATTCCCTATCCTATCTCAGACAGAGATGGAGTTAAGCAGCCTATTGTGCTGTACTAGTGTTCAGCCCAAGCAGCCATTTGCCCTGCCCAGCTGGGAGCTAGGACAGGGCGCTATTGCAATCCCCTGGCTCCCTTCACTGGCAGTAAAGGCAAATAAAATGGAACAAGGAACCATATTCATCCATGACAGTTTTGAATATCTCAAATGGAAATTAGGAGATCCAGAGGTGCTACACCCTATTCAGCACCAGCTACTGGAGCAATCTATAGATTGCTAGTTGTTGATCATGTCATAAATGCATATAGCTGCATACAAATAGGGATCCCTTCTCAGAATCCTACTGAAAATATTTACATCATGGGAAGGCTAGCATGAGCACCAATGTCAAGACTAAGGCCCCTTTGAAGACCGCTTTGAACTTCAATTAGGACTGTGTTGTAACACCTGATACTGCAGAATTTCCCAGTTAATTGGTTCATTGAATGAAAAGTAATATTCAACTTTGTATTGTGTCTGGATTGATGAATTACAAATTTGCTGTTCAGTTTCAGATTGATTGTGAGTTTTTGATTGTGTAGCCTCTATTTACTTCCACCTGCACATAAACACAAACTAGCATTAGTCACATTTGGGGTCATTTTGACCCCAGCAAAAAAATACCACAGGCAAGAAACACCCTGCCTTTGTACTAACTGAATTTCCCCCAGGTTGTTTCAGTCAATGTAACAACAGTTTTCAGATTTCAGCAAGTATGGGTAATTCACAATTTAATCTTTCCTGAGCCTAGCAAGAAAAGCTACATAACAACAGTTGGACTATTGACATCTTTTTTGCTAAACAATACTTGGCCTACTAACTTAGAAAAACAAAAAGAAAAGAAATAACTTTCCCTCAATGAATGTTATTTCTGTTTGCTGGAGCTTTTAACTAAGAATCTTAGATTTAGAAATGGCCAGATGACATGTATTTGCTTTTCTTTTGCTCCTTTTTTGGGGGCCTATTGTTTGGAGTATAAAAGCATCCTAAGTGAGGTACTTTGTGACAATGCCCTAGAAGGACAAGTTTAAAGAACTGCTTATGTATAAATCACATTACAGAATATCGGGTACTCCAGAGCCCTCATGATGTGTGGTGATGTTTAGCAATACCATTTCTGCACATGCCCTTGAATGATCTGCTCTAGGTACCCCAGCTTCCTTTGTCATTACCACCAACACAGCCCATCTTTTCTCCTCCATATAGTGTCATTTGGCAAGCAAACATTACATCACAAAGGCAGGTCACACAAAAGCAACCAATCAGGAATGGATACCCAAAGCAACAACCTAGGATGTCATGTCACACAACTCAATACCAAACTACAGCTCCCATGATTCACTTGATATTGTTCATGCAGAAAAATACCTACACATGGAACCAGGTCTTGCATTAAATAAGTCTCATCTGATCCCACACAGATGAATTCGCAAATTAGCAAATACCTAATTCACTTAGAGTAAGACCACACATCGTTAGCTGTTACAGTTTCCACATGTTCATTTTTGGTTTGGTTTCTCTGAAAGCTGTTCCTCTAGTATTATTATTGGTCCTATGTACAGTCCATCTTTCGAAATATTTCATTGCTTTCATCAGTGCTTAGAACTGAATTGAGCCAAATGGTGGCAGAGCCATGACCAAAAACTGGGCAGATTTGCATGACTGCATAGTTCTCTTTTCTGTACCACTCCAGTCCTCTCTTTCGTTTGTTCTCTGTATCAAGCCATCTCAGGGAGTTGCATAAAATT
The DNA here is from genome assembly GCF_004798865.1 of Varanus komodoensis. Lineage (NCBI taxonomy): Eukaryota > Metazoa > Chordata > Lepidosauria > Squamata > Varanidae > Varanus > Varanus komodoensis. The sequence goes on along the minus strand of NW_025336598.1, from coordinate 25,784,762 downwards.
AGAGCCATGTAAAATTCTCCCACGGTCCCACTCCAGGTCTAGATGTAACCCATATGTTCATTTCATAATTATGCTGCTTCTTGATGTTGCTTTTACTTCTGCCATATATTCCATACACCCAGATCATAAGGACAATGATTGTTATGCATGTCTTCTAGTTTACTCTGTCCAAGTCCCTTTCTGTCTGAAAATCTGTAGCCAAGCCATTCAATATTATGCATCAGATTGTATAATTTGTAATTTCTCTTTTAATGTATAATTGTATGGCTTTTATGACCTGAAATTCTGTGTAGCTGAAGGTTGGCTTATACACTTTAGAACTATATGAAATGAAATGAAATGAAATGAAATGAAATGAAATGAAAGCAGTTCTGTCATATGTGAGGAGTTAAGCCACTATGTGGTGCTGAACTGGGTGTACAGATCTTATTTATGAAAGTCATTTTCTGCTGTAGAGAAAAATTAGACATTCCCAAATGGATATCATTGAACAGTTTCCAAACTAATTTTAGTTTTTCAGAATAAGAAACGTATTTTATTCCATAAATAACCCTTTCAAAATACTGAATGGTGAAATGCCATGTAAAAAACAAACACACAGAAAACACAAATTAGCCACCACCACCTAAAAACCGCAATGAAGCCCATAATATCCATATAATCAGAAGCATGAAGTGGAATTCTATGATTCCCCTAGTCATCTTGCCATTCATTTTGCGATCAATTCCTATTTTTGTAGGTAATCACTGTGTGCTATGTATAAATGGAAAGATTGCAAATGTGAAAAATGAAATTGATGTAATTTTTTCCAAATGTGCCCAAATTTCCCCAAAGTTTACCAAAGAAAGTTGCACAGATTGAATGCAAGCACTCATCTGGCAATGTGTAAACATTTTTTTAGGCACGAGCTCTCACTTCCATTTAGGGCTTTCAACAAGGCATGCTGACATATTTGGCAAGCGAAACTGAAATTCTCTTGCATCCCTATTCATAGGCATCCCTACTGAGTGCAGTAGGAAGTATCTTCAGGTAAGTGTGTGTAGGATTGCAGACAAAAGCAGTGTGTGCACCTCAGTGACTACTTACTATGCTTAATGTTTCCCTTCATCAGGCTGGCCTGATTAAAGATGATGTCTTATATAATAATATCAGCATCATTCAATATTTTGTTGAACTCCCTTGTTTGAGCTTGCAGAATAAACTAAGAAATCTGCCATTCTTCATTTTCCTTGGCATCAAAGTTTAAATATGTTCCAATACAATGGATTTATTACCCCTTTTAACTTCAGGAATACAAATCATTTCATTATTAAAGTTATTGAAGAGAAATATACTTTTCATTTCCCAAAACAACTATAAAAGTAGGCATTTTCACAAATGCATCTAACTGATTGAAAGTGTATTAAATATTTACCAGAACCAGCTGCAAATCTTTCTTCCCTTGCCAAGTTAGATCTTGGTTGACAGCGATTGTTTTTAACAGGTTTATCCCAAGTTCTCCTCCTGCTCCGTACCATCAAAAACTAAGCCTCAAATTCTCTTGCTTTCTACTCACCACTCCTTTCTGGGGAAGAAACAAAGCTAGAAGAAGCAAAGTACTAACTTCAGGGTTTTGAGGGCCCTTCGGCAAGATAAATCCCTCCTCAAAGATTCTACTGAGATTGTCATTGTCATTGCCACTGGATGCTATTTCTCTTCCTCCTTCCTCTAGATCTCTGCCAGCAAATTCTTCCTCATCACTTTGTGGTAGGGAGTCTTTGCAGGCAGTTAGCGAACAGGTATTTTGTTGCCCTTGCTCTCTTCTATCTAGGATACTGATGAACAGGCAGGAGGGAATGGTGAAGAGAAGGAGCAACTCCAGGGGGCTCTCATCAGTGGGTTGCTGTGGAGGTGGACCTGTGCCTACCCTTGATGTTGGCTTTGATTAGGTAGTTGAATGCTGCATTCACCTATCAGCTGAACCCATGAATATTTTGAATATGCATATCCTGGTTGTTGTTTGCAACGTTTTACTGCAAAAGGGAGCTCAGAACTAAGCATGCTTGCTAGAATCCCTGGAATACCTACTCTAACCCATTATGCACCCACAAAATATGGTTGGATGGTTATTGTAATGTATATAAGAAATGTTACCTGATATAAAGCTGCTTACTAAAGAGGTACGTGCAGAATTCCTCATACTGCTCAGGCACCTGTTGGTGTTTTAGTGACAAGAAAAGTATGTATTTTTATGAGGCTGTAAGACAGCCAGAATTTCCTTATTCATCACATCTTGGTCATTCCTGGGGGCACCTTTTTTGGGGTGCTCTTGCATTTCTCTGAAGGTCATCTGCTGCAGAATAGCAGGTCTAGAACTGAGCTTCATGGGCTTTATTGAGAAATAGTCTGCTAAAATCGTGGAGGCCTCTAAATATGAAAGGAAGGACAATGTAACAAGAATCTAGAATAGTTATAATTACTAGGTCAATAAGGAAGTGTAGCTGTAGCCAAATAACAACCAGAACCATTTGCTGTGTCCTGTGAAGGCTACCTTGGGGGATTGATTAGGGAACCGTAAGCAGCAACCCTTCAGTATTGCCCACAGAGGTGATGATTTGCTAATAAGTAGAGTGGCTCAGGGGCACCCTTTATGACACCAATTACTGCAGCATTCGGTGACGCATTGGTGCACTGTAGCTTGTTAAGTGTGTCAGGTCCTGTGTTTGTTAGGTTGCAGAAGGCTGGAGAACCAAATCTCTAGATGTGTGAAGCCATGCTATGTATGTGGTATATTAAATAAGTATTTTTTCAAACTTTAGACCATTAGGGAAACGTTTTTCCCAAGAACCAAATTACATGACACAATGAATGTGTGGGTGTGTGTACATACATGTATGTTTTTATTTGTGTGTGTGCACGTGCACATGGACATGCATATGAGAAAAATGTGGTACATCTGTTGTGTGTATGTGTAAATGTTATATGCAACATGAATCATTAATACTCAATGGAAACCCACCTCCTCTCATTCCATTGCTCCGGACTGTTTTATCTGTTTCTGGCTTGCTTCCAATACTGAACAGAGAACCTGGAGCAACACAGACTCTTTGTAAATCTGCAAACCCACAAAAATTACAGCCCTTTCCCATCCAATCTTGCTCTCACTTACAGATCGTGAAAGTCTGTGTACTACAGAGAAACATGCAGACATGTTCAAAAGCATGTTCTCTGTTTCTGTGGGCCACCAGCCCTGGATTTTGGCTTCATCAATGCAGCATGTGAGTGGAGATTGCACTCTTGCCAACCATTCACATTTCCCAGGAGCTGCACATTGAAGGAGAAAGAATATGTCTCTCTGCACTGGCTATCCTTTCTAGGGCTGATGGGAGCTGCAGTAACAACATTCACAGAAGCACACATTACCCCATCCTTGGGCCACATGGTACCTTCAGGGTCTGAAGTAGCAGGTAAAATCCCTACCTGCACAAGTTTCTACTCAACTGAGAAGCTCTCTCTTACCAGAGCTTAGTCACGAATATAGTAGACATGACTCTTCTCCTCTGTGAGCCTAATTCTTTTCCATTGCTTTATTCTTCTCCAACTAAGCATGCAGCCAGGGGAGGGTCACTGAAAATCTGAGGCTTTCAAACAGATTCTGCTTCACCTGATACAGGACTGGGTATAACACTAAGCAGAGCAAAGCAGCTGCCTTAAATTGCAGATTCTGGGTGTCATGAAACAGCAGCAAATCATTGTTTTGTTCATTGTTACTTTACTTTTTATTACTATGGAGGTGGAGAATTGCCTGAAGCCAAACTAGGCTGGCTGGGCTTGGGTATGGCACACCCAGATTTGGGAAAAGGTTCAGGTATCATTTGCTTTTCTGCCTCAGGGAGAAAAATACCGTTCAGTGAAGCTTCAGCGAAGGTATGGTATAGAGATTAAATAAATAGGTAAATAAGAGTAATACTAAAAATGTCTTGGCCAACCCACATCCCACCCCCAAGTAAAATGATAAAAAGGCAAGGTCTAATAGGTTCATAAAATTACAATAGAAATGCCATTTCTTCCTACAATGGCACAGGTCTTATCTAGCCTTCATTTGCTTGAGAAATTCTCAAAGGCCAGCCGGTGAGTTATTCACAAGGTACCTTTTCCAGTGCTCATAGAACTTCATGGGATGTGTCACTGAAGGCATTACCATCTGCCTAGAAATTTGTCTGTATCCTTGTGATAGACTTTGAAGCTATTATGCATCAAAAGCCATTTGTGACCATTCATAAAGATGAAATCAATTATATACTCTTCACCTTCTCTTTCTCCCTGAGCCAACCTCCAGTGATAGCACACTGATTTCAAGAAAATAACTAGGCATAGTATAACACCTGGTTTACTTTGATGTCAAAGAGATGCTATGAGTAAGGCACTTGCTTGTCTAATCAAAACTAATTGAGAGCAAGGACCATAATTTGATGCTTTCCTGAAGTAATTGTTAAGATAGGAATTTTTTAACCTTTCAACCACATTTCATTCTGGGTTCTTGCAAGAACTCCTTGCTTTTCATTTGCATGTTTATCCAATCAATGCATAATACTTAAATCAGGTGGTAGGCATTAATGCTGCTCCAAGAGTCAACAGCAAACTGATGGCCTGGCATTATTGTATATGTTCCTATAGGAACATTTTATTGTTGTTCCATGATAGAGGATCTGTACACACTTGATGGCTCTGTGAAGAAATCTGATTCTGCAAGTCAAAGTCCTCTTAGTTGAGGCACAGTTCCTCATTGGGGTTGATATATACAAGCATGAGAATGCCATATACCCTGTTAGAAGACAAAAATACTATCATAAATTGGAACTCAATATTTCCAAATTACAAGCACACAGTACAGATTCAAAAGCATGATTTGATATGACTGCATAGATAGGACTATTTTTGCTTACTTGCTCATTGTTGGTTTGAATTGTTGTACAATTTTGGAACTTGAGCAAATAGTCATCTAGTAGTCATAGCTTTTATGCATACCCACATGTTGATGCCGTGTGCTATAGGTGGCTTTGTGTTGCCTGAAAGTCCAGGGATTCCCATGGGAACGAAACATACCTCTCCCAGGTCATGGTGCCAAACCAACGCATGGAAAACCAAATGTTGGCACTGTCTGTGATGTGCCGGTGAATCCCAAGACAATCACAAATAAGTCTTGGCTGAAAGGGATAGCGGTGTCCATGCCCATGGGAAGAATCCAGCACTGAAGGGCAGAGGCAACAGGCCCATGTAGATGCCACAGAAAATGTGTTCATCAGAGTGCATAGCTCCTGCTTGCACTTACAAGTTCTCTGCAATCAAGTATACATGGCATCAGACCAGTACAGATTTATGCATGATCCAGCCTCCAACTGTGCTATGAAGCATCAACAAACCACCACTCCAACCCACATGTCATTTCCTTGCATTTTTCATCGACCCATGCATGCCCCATGACACAGTGATAAGAAGGACGTTCTCCTGCAGGGACCTCCTCTGCTCTCCTGGCTCATGCTTGATGCCACCTAGCTGAATGGAGACACCGCAGGCAAGTGCAAGTGACCCTGCTCTCACAGGCAACCCAACGTGCTGTAGTCCAACCAATGTGATTGCCAATCATGGCCAGATATTAGTGCCTAGATGTTACCAAAGTGCATTTTGAAAGCATAGCTCAGTGTTCCTTTCCCATCCTGTACATTATGCCATCACATGTCGTGCAGTATCAAACCCCGATTGGCCATTGCCACTTGGGCTTGTTTCGGAAAGTGTATCCTAGTGGTTAAAAACATCACTGTAAGCCTGTGCCAAGAATAGTACTGCCATGTCTGTGACTTACCAAGGGGTTAAAATAAGCAACATCTGCATGTGCATAGCAAAATATTTCACATTGGCCACTTAGTCATGTAGATCATGCAGCCAAAGAGGGAGAGAGAGAAAAATGAAATTGTAATAAATCTCATTATTAATTATGAACATATGACACTTTGATGCTTCAGAGTCAGGATTCATTATACATAAGGAATTTTGAATAGGCTGGATTTATAACACTGGTTCATTATACATTTCAGCAGCAGCATAACTGAAAATAAAGGAGGCACTGAAATTTATACATTCTTATTGGAAAATATTGCGATCAAAATGTTGTTTAAATATAGAATCATTTTCAGTTAAAGTTCAATACCCATTTGAATATACAAATTGCTTTGTAGATTTCTTAAATAGAAATGAGATGCCTAGCTATCATAGAATCATAGCACAGTTGAGTTGGAAGGGGCCAGAAAGCCTTCAGGCCCAGTCCACTGCTATTGCAGGACACTAAGTTACCAATTCAGGTGACTGACCAGATGCTTTTTTAATGTCTCCAGTGAGGGACAGCCTACAATTTACCCAGGTAATTTGTTCCATAGTCATACTGCTCTGACACTGAGGAAATTCTTCCTGATATCTAAGTCGAACCTGACTCCATGTAACTTGAACACATTATTCCCTGTCCCACACTCTGGGATGATCTAGAAAAGATCATGTCCTTTCTGATTGTGACAGTCTTTCAGGTACTTGTTGAGTGCTATTATATCACCTCCTCCCCCCAGTCTTCTCTTCTTGAAGGTAAACATGCCCAGCTCTCTAAATCTCTCCTCATAAAGCTTTCGTCCCTGAATCATCCTTTTTGTCCTCCTCTGTACCTTTTCTAACTTTTCTGCATCTTTTTAAGACTTAAGTGCCCAGATTATTGATATGTAAAAGTTTGTTAATTTGGTTAGAATTAGAATGTTACTTTGATTAAAATTAGAATAATATCCTGGGATTTTTTTTTTAATTGGAAGGGTCCTTGATAGATTTTTTCCCAAAAAATAATAACAAAATTACTATTAAAAAGATAGAAAATCTTTTCCTTAAAATATATTACAAAGTTAGAATAAATATAAAGAAAAGCTTATGCCACTGATTTCACAATTACATCCAATCTCACCATTATATCCATTTACTGAATTGGAAGGGTTTCCATCAAATTAGAGACCAATTTGGAAATATATAATTTATTTTATTCATTTAAAACTTTTGTATATTGTCCCATCACTGACATCTCGGGACGGTTCACAATAACAGCAATAAAATAAGATAAAAATAAAAGTAGCACAGTATCCAATAAATATAAAACAACAGATGAAAATAATTAGCAATTAAAATAGTGGAAAATACTTTTTATAAAAGTATAAAACATATTGAAGAATAAGCAAAAGATTGGTTAGAAAAATGAATAAAAACAAAAAGATAAGGGCAATATTAGGAAAAGAAAAATAGCTTGGTTTAATGTGATCTCTTTAGAATATTGGACTAGAGATTGGTTAAAGTAAGAGGTGCATGCAGAGCTCATACTAAATTTGAAGATAGGATTGTGGAAAAGGAAAAACGAGATAATACGTGGATGAAAGTGATAGGAAGTTTTTAAAATATATTGTCAGAAGAGCAGGATCAGTATGATCCACCTAAACCATCATGGGAAACAGATTTGAGAATGTTAATAATATTAGTAATGAAGATTAGGAAAATGTTTCTGCTAAGAGGATATTAAAATGTATGTCAATGAGAGTAAAAGATTTATTTTTAATAAATTAGTATGAAAATGGTACCTAAACCCAGGGAAGCCAAATTGTATAGACAGTAAATATTCCATTTTATGTTGGAGATGTAGCCATGGAGTGGTGCATCTTTTTATATGTGGTGGGATATATCTTGAAATTTTGGAAGGAAGTTTTTAAAGAGAGTCAAAAATATTAAGTTTTGATATTGAAATATGCCCTGATATCGCATTACTTTCAATATTTGATAAGATACAATGAAGTTGAAATAATAAAGAATTAATAACAAATTTAATAACTGCTGCAAGATTAATCATAGCTAAGAACTGGAAAGTAAAATATGATTATCAATTGTGTGTTAGGTACAGAGAAGTTTGGAGCTGTTAATGATAACTTAACCTGTGATATTAAAGTGAAAAATGGATATATAAAGAAAAATACTTTTAATGAGATTTGAATCTGTATTTTTAAAAAGGAAAGAATTGAAACCTTCAGAAGACTCATTTCAATTGTGGAAAGGGGAAACTTCTTGAAAGAATTTTTGATAGGGTTTTCAACACGCATCCAATGCTTCCAGGGATGGAGTATGCATTTTTAAAATTGTTTATTTTAATTGTAAGTATAATGCTGTATGTTTTTATTCTGATAGTAAGTTTTTCATTTGCACTTTACATTACAAAATTAATTTTAAAAAACTTAGGTGTCCCACACTGGACACAGTACTCCAGGTGAGGTCTGACTTAGTGCTGAGTATAGTGGAACTAGTTTTTCAAGTATTTTGGAAGTGATGCTTCTTTTAATGCAGTCCAAAATAGCATTTGCCATTTTTGCAGCTGCATCGCATTGTTGGTTCATTATTTAGTTTGTGACCTACAACAACCTGAAGACCCTTCTTATTTGTAGTATTGTTGAGTTCCTCATCTTGTAGCGATGCATTTGGTGTCTTGTTCCTAAGTGGAGGATTTGGCATTTGTCCCTACTGAATTTCATCTTCTTGTTCTTTGCCCACTGTTCTAACCTATTGAGACCCTGTATTTTATCTCCATCCTCCAGGGTATCTGCCATTCCATGCAGCTTTGTGTCCTTTGAAAACTTAATTGTCTTTCCTTGCACTTCCTCATTTAGATCATTAATAAAAATGTTGAAAAGTCCTGGCCCCAGAGCAGAACCCTGTGGCAGTCCCCTTGTCACCTCTCACCAGTTTGAGAATGTGCCATTTATGAACACTCGATTTTGCAGCCAATTGTGGAGACACCTAATGCACTATTTAGCCTGCTTTTTGCTAGTCTGGTAATTGTCAAAGGCTTTGCTAAAGTATAGAAAGTTTATGTTCATAGCATTCCCACAGTCCATCTGGGAGGTTACCCATTCAAAAAATTAAATTAAGGTCATCTGGCAGGATTTGTTCTTGAGGAATCCATGTTGCCTTCTAGTAATTACTGCATTGTCTTCATGGTGTTTGCAGAATGTTTTATAATTTGCTCTAGAGTATTTCCAAGGATTGATGTCAGACCAACTGCCCTATAGTTCCCCGGTTTGTCTTTTTTCCCTTTCTTGTAGATAGGGACAGCATTAGCCCTTCTCCAGTTATCTGCACTCATGTCTGCCATGAATTCTCAAAATAGTGGTTCTGAGAGTTCTTCTGCTAGCTCTTTTATGACTCTGGGAAGAAGTTAATTGGGCCTTGAAGACTTGAACTCATTTAGCCCAGTCAGAAGTTCCTTGACCATTTTTACTGTGTTACCTTTAATCCAGTGTTTCCCAGTCTGCTTCCCTCTCAGTGTTTTGGATTCAACTCCAATGAGGCTTAGCCTGCATTTCCAATGGCCAGGAAGGCTGGCAAGTGCTGGACTGGGAAAGTATAATTTGACTTGTGGTGTAAGATGTCAACCAGGTAGTTTCCGAGGTCATTAAGACTTGTTCATAACAAGTTCATGGATGTCAAATAACTGAAGAAGCCAAGTCATTTAACTGAAATAATAGCATATTTCTCTTCTGTACAGACAATGTGGATGCCCAAGAACACCAAAAACAGCCTATCCTATACCCATGAATAAATTAGTTGTGCAAAACCATTCAAGTTTAGGTTGTCAAACACTGAGCTAAAATTAATAGTACAAGCCCTCACCCCCCAAAAGTCCAAACTTCCTGTAGAGCTATTTGGGGCACTAGATTGCTCATTAAAATGTCTATTAGAAGAAGTATATACTGACTGAGGGTCTTTTTTCAACACTGCATTCAGCATGGCAGCAGCTAACTGTTCTGATCCCAGTCCAAAGATCATTAGTCACTTTTAAGTCCAATTTAAATCACTGGGAGTCCAATTAATTTCAATGGCATTTAACAATGAATTCCCTGTCTTGGAGCTGCTAGTGTTGTACATGGAAGCAGCTGGGCACAGCCTAACTGCGTGAACAGAGCTCCGCATGCATTCACCCCAAAGGTCCTGAATGAAAGTCACAATGCAGAAACGTTGAGATATGCTGAGTCTGTTAGTTAGATTCCAGTCCAAGTGGCTGTTGCTGCTACACTGGAGTCATTTGTGGGCATCAGCTATGAAACTGAGTGGAAACCGTGACCAATAAATCAGAGACAAAGCAGAGAAGCAAAGATCCTGAGATTTTCCTATTCTTGCGCCATTGTCTGAAGGCTGGAACAATGGAGACCCAATTTTCAGAAATTCTCCAGGAAGGGTGTGAACTCAGATTAACTTCTAGAGGTGGGAGGAGCAGCATTTCAATGGTCACCATCACATTTTGCCAAGCATGCCCTGGAACAGTGCTACTTTATGATGCAGGCTAGTATTGTTCCCCAGGGCCCTGGCGGGAGAAAACAGAGCACATAAGCACCACTGCAAGCAGAGGGGAAGGAAAAATGCCAAATAAAAGGGGAGAGAATCAATTTCTGCCACTTCCCCTAATAAACATGTGCGTCTAAATGTTCCTTCTTCCGTGCATCAAATAACAACAAAAACAGCTGATGTTCTTTGACCCACACACCATGGGTTCTGAAAAAGGTGAAATTATGAGCAAAAACAAAAGTTCAGAATCAATGCTAGGCCAAAATGAGTTTCAGATCTGGGGCCAGTCCTAACATTAGTTGGAATGAGGCAATAGACTTAGGGGTTTGGGGTATCCTGAGAGGTCAGCAAACTACTCAAAATATTATGGTAGTATTTTTACTGTCAGGAAGGGTGAACTGTGCTTCTGATATTTCTTTCTCAGATGCCAGAGTAAACATTCCATTCCCAGGGCAGCAAAATGTCTTAGGTGGGCCATATTTACAGGTTGTATTCACTGTTGAGATGAGCTCCCAAAGTCATTTAGGGCTCGTTATTCTGGAGTCCACAGACTCCAGTTTGGATGTTAACCATGGAAGCAAGTTAAGGAGAAGGGAAATTTATTTGCACTTTTGCCCTCCACACTTCTTTGTACCATTTGAACTAGCTCTCAAAGTAGATTATTTAAACCAAATCAAATGAGGTACTGTCCAAAACCATTCCAATAAGGTTTATGTGATTTGAAGGCTCTAAGCTGCGGAAAGGGCTGGCTTCGAAGACTTGTGACACTTTACATTTTGAAATGTATAAATCAAATGCAGCTTTGTATCCCTTTTTTACATATCAAATACAGAGCAGGCTTTGCCCAATAAATAATTAATACCATAAAGGATTTAAGAGCGGTGATGATGAATGGCACTTGGCAGTAATAATGCATTGCTTTTCGGTGCTAAGCATATGTTAGTCCAAGGGAGAATAAGTGTCAGCCCTTTCTTTGATTGACCTGTGAGAGAGCAAACTGTGAGGCTCCACCGCAAAGCTGTCTCAGTATTTTCCTAATATTTATGACATGAGGATTGGCTCAGATTGGTATGGTGGCTTGACTTGTCCCACATAACTTCATTTAGCCGTTGCTACCATGTTGTTCAGGTCCTTGCACTGAAATATTGCTATCAATATAATATAAACATTCTTTCCAGAATGTACAGTTCCCAGAAGGGACCTGAGGAAACTGGCTTATAAGGTCTCAAGAGATCCAAAATCATGTAAAAGTGCTTCCTAACAAAGCTGTTAAAATGAGCCAATGGGATTTTGGGGTGGGGTTAGTATATATCTACAGCATATATTCTGTAATGTATCAAGGGACTTTTCAGTAGTATTTATCTTCCCTGATTGGCAAGGGATTTCCAGGTTGTCAAGCAGGTTTTTTTTTCCCTTTTGCCAATCCTTCAAAGCAAAACATGCAGCTACCGAGAACTAAACATTGCACACGCAAAGCACATGGTTTTTCCACAGAGTAACAGTCTTCCATACAGAGGTGGCCTTCATTTTGCAGGACTCAACATCTCCCTCAGAAGTGAAACGCTCTGATTTATAATTCTTCCTGAGCAAATGAAAGGTTAGGCAGAGCTTTTCAAAACAGACCTGATACAGGTAATAGCAACTTGGGAAAACAATCCATCTTGCTACACATTCCTTCCTTCTGCAAGCACTCCACAAAGTGGTAAGGAAGAAGTGGACTGATGAGTTGGTAACAAGTTTGTTTGTTATTTACACGGCTGATTTAAAGCTAAAAGTAAGCTTGCTTAAGACACAAAAATAAAGAAAGTAAACCTATCACAGGAATCGGTGTGCATCAATCCTTCCACAGAAATTCATAGGTGGCAGTGTGCCACATTCAATACCCCATGAATAATCAAAGTTACTGTTAGTAACAGCTGATAACTTCCCAGTTTCTGTAGATGAAAGATACAGGATTTCTGTCAGCTGGGATAAATGCATTAGCCCTAGAAAGGATGAAATGCTTTCTTAACTAGATTTCAGGATGTGATCCAAAAAAGCTGTGTTAGATGAAAACCATGGAACAAACCTAGGGAATCTGAGGGAGGATTACACAAAAATGTAATTCTAAACAGTTATACCTTGAGCCTAAAGCTAAGCAAATCCACATTTTATTTAAAATACAGCTATACTTTATATGCAGGCAAACCAAAAATACAGCTATACTTTATATGCAGGCAAACCAACATCCTGTTTTGCTAAGGATAAACAGGGGATCTGTTTGCATGGTGCTGAACAAACATTTTTAAGAGTACCAGATGATGTATGAAGGGTATTAGTTCTCTCTTCAACTTTGTGAAAACCCCATCTTTGTGAAAACTCCATGCCTCTCTTTTGCATGGGAGATACTAAGATCCAGTAGCTAGAATGCTGCACTTGGAACAAGTAGGTCCAGGTTTGCACTGCACCATGCAGGCAATGGGTCTTTTTCTAGAACACAACTGTATTCCCAGAATAAAGTATACAGATGCATTTTCGTTCAATGCATAAGGTCTGTATAAAACATGACAGTTTTAATCTGGGATTGTGACACCTGAGTATTAGAAATGAAGGTAAAAACTCAGTTATGTATGCACTATTTTTGCACACCACATGTTTTGCAGGGCTTTGCTGAATGTTTCCTAATGTTGATATTACTTTAAAAAAAGACCTGCATTGGCTATAGCTGAACAGACAGCTGAAAACCTACTCAGGGCACTGAAGATGTTTTTATGTTGTTTGGGGCCCTTTTGTTGGTGCTGTTTTGCTCTGCATCCTTTGCCCTTGGAGTCCTCAACTTGCTTTCTTCAAACTTCCCCTGAATATGATGGACTTCTGCACATGAGAAGCATGACCTCAGCATCTTATGCTTAGCATTTGTGACATCAGCACCAAAAGCATATTGGAGATTTTGCCAATATGATTCAACAGCCAATAGCATTAAATCAGGCTTGAGGGCCCAAACCGCCCCTCCAGTGGTCCCCAAATGTGGATGCCCTGGCCATCCATACCTCTCCCCCAAATTCTTAAAAAATAGAGCTTGGCATGAGTGGCATCTCAAAATTAACTACCCCATTTGTAGATAGAGAAATCGGGGGAAGCATTTCACTTTTTTTTTTCAAACAAGATGAGACAGTCTTCCAACAGGTAGTAATAATCATTAGCAAGGTTGTAGCACTTTTCTCTCTCTCTCTCTCTCCCCCCCTCCCCCGACGCCCTGAAAAGGATTGCTCCTTGCACTGCCACTGCAATAGCACCAGCTCTGTTGACAGCATATTTTGTTTCTTCCACATGGCAGGTATGCAAGAAGCCATGTTGTTTCCAGCTCCAGGGAAGTGGTACAGCTAGCACTGTGCTGAATCAGTCCTCCAATTTTTCTTCTATCATAAAGAGGCTTCTATTTTTCTGTCCCATTTTCAATGCATTTTGCAGCTTATTTTGAATGTATTTGGGTGGTGTTTTTGATCTTAATGTGAGCTTTAAAAAAGTTTCTGTGTGTGTGTTTGTGAACTTTATGTGAACTTTCTCAGCTCTCCACTGCATTCCAATTTCCTAGGATTCCTGCACTTCCTGATTTGAAAAGGCCCTATGGAATGAATGAAATCATGGGATCTTCCCCTGGGCTTGAACTGAACTGCAGGAAGTCAGGAGGGAGCTCTAGGTGATGGGACAGATGATTACACCATGGAACACTCCCCAGGCACCTCTTAAGTAGGGTAAAAATAAGAACCCTGAGAACAACCCATGAGGATTTCTTCAAAGTTTTCTTTATCTTTGAATTTGTCTTTGAAACAATTCCCTTTTTAGCAAATCAAATGAGAACTATTGAAGAAAATGTAGAAGATTTATTATTAGTAGTATCATCATTATCATACAGCACTGGCTGAAACGCCTCTCTGAATGCTTAGTGACAGGCAGTGAGAGTTTTCGGAGCAAACAAACTGGTACTCCAGTCTTGCCCCTTCCCTTTTGCTTTCAGCCCTTCCCACATTGGCACATGGCCTCTAAAGCTTGTCCAAAGCTAGATTTGGCCCTGAGGTTCAGCTACATCATTGCCTAGTTCAGTATTCATGAGTCTTGCCTATCCTTGAAGCAGTCATTTAGTGTAGAACAAGAACCAAGGCAAGAGGCCCATGGGCATGTCAGGTAAGCCAAGGTACAAGGGACGAGGCTGGCTCAAGTTATGCCCAAAGGACCAGCAGGAGGCAGGGCCAAAGAACAAGTCAGCAGACCAACAGATGGGTACCAGAATTTGGGAGGACCTTTTTAATGGAACAAGGTCTAACTGAGACAGGAATCCTCCTACAGTCCTGCTATCCTGAAAATGGTCTGGGTAGGCAGGGTCAGTATATGACCAGAAAACACTGCATCTATGTGGTTGATCCTGGGAGCTGCTTCTCAGTGATCCATTGGACTGGGGAGCTTAATCCTGATTATTTATTTATCACTATTATTTATTGGATTTATATTCTACCTTTTTTCTCACATAGAACTCAAAGCAGCTTCCATTATTCTCCTCCTGGTGCTCTCAATGTTATCCCCACAACAGCAACCCTGTGAGGTAGGTTGGTCTGAGAGTCTGTGACTGGTCCAAAGTCACCCAGTTGGTTCCATGGATGAGCGGGGACTGAAACCCAGATCACTCAAATCCCAGTCCTGTGCTCTTAACCACCACACCACACTGAGTCTCAAGGATCTGAAGGAGTCCAGAAGCTCATGGCACAAGGCCACAACTTAGCACAGAGTTAGACACATTAATGCAAACTGAATTGATGGTCTCAATCATGAATCATTCCGTCTTGCTTTTTGGCCAAGTCCATTATTTTTATAACTTGTAATTAAACTCTGTTTTTAATGGAATTATTAGAAAGAACTTGAGTTAATTGAAAAGTCAACATATGGCTATTTATTTACTACAAATGCTTATACAGGTCACTCAGTGACATGGATTTTCTGCTATGGTCATTAAATAATAAAATCCAGTATTAAAGTACAATATCAAAAACTATCAAATTAATTTTTGCCAGCAGAGGAAGTGATCGAGTCAATAAAGTAGCATAAAAGTAAAATAAATTTAAAAATCTGTCATTTGGAACCAGATCTTAATATCAATTTTGAAGGCCTAGATAAATAAAAATGGTATTTAACTGGCACCACAAATGGCAATAATGAAGGCACCAGACAAGCTTCTCTGGGAAGGCAACCCAACATCTGTAATGCCACCACCATGCACGTTCTCTTCCAAGAAGCTACTCTCCTCATTTCACTTGGCAGGTCTTGACTGAAATGTTAAGGCTTGAAGTGGAAAAGGAAAGGAAAAGGAAGGAAAAAGAGATATTTCAGGTAACCATCATGGCTAGTGCACTTGGAGATCAGCAAATGAGCAGTGTTTGAGATCCCTTAGGATTCTCGGAATAGCATCTTACTATTTATCTTGTATCTGCTTCAGGTTTTCAGTCACTTCTCCCTTGTGCAAATGGGAAAACCATCCAAATTGAGCAGCAATTAAGTGGGAAATGTATGCCCAGTTGTCCAAATGTGCACAAATTTCCTAGATTGAGCATCTTCCTACATAGACTAAAGTGAAACAGATTCAGTCTACAGAGGAAATGTGCTCAAATTTAAGAACTGAGAACCAGGAGCAAGCCAAACATGAGCATATATATGAATACCACCAGCAGCAGCAGCACCAAACATGTTAAACTGTTCTTGTTGTGTAACAATCCTATTTTGACTACAAAGCAGTGAGTACATGGAGCTAGATTCAACATTCAAATAAGTGATGAACAATGGAAGGTGAATTAGCAAGGCTCTTTCAGTGGGTTACTCAGTTGGATCAATCTCTTTGGTGCAATTCATGGGCAAAGGGGGCAGGACACAATTTGCATCTGTCCTTAGAGGGGGCTGATGAGGGTGTTTCCCCATTTTACACTTTGGGTCAGTTGATAGCAATGGAAAGGCATTCTACAAGCCAACTACCACCCTTCAGCAGCCCAACTCCACTATTGTTGGCAACGGCATGGAGACATTTAAGAAGCTGAGGTGAGAGCCAGTGTGGTGTAGTGGTTAAGAGCATGGGACTGGGACTCAGGCGAACTAGGTTCTAGTCCCTGCTCGGCCATGGAGCCAACTGGGTGACTCTGGGCCAGTCACAGAATCTCAGCCCAACCTACCTCACAGGGTTGTTGCTGTGGGGATAAGATGGAGGAGGAGGAGGATGTAAGCTGCCTTGAGTCCTTTGTAGGAAAAAGGCAGGATATAAATCAGGGGGAAAAAAGTTGAAAACAGAAGAAAAAAAATGCCCTGGAAAGAAATACAAACCAATAACCCTGAATGTTTCTACAAGTTCTCTTTCCCCAGTCAGTAAAACTCTTTCCACTTCATGGGGGGCAGAAATGATCTTGTGAAAAAAGAGGATTTTCATCCCTGCTATTTTTATTTCATATTAAAGCAATGGCATATGCTGGTGAATCTAGTATAAATTCCCATGTCTTTTGAAATTCTCCAAAGCTGAGGTGCAAACAGACAGATTTAGCAAGAAGGTCAGAAGGATGTCGATCTGAAGCTCTTTTAGATCACTTTGGTAGCAAATATTAGAACTAAGGCAACTTTGAAACCTGTCTTCTAAAGTGAAGTAGCTAAACTGCAGATGTCACCAAGTTATTCAGTGTGTTGATGTCTGAAGCAATATTGTAAAGAGCTCTAAGAGATTCTCTTCAGACTAGGTGAAAAGAATAACAAAATGGCAGATGAAACTGCATAAGCTGATAAGATCAAAGGACTATCCAAAAAAAGATCATAGCAGAAACCTCAATGACAATGCTAGACTTCAGTGTATGGCAGCAGTGAAATGCAAATTCAATGGCACAAATGATTTGAGAAATGACTAGGGAGAAATAGGCATGATTATTGCAGATGTTCAGTTTTCTTTACAGAAGTAACAGTAAATAATATACAAAAATTCATCTTTGTTTTTAAGTTTTCTTAATGATCTGTTATTCCAGCTGCAGGTTGCTTCTTCTCCTTCAGATTCAGAAGAAAGAAACCCTAATTTTAAGTTAATGAAATTTCCTTTAAAGCAATTGAGATCCATTCATTAAAATGTCTTCATTCCTGAATGTGTTCATTGACAAAACATTGGCACCTTCTCCATTCTTAGCTCTAGGGAGGTCAGAAAAACCAGTGGATTTGCATGACCTTATATTTCTAAGAATCTAACCTTTGGATTCTGCAGTGTACCACATTTTCCCAGATCACTTGAAGTCCATGAACCTGGTGACTGTTTTTTTGAAACTTTAGGGACAGATTCACGCTAATACATATTAATCAACCTAAAATGGTCAAAAGTCTTTCCATGGAATAAAATATAAGACAAATTTTAAGACAGAAAACTGGGCATCACCCTAACATTCAAATACTTTGAGATGGCAATCCAGTGGTTATTTACTGAATAACCTTCACTTAGTCAACGCTGCTTTGTTCATGCTCTTCAATTTTCATGTACTATAATATTGAATAAAGTTCATAGAAAACACTCTGTGCACATACCCAGCAATAAAAATATGGATGATATTCAAGCCATAAAACTAGGAATAAAGACTTTGCATCATTTCATTGCAATAACATTTTTGCCTCTGTTTCACTGCTGATAGAATGCTGTAAATTTTGTCATGTTCATGACACAATTATAGCAAAACATCTGTTTATGGTTATGAAGCAACAAAGTATACATACTTTTTTGCTGATCAATAAAATGAACAATAAATGTTTGGAAAGCTGACATCATAAATTAAACCCTATGATAAGAAAGTTGGATTCAAGGACAGGTTAGGACAAACTCTGAAGCTTTCAACAGTACAAAGGATAGGGACTAAAATTGATTTTGGAGAACTTATCTATAAACCCTCTTAAAATCCTTCTCCACTGATGCTTTTCTAACTTTTTGTTATCTGTTTCAAGCATGGTAGGGGAAAATAATAATAAAGTAACAAGACATGCCTATAGCTTTGATTTTTACAAGGTTATATTTGGAAATATTGCCATTTAAGTATATTGCAACTTTATAGGAATCTTTAGAAGAAGTATTGTAAGATTAACACAATGAGGGCACAATCCAATCACCTCCTCATTTGGGAGGTCATAGGATTATCTGAAGTTCCAGCTCTGAGGTCCCACAAGGGCAAAGGGGCATGCCAAGGGCAGAAAGGATACGCCAGGGGGCAGGAAAGGAAGAAATATGTGGCTGAGGGCTCACACCAGTTCCTTTCTACACCCCAGATTGTGTCCCCACCTCTCGCAGGTGCTTTATCTGGAGTGGGGGAGGAAAAAAAACATCTAGATAAAATGCATAGTACAAAACAACAGAAAGCATCACTGTTGAACATCATTACATGCAAGGGTTGAATATGAGCCTCCAAGTTCAGCAATCACAGAACATTGGAATGCACCCTAAAACAGCTAAACAGATACTTGACCAATGTCCCATATATATATGTGCAACATGGAGTGGGCCAACCCACCCCCGAGAAGATCTTTAGATTTTTAAAATTTAATACTACTGCAGTTTTTTACTTTATTTTGTATAATTTGTATTTTATTATTGTGCATGCTATTTCTTTGTTTTTAATTTCTGTTCATATTGCTTTCTGTTCTTTCATGTAAGTCCAGGAGTACAAGGCTGTCACCATTTCCATTCACCAGCTATTTTTCAGGCATGCCCCTTTTCTTTAGCTCACTCTTGGAAACCTGTAGAAACTTTGTCGTCTCCTCTGCTTTATACTGGTGAGGAAAGTATGAAAATACTAGTGGGAGTAGCAGTGGCAAGATGCTCTCTGCAATGGCTCCTTGAAGTAGCAGGACCCTTGGCATGGACAAGATTCATGCTGTTTTTGTACATGTTCCCTTTGTATGTACACACTCATGTAAGTCTGTCTTCACTTGTTCACATGGAGAAGGAGGTGCTGCTTGAAAATAGCTAAGGAGAATTGAAACTCTGCCAGGAACCCTTGAATCAACAGGATACTAGGGAGGGGCTATCTTGAACTGGTGGCAGATGTTGGCTCTTTTCCCAGTAGCCAGATGTAAAGGCTGTGCAAATTTCCATTTACTTCCTGGCATATTTATAGGCTGGGAGTAAAAAGAGGGGGCAATTTGTTCAACAGTGATTCCCCTCTGCACAAATTTCCCCTCTGCAAGGAGCCATTAAAAGGGCGAAAACAATTACTATGCTTCTAGAATTGCAGAAGACTCAAAGAGGTGTTTGAAGAGAGAAGTACACTGACAAGTGTCAATTCAACACTTGGGAAAGGATGACATCACCAAATGCAATTGGATGCACTTATTCATTTGCAATTCTTGTTCAGTTTGGGTGCTTCTGAATTGCACAGATGTGTTTCACAGTTGCCTTACTCTTATTTTTCCACCAGTTGGACAGCTAAGACCACATTTTTAAGACCACATTTTAGAAATATTTGTGCAAATGTCAAGGTACAGGCATACATCCAGTTAGCACTAATTACTGACATTAAAAAGAAAACACGGTATATGTGTATTGCATTGACTTGCTACAGGTCAGCTTGACATCAGTGCGGGGAGAGGGAATAAAATACATCAGCACTGAACTGGAAAAACTCATTGAGTTTACAGCTTTGCAAAAAGAATTCTCACACATTCTTATGTTACACTGTTTAAATAGTATTTAATAATCAGCTATTGTCAGATTTCCTTTTCCAGTAACCCATTAAATATAGTGTGTGTGTGTGTGTATCTCACTATATTTCTTCTTTCTCATGATGAAACGTAAATTTTACATAGTAGATACAATGCTATGTCCTTGATTTAATTAATCACCTACACTTTTGTGAAAAAGCATTAATGTCATCAACTTTCAAGATAAACATTCATAAGAAATGCTTAATCTTAATAATGTCACAATGGAAAGCGATTATTTTAACTGATTACTTCTCAGTTAGGAGAAAATGCTATATCAAACTTGACAAATGCAAATTTTTACTTCTCAAGGAGAATTTAATCAGTTTAATGTGTCATTAAATTAATTGACATTCCTTAATATCCCAGTACAACCACTGAAACCACTGCTAATTCACCCAAAGCCCCAATATATTAAAAATTAAGCTAGGATGTTTCTGGAAGGGGGAGTTGTGTGAAGATTTTACCATATTAAATAACATAGGACAAAATCAATATGTTGTCATATGATCCTTTAAAGTTCAATTGATTTGAATGGAAAAGTTAAACACATAGGTAACTTTATTCCATAAACATTAAGTAAAAATTAGGGTGGAATTTATCTTACATGTATAGGTATGTAACAATAGCCTAATGGATACAATATCTAAGGGAAAGTTGCTTTGGGGAGTAGTGGAAATCTGCTTGATCTCTCTTTTCTCCATGATCACAGAAGGCAAATGCATTCAGAACACCAGAGCTGCAATTTATGCTTTCATTCTAGCTTGTCAAGGAAAAGCATCCATCTTGCTTTTGATTCCTGCATATGGGCATATCATGTGTTATGCCCTTAAGGGCACTTCCCTTTAGCTCCTTCCCTTGAACTCAGAGGCTTACATGCATCCAATGCATCCAATACATGCTGGGATGTGAGCTGAGCACTCTTCACTGCCTCCTGCTGTTTGCCCCAGACTTTTCCCCTTTCCTTCCCTGCAATATACTCTTCTTTTCCTCTCTGAGATGATTGTAACCTTAGAAAGGAAGCTGACAAGGTTTGTTCCAGGCTGGCTGAAAGCAGGGCAAGGTTGGCCTTCACAACTCCAGGTCCACAGCTATAGGACCTTGAAGCTGGGGCTTGAAATTATCCCAGCAACTCCCAGACAGTATCAGGAGGCCATAACATTACACTCTAAAATTGCTGAACTTTGACTGAATAATACTCATGATTTCAAATATTATTTTCCTAAACATTGGCAATGCTAGGGACAGGGCTATGTTCTTTTTAGATAACTCAAGAGCACCTTACTGCATTCCCACTTACTTTAGCAGTCTCAGTTAAACTGTCATCTTGCATTTAGTGGATGGGGCTAAGATTTGTGTATGTGTATATGGATATATGCATATATTTGTAAATATTATGTATCATTTGCTGGGAAGCTCAGAATGGCTGTCTTTGAGATACCAGATGATTTCTCCTCCATTCTCTCACTAGATATAACTCTTGCATCTCTCACACCTAAAATGTTTGTTTAGTGGTAAGATCTATTTTTTCCCATCCAATCAGCTTCCAGATCAAAGGATCTGAAATTCTAGTTCTACATATATTTAAGAAGCATGGTTCTCAAACCTGATTCTTCAAGGTGAGGGAGGAGCAAGGATGAGCCTTGCTAATGCAAGAATCAGACTTACTGCTGTCCTTTTCCATAACACAGTAGTGGTTTTTGGGTTTTGAGACTGATATGCAAGGTTAAGGTCATAAATTAAAAGTTACTATTGTAAGTTCTCTTTAATCTGTTGCTTGGTATTGTCCACCATTCCACCTCCCCACCACCGCAGTTGAAAAATGGACAGTGACGCATGTACTTGAAAGAACCACAAAATCACAGAGAGATTAGAGTGCAAGGGTCATCACATAGTTCAGAGTAGGAAAGTTCTTGGGTATTGTTCAGTGCTCTTTTTTTAAGTAAACCAACCTTATTTAACACTTCCTGAACCCTGATCCATCACTTTTCCCACAACCTCCAATTTTGCATTACAATTCTTGGCTTTTAAAAAATACTGAAATTCTTGTGAAAATGCTTATCATACATTTAAATACATAGAAAATGTTTATTTCATATGTGTGCAAAATTTGTACTTTGAGAAAGCTGCATTATAAATAATGCACATTTTCTTGCACTTTTGAAATTGCAAATCACAGATAGAAGTAGAAGTGAAACAAAACAGACTCATGAATCAATACATGTGAAATCTCCCTGGGCTGGAAATATCACTTACAGGAAGGAGCCATGATATGTGAGGAATTATGTATAGGTTCATGATTGGATATACTGTGTAGATTCTCTTCTGTGTTAGAAGTATATTTCAGGATTCTAAGAAACAGCCTTTTGAACAAGGAATGGACAGAACAGTCTGTCATTGCACATATATCCATTTATAATGTTGCTTTTAGGATAGTATGGTTTAAGGATACAAAATGTGATCATAACCTTTTCAATATCTTCTTTCACAATGTCCCTAAAGTTGTAGAGGCACAAGGAAGTTTCCTGAAAGCATGAAACAGTTTGATGTTTCACTTACCCAATGGAACCTTAATCTATTTCTGCTATTCTTGATGTGTTGTCATTTGTATTATTCAACTTACACAATTTCTATAGTTCAAGCCCATCATAATCAAAACTCCAAGAGTCTTAACAATGTGACCCTCAATTGGTCATTGTAGTTTCTCTTTGCCTTGAGGATATTTTAAAAGAATGTCTAATACCCCAAAGAAATCAAAACTTCCCCCACCTCGCTAACATTTATTATCTTTTTCCCATTATGAATTGTATGTGGACAACTTTCTACTGCTGACTTTAACTTTTTGCCTGTTATGGATAGTATGTGAAGGATAATTTTATTTCCAGAGGTATTGTAATTACATAAACAGGAAAGCCATAATTCATGTGACCAAGCATTAGTGTAAAATAGTTTTGCAGTATTGATTTTGAAGAAAAGCCAGAAATGTGGTATCAAGATCTCTAGAAACCAAATATCAGTTCTGCAATTATTTGTTCAGATGCCTGTTAGTGAGGCAGCCCAGTCCAGTCTTTCAGAAGAATTGGAACTAGGAAAGAAAAACCTGTGCAGACTAGGAGTGGCCGGTAGCAGTATTTTTGGAAGTTCTCTTTTCTTCTCTACAAGGAAGGGGAACACCATATTATCCAGACAGAAGCCAATGATGGTTGATGCCATGTATTTCTGCATACATTTCTCTTAATACATTGAGATCCAGTGTGATGTTGCTGGTTAAAGTGTTGAACCGAGGACCTGGGAGATCTGGGTTCTAGCATTCCCTTGGTCATGAAGCTCTCTGGAGGACTTTGGGTCAGTCACAGTCTCTCAACCCAACTTAATTCATAGGGCTGCTGTTGTGAAGAAAAAATGGAGCTAGCTAAGCCACCCTGAGTGCCTCACAAAAGGAAAAATGGCAGGAGTTGTTGTGGTTGTTGTTGCTGTTGTTAATAATAATCAGTAAGGGTTTTCCAGTTGTGCTTCATAACTATACTATTGCATGCATGTATCTAGTACCCAAAAATGTGACATAAAAGGGTATAAATCTCTCTCTCTCTGGACTTTCCCTATCACTGCTTCACTTTACAAGTGAATCTGTGGGCAGCCACATTGCCTTGATTAAAGTTGTGTCTCCAGAAGCCATACAAAATTGCTTTGGGGACTGAATCTGGTCAGTCCATGTGACACCATTTGGCAATCCATCTTGTGCATGATTTGTATGTTATAAACATCTGTAAGTTGTTTGTTCTGTATCCATTTATCACCCGCATACTATCTTATTATCATATATACTCTTCACTTTAGCCTGTTGAAAAGAATTGTTTCCTGAGACAGTTTTTCTTTTTTACCAATTTATCATTTCTGTGATTTTCTAGATATATTTTAAGAGCATGAATGAACCCTATTGGTCCAATGGGTTATTCATCATAATGAAGTTGCATGGACCACTTATACCCAATATCTTCCAAGTACATTGTCATCGCTACATCTTCTAAAATTCTATACCAGTTGCCAACACAATTCTTTTCTCATGCTGTTGCCATTTTTCAAAAACACAAGACAAAGTACTTTTCTTCCAGGTTTATTTTGTATTAGCATCAAATTTACTGAGTGAACAGAGCATGGCATTCAATCAGGAACATTATAAGACTCATTATAAGATACAGCAATAAATTCATGACTGTTGAAAGTGGCACCTACATGTCGAATCACACTCTTTTTCTGAATATCTAGTTATATCTCTGCGTCCTTACAGCCTAACATTCTCTCCTTACTTACACACTGCATGTGCCAATCACTGAAGCAGAGCATGGATCGGCAAAAGCTTGACAGTGTGTACCATTGAGACAAAGGGAAGTTGTACTAGATGTTACAGAGGTGGAGTGGCATGAAGTCCTGCTGCTTACAATTTTGGCTGCAGCCCTGCCTTTATTTCAATATTCCACACTCCTTCTATCTTGAGAGAAGCATTGGTTTGCTCACTGCTGTTTTGTCATTTACACTCAACGTATTATAAATATAAGCAATGGAGGCTGTCAATGGAGCAGTTTTTCCATACTGGGCGCTAACTTCAACTTGAAAATGAGCTGTCCCTGATGCTGGAGCCTCCCCTCCAAATAAGTTCAGCCCATTGATAGTTCCTTAGATGTTGAGATTACAACTCAGAACTGATACACTACCCCCCTGACATAAGATATACGCTATCCCACCAACCTCCACAACAGCACATAAGACAGCTTCCCTTATTCTTGTTATCACTGGGAGAGGAGGATTAAACCTTCTGCCTTGGCTGGAGTACTGAGAGACGTCTTGGGTAGAAAGCAAGATCCATCTGCTAAATACCCTCATTGCATATGGCATATGCTAATTCCAGGATCATAAACTGTTTGCTGCTGATTGCCAGTTTCTGTAAGGAAAACATGGGAGGGGCTGATTGCACTTCTTTCCAGCTTGTGAGGTTCTCAGGGACATTTTGTAGGCTATTGTGAGAAGTCCAACATGGTATTAGGTAGGCCTTCCATCTTATCTGCTCACATTCTTATATTATCTAGATTATCTGTCTGCTCTAATGGTGAGTATAAAATACTATTTCATTCAGTTAGGTTTAATGGATAAAGAATATTGCTCAGGCATTACCCATGCCTTTCTTTTGTTTTTGTTTAAAGAGATTCCTAATGCACTGACTAAAAAGAATTAAGATAGTTTGCTTTCCATCTGCCCCATGCCACAATATCCTTTTGCTTCTTTAAAAAATCCCATATTCAATTTATAGTTGCAATTCTGTATATTAAATCCATTTAACAAGTCCTTATAAATGCTTATAAGCACCCACTTTTTCAAATCCAAAGGCTTAAAAGCCCCTTGTTATTAGTATTGAGCAACATGAATTCCATGAACCTCATTATTTCTCATTTTCTTGCTTTCTCGGGGCCATAATTTATCTTTTTTTTTTTTTTCATGAGAGAGGAAATGGCTCAGTTAAAGATCTCAGGGGCTCCCCATATATTAAATAAAGCCAAATCCCAATGGATTAAATACAGTTCTTAAATCCTACCAGTGTAGTTCTCTTTTGTAACCATTTATACTAATGAAAGACTTGTACCTGAGACTTTTTGATTAAACAGTCAGCAAATGGAGGACAATAGCTATTTAATTAACATTCCTGATGTAACTTAGAGAATTTTACCTTTCATGGCCAGTTTTTCTCCCAAGTGATGCTCTCAAACACAGTCTTCTGTTTCTTCCATTTAACTACACTGTTCTACACAGTGTGGAGCTCCAACTAGGTAGTTCCAGAGAATGTGTGACTAGAAGAGATTCTCCTTCAGACTCTACATGCAAGTCACCTTCATGCTGATGGCGACTGGAGAAAGGACTGGCTATTTAGGATCAGGGTCCCTGGATGTGTTTTAAGACAGAACGGTAAAAAAATGATCTAATATCACATTTAGAGTTAAAATTAAAAGCCATCTCACCTGTCGTGAAAAACACAGTTCATGAATATGGGCCCTAGGAAAGCTAGACGCTTACCATTCAGGGGTTGACCTGTTCATTCTACATCATATCTCTGCCTCCGTTTTCTCTTTCCCTTTCTGAGTGCAAGAGCTACACCTCAGCTTTTCCTTTGTCAAGTACTTTGGTTTGGCTACCCTGTTCTTTGGACAGACTGATACAACTGGCTGAGATTGCAGATGCCTAGTAGTGGGAAACAGCTATGAGATGTTGGAAGACAGAGCTGTGTGGGCTGCCTGGACCTAAAGAATGGGGAGAAATGTGCTTGGTTCTGTTCTCATGTTAATCAGAAGTTAGCTGATGTTGCACTTTCACACCATATATAAACCCAAATACATAAAACAGAATTTTGCAGCAATCCAATTAAAAAGAAAGTGTTTGTTAGGAAACAGTACACATACTGTATATTATTGTAAGCAATATTCAAAGTGCGTTATATTAGGAATGTGCTTTCAAAAATGTGTATGTTGGACAAACTGGTTTACAGAATGTATTATTATTATTGAATCACATTTGTCTCAGCTCTTTTTTCTTACCCCAAATCACCCAATGAGTTTCATGGGTGAATGGAGACTAGAACCTGGATCTTCCAAGTTCCCAGGCCAACATTCTGATCACCATACCACACTCTCAACATATAGAGAGAAAAAATGCACAAATGCATGCAGAGGTTTTTTTTTTTTTTTTAATTCTCAGATTTGGGAGAAATGACCTTACAATGGGAGACATTTTCAAATTTTTGGATAAAGCAAATTTAAAATTGGAAAAATGAAAAACTGAGAGAAACCAAACTTGACAGGTTTGTCAAGCTAGCCAGTTGTCCTCAGGTGCACTGGTGGTGTTGTCTTTCAGATATCAGTGCTGAAGTCAGTCTCAGGTGCCAGTCCAGTTGGCTTCTAGATCATGAGGGAAGGAAGCATCGTCAAGTCCGTGGTGTCAGTCAGTAAAATATTCTGTACAGCAGAGACTGCCTGATAACAGCCAGAACTGTTTTTCTCTACCCATTCCCTACCCATTCTTGAATTTATTCCCTCCTTCCCTCACCAATGCCAGAATCTGTGCTTGGATGGATTACTGAAAACTCAGGCAGAAAATATAATCCTTACTGAGACTCTTAGTGAAAACTCAGGCAGAAAGTAGAAAAGGCAATGACCCTGTCTGTGTTGGAATATCAGAATTACCATGGATACAATCAATAACTTATTTTATATATACAAGTCTCTGAGTAGACTGGGAGACTGTTCTTCTTGTATTGTATGCACTGAAAGTTCCGATCTTAAGAGGAAAAGTAATTTTTAAAAGAACTTAGCAAGGACAAAGGCATTAGGAGAGAGTTATATTTCTTCCTCAATTGAACTTTAATTCATTCTTTCTTTGAAACTGAATTACATTTTAAATTAAAAAAGTAAATGCACGGCATTTTAAATTCTGTGCTAACGTCATTCCCAAAAAGATATAATTACTCCAGTTTCTGTGACATGCTTTGGAGAAACTGTCTGCATGATGTGTTTCTCCAGCAACAGGAACTTGAAGATCTCTTGTACTTTCATTGAAGAGGCATCAGTGCAGAAATGAAGATGAATACTTTCTGGCATAGGTTTTCTATTTTCGAGTGAAATGAATTCATGTATCAATAATTATCCTACATTTTCTTTGTTGGTTCTGATATTGAATATCCACCCCAGATTCTGTGTTTGCTCATTTTTTAATTTCCCTGAATTTTGGCATTCAGTTATTTGATATGGGGCAGTTTATACATTGCTGCACTTGAAATTGGCATGCTGTTGGGTGTAGCGTTTGACAGCATAGATAGCTGATCTGCTATTGCAAATTTCAGGGTTTCTTCCAAACTTCTGCTTTGAGGGAGCATCTTCCACCTCAGCATCTGCCAAAGAAGTTTTGCATTTTATTTATTTATTTTATCTATTAAAACATTTCTATGCCGCCCCTTGCGGCATCCCATTGTGACAACATCCCAGCACATTGAAAAGACACTGCCAGCAGGTTCTGGAGCAGCCTTTCCCGGCCTAGTGGCCTTCAGAGGCCTTTGGACTGCAATTCCCAGAATTTCCACCCTGCAAGGCCATTGACTGGGAATTCTGGGTGTTGAATGTTGCAGTCCAAACATGTCTGGAAGGCACAAGTTTGAGGAAGGCTGTAGAGCACATCCTCTGTTATCATAAGGAGGATTGTGTCATCCTTTATGAACTGAGAGTACATGCTAGGAAAAATATATATATATAACATTTTTCTGACTATGCAGTACTGCATCAGTGAATGTACAGAAATGGACAGCATACGGTCATTCCTATGCTCTTTTGATTGAGGTACCCCAATAAATTTCTAGATAATGCCATATTCCCTGCAAAATAGTTTGTATTTATCAATACATTGAGGCTTTTATGCATAACAATTTAAAATGAGATAGATCACTGGCTTGTAATGCTGTTGTATCAGCTATTGTTTCATAGGTAGGGCAGTAGGGGAAAGTAATTGGCAGTGGGGCAGGATGGCACCTGTCATCCCAAATCCCTTATCCATACCTGTCCATCTCCAGGCCACCAGGGCCATAGCTGAGTGGTGGGTCCATGCTTTGCATGCAGGAGATCCCGGGGTCAGTCTCCATCATCTCCTACCTGGAACCCCACAGAGCTGCTGCCGATCAGTGTCTGTCACACTGGGTGAGAAGGACCAGTGGCCTGACCTGGCACAAGGCAGCTTCCTACCCTGCCTTCCCTCACAGTCTGGATGTGCACTTGTCAGGGAACAGGCTTGCTTGGGAGCAGTGGCAGGTCTGATTAGTTTGCTCCTCTTCCATTTTGTGTAATGCATATGGAGAATAAATATGACTGGAAAATTAACAGCCTACTTCATCTACGCAATTCAAAATGCTCACTGTAACATACAAAGCTCTAAACGACTTGGGGCCAGGCCATCCGAGGGAGCACCTTTCTCCATATGTACCAAGCCAATCTCTGCATTCATCATCAGAGGCCTTCCTCTGCCTTCCTCCTCCTAGAGAAGTGAGTGGGGAGAGAGCAAGAAGGAGAACCTTTTTCTATCATAATACGCCAGTTATAGAACTCAATTCTGCTTGAGATCAGTTGGCATTTTCTCTATATTCCTTTAGACACCAGCTAAAGACTTTCCTGTTCCACAGGAACTTTGATGAATGAATCTGTTTGCTTTGCTGTTTTAATGGACGGTTTTAAAGGTTTTAATATTATTGACTGTTGCTGTCATGTTCTCATTTTATGGGTTAATTATGAATGATTATTTTTATTTTAATGATTTAATATGTAGTATGCCCATTTTATTATTTTGTTTCATTTTGTTTCATTTCATTTTCCATATTTATTTTTATCAACTGTTTATTTCCTTTTGTTGTTTGTTATTGATTTTATTGTTATCATTGGTTTTACTGTAATTACAGATTTTATTGTATCACTGTACTGATAATGTTATAACCCATCCACAGAGCCTTATGGCTAATTGGGCATCACAGAAATCATATAAATAAATAGAATATATTCACCTTGCAGGAATTAAGAAAACTAACAGATGTCAACAAAGTTTTGAAGTGAGGTCACATTAAGAATATCAATTCCAATTTTGCTTTCCAATTTCTCAAGCAATCCTTTATATTGCAAACAAATGAATAAAATAATCATATCATATTTTAATGAAATCTTTGTTTTTAAATGTTGCCATTCCAAACTAGAACAGGATGTAGGGAGCTGCATCTTTATTCAGGTTCAAAACAGTGTCTTTGTGTTTTGGAGTTCAGAGACCATTTCTGTCTTGTACTACTGCTCTTCAAGTTACTTTTCTTTGGTCACGCCAGTCTGGGAGACCAAATGAGTGCTTGTGACCAGGCCTACCTATTACGGCAGCCATTCTAAGAAAGGGCATGCAATGGCAGCCATTTTGTGAAAGCACTTTCTGCGATCACTGCCTCAAAAGACTGGGGACCCTTGAGCTGGCATTTGAATCTCATGAACTCCCACTGTACCTCTAAAAAGCACAACATAGGACATGTGTGATTATGCCATTTTTCCCCACAAGAAGGCTGGATGGTGCAATGAGAACTCTGTGTCATCCTCTTCTTGGCTGAGGTGGAGAGATGGGTGAGAGGCAGTAAGGAAGTGTTATTTTTTGACTTCTCATTATCCAACAAGAACTGCTCCAAGATGCGTGCATTTCTGTATATGTTGCCCGCAGAAACACTAGTGTTGGCCCAGTGATTCACGCAGGGGGAAAAGGGTGAAGAAGAGAAGCACATTTGGGAAATTCTCCAATCATGCACCTGGAAATCCTAATTCGCTAATGCTCTCAGCGCACAATGAAGAACATGTGTCTGTGTACTTGTACTGTGTTTACTATGTACCATGGTAGCTGTGGCCAATGTAGTTGCTGGGTGGTGTCCCATTGCTAGCTGGGAATTTCAGCCTAGATCCTTTTGATCACAAGCCAGAGCTATACTATGCCAGCTGTCCTCCTGTTTCAGGCTGCTGGTGGTGGTTTTAATCAGAGTCAGGAATGTGGTGGCATCAAAAGTGTGTCTCAGGCCAGGAATAAATATCCACATGAATTTTAGAAGCAAGGGAAACTATACCTTTCCAAGACATACATAGTTATCATAAGATCAAAGTGGTTTATATGGTCCCCCTCCTCTCCATTTTACCCTCACACCAGCCTGTAGGGTAGGTTAGGCTGAGAATCAGCGACTGGCCCAGAGTCACCCAGTGAGCTGCATGACTGAGTGGGCACAACAGCCTGGACATCCCAAGTTCCAGCCCAGAACTCTCACAAATACACCAAACTGGTTCGCATGTGGAAAATAGCAAAATTCATTAACCATATTCTTCTTGCCTTTCACATATTTTAAGTAGAAATAGGCAGATCTATCAAGTCCATTCCACAGACTTCCCATTTTCCCACCTTCAGGTTCATGATTTGTCAGACCCATGCAAACCATTTTTTTAACAAGAAAAGATCTGTACATATTGATGTGCCTATCAACAATCTTGTCAAAGATGTAATTATGTCATGAATTTCGCATGATTAGAAAGACATTTTCACTGCCCCATGCACTTACATTGCTTTTAGCATTAGCCTTCTATATGTGAGGTTTGATGGGAATGGTTAATGGATTGTATATAGTGATTAGCTTCCCACATAAGCCACATGTACACACATTTGTATATTATTGCTTCTAGGATGGAATGGGGAATCTGAGAGTCACCAAAAAAGGAATTCGACTTGAAGGTATATCTGAATTTCTACTTCCATTGTATGTGAAAGAAATCCATTCCCGAAAGGTAGGTTGCAACATCTGCTTTGCTTACATAAACAAATAAGATGATTTTTAAAATCTCTGAACTCATTTGCCTTCAGTGATCCTATTAAATTAACAGTTAGCTCAAGGTTCCCAGTGAAAAGTCACTTGGACAGAACTATATGAAGTGCATCAGAGATGTTTTCACACAGCCTTCCCCAGCTTGGGTTCCTCTAGATGTGTTAGGCCAATTGCCCTGATGGCTGGGGAGGATGGAGTTTTTAGTCCAACACATACAGAAAGCAACAGGTTGGGGTAGGCTGCCCTATAACATTTCTAAGATTGATGCACATACTTAGGTGAGGTGAAAAACTAGTTCTTCAGAATGGCATAAAAGTATTACAATAGATGGCTGATGTATGGTATGACTTAAATATTATGGAAAACTTCACTTCAAAATGTGCTTTCTCCTACCATCTGTAAGACCCAAGACAGGATCCAATGTGACATGAATGCTAATGCAAATTGGGGTATTCAATATAATGTCAATAGCATAACCTAGCACAAGAGGATTTCCTGAAAACCCATTGTGCCAGCCAACACTATAAGCATTGCACTAGAAATCTCTTATGTTGGTGTAACTCCATCTCTGACCCATGGTGACCCTATGAATGAGTGTCCTCCAAAATGTTCTGTGTCTGACAGCCCCACACAGCTCTTGCAAACTCAAGGCTGTGGCTTCCTTTGTGGAACTGATCCCTCTCATATTTAGTCTTTCTGCCTTTGACCTTCCCTAGCATAATTGTCTTCTCCAGTGAGTTTTGCCTTCGGATGATGTGCCTGAAGAAAGACAGCTTCAGTTTCATCATTTTTCCTTCCATGCAAAGTTCTGGCTTGCCATTATGCTAGCACAACATAACCTACATTAATGTTCGTGTCACATTGGATACTGCATATGGATTTTGTAATATTTTTTTCTTAATTTCATACTTATCTACCTCATAAATGCTACACATTTAATACCCAGCATGGACTAACAAAGATATACCACCAAGGTTGAGAAAACCAGAATTAGAGGGAATGTGGCAGGGAATACAAGCTCTAAGGAGTAATGATGAGAAAGAGAGGATGCTTGCTGTGTCCTTCCAAAGGACAGGATGGTTGGGCCACCATGGAAAATAGGATGTTTAGTGAGATGAGCCAGGCTGTACTCCAGGAGGACTTTCTTATGTTCTAAATCAAGTCACTTTATACAGAACATACTTAATAATTTAGAACAGATACTTACTAATGTAGTAGTAGTAGTAACAATATACTAAAAATCTAGTGATATATTAGATATATTTTGGAATATGCCATTCAACATTTCACATTCAGAACAAATTGGCAGCATCTAATGAGAGTAGTGAGATGATTGGTACATTTAAACCATATGTTTGGCCTGTTTGTAGCTGCTGTTCTGTGAAATCTTCAATCAGTGCCATAGCAAGTGCCATCACATTTATTAATAAGGCAAGCAAGTTTATATTTCCTCTGCCTTTGTGAAGGAAACACCCAGCTTTTAGCATTCAAATCATTGCAATATGCTTGGGCAACTACTATGGCTAGGTTACTATTTGACAAATTGATCAAAGTCATGTTTACACTGAAGTAATTCTCTTTGAGCAAGTGCCATCACATTTATGAATAAAGCAAGCAAGTTTCCTTTCCCTTTGTAAAGGAAACATCTGCTCCAGCTTTTAGCATTCAAATCATCACTATATACTTGGGCAACTACTATGGCCAGGTTACTATTTGTCAAATTGATCAAAGCCATGTTTACATCGAAGTAATTCTCACTGATGCCAGTGAATGATAGCCAAATATGTACAGTATGTTGTTAGCTGTTCTGAGTTATAATTCAACAACAGGCATAAACATGCTTAAGCTTAAGCATATTGAAATTAAGGGGCTTCCCCATATGTTGGAGTCTGTCCTTAGTAGCTGGATTTAATATAAACAGAGGTAGTAACTGGTTTTCACATGATAGGAATCTCATCCAAATGTGTACCAAGTAAAGCAGCCCAACACATTATGGTTTGATAAATCATTGTAAGTGGTGAATTTATGTACTACTTAAAGTATGCCATTACAAAATAGCAAACAAAAATACAACATTGCACTTTCAGCAGAGGAAGGATGCTTGTTTCAATTTGATTATGCAGCAATGGAGTTCTCAAAGATAGATAGATAGATAGATAGATAGATAGATAGATAGATAGATAGATAGATAGATAAAAAATCTGTTCATTTAATATCTGTGTGTTCTTAAATTCTTTCTAGCATTCCAGTGCTAACCAGTAATCAAGTAGTGATGCTAAAATGTTTTGAGTCAATGAAGTGTAAAGAATTTTATATGCATAGCTGCTCCAAAGTTGTTGGAAATGAAGAGCTATTTAAAAACTTGGCTGTGCCAACTAGTCTACAATAAAGACTGATTTCAGTGCCTACTGACATTCATTGTGTACAGTTCACAGCTGCCCCATCCACCTGATATTATGCAGAAAAGCATCCCTTCCTCATACTTGTTGCTTAGTGAAGAGAGGTTATTGTGCTAGAATGACATGTGTTAGGCATCGCATGTACATAAAATATCAAGGTAGATCTTGGCAACAAAAATACAGTGCAGAGTTCCCTAGCGATTCTCTAGCAAATAGCTGATTATTATATGATGGGTGGACTCTTGAATATTGGAAGACTGTGTGTAGGAATTATATGTTTCTGTGACCTATACCCAAAGGAGGAATTCATACTGTCTAGTGGAATCCTTGTAATAGATGAGATAGTTGACTTGCATAAATGAGATAGTTGGTGTTCTTGACATCACTTACCATGGGCGTTTATTTAAAGACGATGCAGAAATTCAGTAAGAAATGGCTGGGACTTTCTTGAGTGAGAAGCCGGGATGAAGGAGATTTTCCATTCTCTTGCTACAGGTCTTTCTCCACTCCATCCCTTCATATCACTTGACTTTATCCTAGCAATTCCATAATTGCTCTCTGGAAATTTTATCCTTACTCTCTTTCTTTTCCACAGCCTTTCTATTTTGTCTTGATCTGACATGTTGCCTGTCATGTCTTACTTTCCTTGTTCCTGTTGCTCTCTCTCTCTCTCTTTCTCAATCTCTGTCGCCAGAGTTTTACTAGTTTTCCACTAATTTTGTGCCTCACTCCCTCCTTCCTATAAAATACTTTATCATACCCCATTAGCAAAAGAAGTTAGCCAAGGAAAAAAGAAAAGGGTTTATTCAGAGTGGAGAATAGACCTGTCATTCTTTGTATCCATTGCAGATTTCTATCTGTGCATTCTGTTTGCATGAAGACATTTCAGAAAGATTTTAGAATTCTAGCTGGAAACGGATACACTCATCTCCTAGTTTAATGTGGAGAATTCTGATCAACTGCCCATTGGCTAACTTTCTAAGTATCCTCAAGAAAAGGGGGGGGGGGGCAATGCCTAAGGGGTCAAGGGATCAAGAACTGCTAGTCAAGCATTAAGAGAAAATTGGTATAAGATGTTTTATCAGTGGCACATTACTCCTAAAGATATTGAAAAAATAATAAGAATTACAATGGAAAATGTTGGGTTATGTAACAGGGTGCATGGAACTTTCTATCGTATGTTGTAGACTTGTGAAGTAATGAAGAAATTTTGGATTTTGATACATGTGAAAATGCATAACATTTTTAGAATTAAGTTTCCCATGAGTCCTAAGAATATGCTTTTGCATATAGTTCCAGAGAGCTTTTTCAAGAATATGTCAGAGTTATTTAAGTATATGACAACTGCAGCAAGAATCAGTTGCTTCAAAATGGAAATCATTAGACCCCCCCCCCAACAATTGAAGAATGGAGTAATAGACTAGCAGAATACACTGTGATGGCAAAGTTAACTAATTATGTAAACAGAAAACTATTAGAAGAATCCAATGATAAATGGAAATTTTACTATGCTCGGCATGATTAATGGGATCTGAGGGAAGTTTGAAAAAGGAAAAAAAAAGCAGTAGAGGATTTTATGTTATTGGAAGATTTGTTGTTGTATAGATTAATGGTTTCTTTGTTGTTAAATTCTCATAGAGTGTTGAAAGACAGGAAGAAAGATAGATGGGGGGGGGGGGGGCTGAATGTATAGGTTGTATTTGTTTAAAATTCCCTTGGCAACTTTGTTTATTTTAGCTTGCTTTGTTCTTTTTAGTCTGTTCTGTTTCACATTCTTTTTTTACTTCTTTATGTTAAAAAAATTAATTTTTTCAAAAAAGGGGGAAATAAGAACTGGAAACAATCACCTACTATTACAGTCACTACTCCTGCCTCCATCAGGAACCCAAGAAAAAAGAACATTAATGATTCTTCTGGCAGTAGAACTTAGATATGCTTTAGCAGTGCCTCTCCAAAAATTCTACCTCTATTGGCCACATCTATACCTGCAAATTCCTATGAGGTTTCCTCAAGAGTGACAATATCCAGAACTATACTGGTTGCTGCAACTTTGATCCATTTTCCCTGAACCACCATGTGGTTTTGGATGTCCATATAATTACATGTCATTCCCAGAAAGGGAGAGATGGAAACTTTCCCTGCATCCTTCATGCTTCTCAGAGCTAACCAATGGGCAAGTGGGTGGCCTAGAAAGAACTAAAGTATATGCTTAACTGATGAGGATCTTGCTGTAGCATTTGCCACCGTGGCAGAGCAGCCAGGGGGCTCTCTGGAACACCCGCTGGGGTAGGTCTGGATGGACAGCAGCTCTGGAAAGTCCTCCCAAAACCACTGTCCTGCTTTGCAAATGCTGTGGCAGTAAAGCACCCACTGGAGCTCTCTGGAGCACCTACTGTAGTGCCATGTCAGTGAAGAGACTTGGCAGTGAATAGCCTCCTGGTGGGTGCAAAGTGAACAGTTAGACAATTCCTCCATGCTACTGCCTTAGGTAGAAGATTCATCTTATCTCGAGCTCCATACATGGAACTGTGCTGAGAACTACTTAAAGAATACCTCTTCAGGTGAGGCATCCTCTCTTTCCTTGTACTCCATGACTTCAGCCATTTGGGGATCCTGTATTAGATCCTGTACATAGTTCTGTCAGGGGATGTGTCGCTTCACTGGTGATGGAGTCTTGGGAACTCATGTGTTGGGTGGGTGGCTGGGTGAGAAACCATCTGTTACATCAGTTGTCTCACATGTACTTGAGTTTTTTTCCTGCCGGCTTCCAGATGTTTTAGATTATAGCTCCCAGAATTCTGACTATTGGCTATGCTGGCTGGGTTTTGAAGTCCGAAACATCTGGAAGGCACCAAATTAAAGGAGGATTGCTCTGGAGAACGAATATGCAATTTCAGTTCAGATCAGAACTACTACACCCTGGGAGAGGAGGTTTAAACCTTTCATCCACCACTTAACTTGATTCCCAAAATCCCACATGTGCACATAGGATTAAAAGAGCAGAAAACCTTCCTTGATGGTCATGATGACTCATTTTGCTTTTTATCCCTTGTGACTGGGTGGGAATGGGAGTATCTGGGGAAGCAAACTGCATGGGGGAGAGGCTTGAATAACTGCCTCCCCGCACATGGTGATTCCAACTTGAATTTCACACACACAAACACACACACGCTTATTCTAGAGGGATGACAAATGGTAAGTCTCAACTACTTGGGAGTATCTAATGAACTTAGCATGTAGTTAGACCCTGAGAAAGAAAGACTGTGCTAATGTGAGAGAAGAGCTTGCAATTACCCTGTTCAATGTTCAGTGATAATCTTATTAATCATCTAGTTGCTTCTCTAAGAGTCAAACTGCCTGTTCTCTCCATACATATCAGTGCATGTTCAATATGCCACTGTGTGCTGACATCATTGCATTAGGACCTTAATAAATAGGTAATGGTGAGTGATGTTTTCAGCTCACAGCCAGCCTGAAGTTTCCTATTACTGCTGCCCATGTGAAAATAAATTGCTAGGACAGAGATGCTTAAAAGAGGAAATGCTAATTAAGCATAATCTTTAAGTAAATTGTCAGTAATGAGGTCACTTGAGTGTATTTCGAATATGCAAATACCACATCTCTGATGCAGTACACTTGACACAATCAAAAGTTTAAAGTTACATAAATGACCTCTGTGTAATTCATTTGATTTTATAGTTACATAAATGAACCTCTATATAATTAGATTTTGTTTTGTATTTTAACAAAAAAGAAAAAAATGAGAATACATTTTAATGCGAAATGCAACCTCATGAGCATATATCAAAGTGAAAACCAAGATACTGCTAAAACGGAGGGGTGAAATGAACTATCATAAGGTATTTAGAAAGGTATTAAACCTTTCTAAATAATTCATACATTGTTGAGTGTGCAGAACAAAAAGAACAGTGGGCTGTAGGTCCAAGGTGGGTGAATGATGTACTGGAACAGAGTGGAAAATTGTGCGTGAGGACACACTTCCTTTACAGTCACAGGAGCCTGGTATCCTCCACATGTTTTGGACTTCAGTACCCATCAGACTCAGCCAGTGTTCAAGAATGCTGGGAGTTGTAGTCCAAAACAGTTGGAAGGCATTCGACTGGGGATGAAGAAGGTTTCTTTACAGGATATCGGCCACTGCTTCCATTTGCAGAAGGGCACCATGGATCTGACTTATACTTGCTGATGTTTTGCACTTCAGAATTAGTGCTTAGCCTAGTTGAGTACTTGTGAAACCGGATGTTTTCAGTTTTGCGCTGTTTTGTCCCCATTCAGTGTGTTTTATAGAAAGTCATAGTTTCAGGTATAGATTTAACATACTGGGGGAAGAACCAAATGAGTAGGATCTGTTACATGCAATATCACTTTAATGGAAAAAAAGAATCCAGCCAGTAGGCAAACAAAAACAAACACTCCATTCTCTTCTGGGGTCCAGAGGATACCTCCTATTTGGAAATATTAGACTGGATCTGGGATTTTCTATGGCTGAGCTTCAGTCCTTGCCCCCAAGGGTGCCCTAGCAGAAAAAACATGCCCTGGCCTGGTCAAAAATCCTGGCTCAAGAGAGAAAGGGAAAATAAGCATATTTGGTCTGAAGTATTTTTTTTTCTTTTTGTCCTTGTTCAGTTAGAACCTGTGAAGGCAACTATCAAGACAGGGCCCTATGCTGCTTTGGCAATTATTATTCTATGTGAGCTTTTGTGTTCATTTGAAGAAAGAAAAAAGGAAAGAAAGAGGGAGGGAGGGAGGGAAGGAACATAACGTAACGTCCAAATATTTCTTTCTGTTTTTAATTCTTAAATTCTGTAATTTCAGAGGAGTGATGGCTTCTTAATTTGCATTTCCTAAAGTATGGGGACTGCAGGTGGCGCAATGGTTTAAACTGCTGTGCTGCTGGTTGATTGAAAGGTCGCTGGTTCGAATCTGCACAACAGGTTGAGCTCCTGTACACTGTCCCAGCTCCTGCCAACCTTGCAGTTCGAAAGCGTGCAAATGCAAGTAGATAAAAAGGTACCACTTCGGTGGACAGGTAACAGCGTTCCATGCACCTCGGTGTTTAGTCATGCTGGCCACATGACCATGGAGACTGTCTGTGGACAAATGCTGGCTCCCTTGGCTAGGAAACGGAGATGAGCACCACCCCCTAGAGTCAGACATGGCAGGACTTAATGTCAAGGAGAAACCTTTACCTTTACCTAAAGTGTGTGTGTGTGTGTGTGTGTGTGTGTAACTAGTCAGTGATTTTTAATGTCATACATGTGTTAATTTGTGGGATAGGAAGATGGTATTCAACAATTTTCCCAAATTACCTTCCAAAATCAACGAGACTATATTGCGAATGTGTACACACATGTTTTTAAAGATCCATAAGCTCACCTGCTTTGGGTGCAAGGGAAAGATGGTAAAGTGTAACTTAAAAAAAGAAGAAAGATCAGAATCTCATTGATTTTACATCACTTTTTCTTCTGACCCAAAATGGGAAAAACATGTATGCTACATTTTACCTGAGTCAAATCAACTGACTTATAAAATATATTCTTACCTTCTGAGTTCCCCTTTGGGACAAAGTCGTTGCCCAACTGATAGTGATTTATGACTAATTCAGTAAGTTGTAAGGTCTGCACAAGCTATATGAACATTGATAAATTGAAGAAAGAAATTTCCCAGAAGGTCATGGATCACGCAGGTTTCTGTCTACAATCAGGAAATAAATATTAATATGGATTAGAATTTGCAAGAGTCCAGTCAAAAATAATTTAGTTCTTCTTGCACTTGGGTTTAGTCTGTGACAGCTTATTTACCTAAAATGTGATTTTAAAATGTCTACATGTGGGGCCTACTGTCATGTTTACTCATATTATTCTTGCCCATTTCTCCTCCCTCTCCCATCAGCTTCTCTAACTAATTCCATATACTTGGGACTTTTGCAACACTTTCAGTAGACCAGAGTCATTATCAGCATGGCATTTGATCTCTTCGTGTTGATATGTGTCATCAGTTCATCTCCAATTTATGGTAACTCTAGGAAGGAATGCCTTCCAAAATGTCCTGTCCTTGACAGCCCTGCTTGGCACTTGACACTCAAGGCTGTGACTTCCTTTAAGATCCATCTCATCATTGGTCTTCCTCTGTTTCACCTGCCTTCAACTTTTCCTAGCATTATTGTCTTCTCCACTGTGTGTCACCTTCTTGCAATGTGCCCAAAATACAACAGCATCATTCTTTCATCATTCTTGCTTTCAGGGAAAGTACTGTTTTGATTAGATCAAGAACCCACTTGTTTGTCTTTCTGTCAGCCCTGGGTATTTCCAAAGGTTTCCTCCAACACCATGTTGCAAAACACATCAATTTCCTTCCGGTCAGGTTTCTTCACTGTCCAATTTTCACACTCACAATAGTGATAGAGAATACAATCACATGGATGGTCTTGGCCTTGCTCTACCATTACAT
Organism: Varanus komodoensis; assembly: GCF_004798865.1. Lineage (NCBI taxonomy): Eukaryota > Metazoa > Chordata > Lepidosauria > Squamata > Varanidae > Varanus > Varanus komodoensis. The sequence continues at coordinate 25,744,376 of NW_025336598.1, read as the reverse complement.
GTCTTTACAGGATAAAGATTCTTGATTATCTTTTCTAGTTCGTTCATTACTGCTCTTCTGAGTCTCAGTCTTCTAATTTTATGGTGGCAATTTACATTTGAATTGATTATTAAGCCAAGGTATGAAAATACTTTCACAATTTCAGTCATCATTAAAATTGTATAATTCTCCTGTAGTCATGATTTTTGTTTTTCTATCTGTCATTCAGCTGCAGTCCTGTTTTTTCATTTTCTTTTTTCACTTTCATCAGGAGTCATATCAATTAATTGCTGCTTTCTGGCAGGAAAGTGGTTTCATCTGCACATCCTGAGTTATGGATGTATCTTCCACCAATTTTCACTCCTTTTTTATCTGATCATAATCCAGCTTTCTTTAGGATATATTTTGTGTACAAATTGGACCAATGCGTAGATAAAATGCACCCTTGTCTGATGTCTTTGCCCAGAGGAAGCCATTATGTTTCTCCACATTCCATTTCATTTATTTCACTCCATAATCAGTCCTAATGTTCATGATACAGGTTTTGGACCAGGACAATCAAGGGCTGATATCCTCCCATTTTTTCCAGAACCTTCCATCCTTCTCATGATCCATACAGTCAACAGTTTTGCTATAGCCTATAAAGCATAGATGATCTAAAATACTTTGGTGAGCTACAGTAGCCCATGCATATTTTCTATATTATCTCAACTGCTCTTTCTTTTTGGAATCTACCTTGAACGTCAAGCAGTTCTCACTCCATATAAATTCTTCGTTGTAACACCTTGAGCATCACTTTACCTGCACTTTACCTGCAATGGGGGATTAGAGCAATGACCCTATAGTTGCTACAGTCTTCCGTATTTCCTTTTTTGGGGATTGGAATACAAATTAAACTTGTCCAGTATGTGGACCATTGTTTTATTTTTCATATTTGTTGTCATATTTGGGTTAGGATTTGGATTATTCATTATCTGTGGCTTGGAATAGTTGTATTGGTGCACTTGCTTCAGGGGCTTTATTCCTTCGAAGTGCTTTTACAGAAGCTTTCACTACACTTTCTAATATTGCAGGTACTTTCTCGTAGGATGCCTCTTCAGAGTCATCCTTTTATCTCTTATATATCATTTTTCCATATATTCTTTCCAACTTCTTTTTATTTATGCTGACCAGATAGTATATACTATCTGGAATATAGAAGAATATACTAAACAAACAATTCTGGTTGAATTATTGCTTCTAAAACATAATCTCATCTGATAGATATGTGAACATTCAAACTGCAACTTGAGTTAAAAACAAACAAACAAAGAGGTAGGTTGAAGGAATAAATTATTATCTAATAATGTTTTGAAGTTATCTAATAAAACAAAACAAACAAGAACAACATGACACCATAATCTGTAAGGTGATCTGGAAGGGAATGTGCTTGGGAAACAAGCTTTCTACAAATTATGTAACCTTTACATTTTTAAGGAAATAATTTTTAATTATTTTTATTAATAATCCTTCTGCCTTTAGGTTCTTTGCCAAATGTACTACAGTTATATGATAGACAATATTTAAAGGGGCATTCCTGAGATCAAATTTTGTAGCAAGTAAGAGTTTTAGCATATGCGTTTGGCATATTTTGCTCAGTATGGACAGAAGAGATCCACAGTAGAATTAAACAGTTTATTGGAATATCATAGAATGGCTGCAAAATACGAAGTATTTCTCTTAATAGCTCCTAGAACATTGAGGTTTATTGCACAACATTTCTTCTCTGTTCAGCTGCCTATCAAATGCTGTGCTATAATCAGACAATGTATTATTGGAAAGTAATGAGTTACGGAAAATCAGCTCAACTTCCAACACTTTTCTACTAGTGGCAATACTCACAATATCTTACTACTATAAGTGTGGTCCCTTTCCAATTGATGAAAATGAATTGGAAATTCAATACATAGACATTTAAGAATAATTTATTTAACTACTCCTTATTTTATGAGAAAACCCAAAGACTGGAGATACATTGTTCTCCACTTTGGGAACTGGACTGGCTTCTTCCAAAATACAGGCTTCCAAGGTGACTACCACAGACTCTGAATCTGAACTGGAAAAAGAGGAGGAGTCAAATTGCTTGGCTGAAACACTAACAAGCCCCAAGAGAAGCAAAGCAGCAGCTGAGGACAAGACCATGTCTTGTTCAAGGGGGAGACAGCCAGAGGGCGAGGGATGTAGTTTAGCAAGTCCAGTCATCCAAATCCAGTTCAAGAGAGCTGACCAGCTGAATGCTGTTTGACATTCCCATGGTCTGGCCCACAAGCAGTGGGGACCTTGATGAGGGTCGCAGTTGGGAAGGGAAGAGAGAGATTCAGTTTGGCATCAACTTCTTGACTTGAGCAGTCCTTTCTCTCATGAGCTGGCTCATTAAGTAGACAGATTGTCTTTAGCTAATGACCTCTGCAATACAAAGTCAACCTGGCTGGCCTGCTATATCATAACAAAGTCTGCGGTTAGAAGCCTTTCATCTTGATCTGCTTTGAAGGGCAAAGAAGAAAAGGGGAGAGAAAAAAGGCTTCTGACACTTGAGGCTTGCCATAAAATGATACAATAATGGACCTACTGAGAAATAACAACATTAGAATATGGCTAATAGGGTGAGCTATGCTACACTTGCTACACAGTATCGCAAATGCTAGGATGTGGCTTCACTGTCCTTTAATGCAAACTATGCTTGACGTAGGTTCTTAGGATCTCACTGGGGCTACACTGGACTTTGATGAAAGCAGATTGCAGTTGAATCTAACAGAAAAGGAAGACCAAAGCTAACTGAACAGCACTTTCATTTTATATTCCCTAGTAGCCACTAGGATGGCATATCGTCAGAGCAGAATTGACAGATTCATCCTTTCCTTTCACAATGACAATCCAAGACATGGGATGTCACTCCAGAAACACTTACCCATTCAATATGAACATTTCAAGTTTGGCAAAAGATAAAATACTTTCTTTGAGATCAGGTTGTCTTTCCAAACACATAAAAATACATCCCAGTTCATTTATCTTAGTATTAATTCCTGCCATGACATAATTATGTATGGAATGGTAAATGGAGGGAACAGAGTTGCTTCAGGTCCAAATTTCAGCACCAGGAGCTGTCCAGGGAAGATGGTGAATGGTACATGTGTTCCATTGTTTGTAGCAGAAGAACAAAATCACCAAGTAGGCCTAAATGAGGGACAATCAAAACTAGACGACTCCCTCCTCCTCCTGCTCCTCCTTGCAGCTTGTCATGGTTTTATTCTTATTTATGCAGTCAAAAAGAGTGTGAACAATGCCCTGTGTTTATTCAGGGAAAGATCACTGGACCTATAATTGTCATACAATGCATTTTTTCTAAGACAGCATTAAGAATGATTGATGACTGTAATGCAATCTCAACTTCCAGTTCTCTTCAAATCTGTAGTTTCAATTCACAACAACCAGAGGTTCTATAAAAAAAGTTAAGATTGTCAATGTTTGCAGATAGTTTTGTAGGATGAATATATAAAAGGATTTCATGGATTAGTTAGGAATAGTGTTAGGAGACCAGATTCTTTGTTATGAAAATTACTGTGCTTTCTGCACCTGCCAAACAATTTAGCTTGATATTTATCTGTTTCTTCCATTTTTAATGAATGAATTGAATTTGAAAAGATTTGTTTAATCAATTGACAGTTCTATTGGTGTTGCATAAACTTTACTAGAGACACTAATGGAATAGGGTGCTAGTAGTACAACTCCCAACATTTTCCATCCAGTATAGGATTGTATCTAAACAACCAAATATTTCTGAAGTGTTTATTTGGCTACTGGAGTCATATTAAATTCTCAACACTCCTTCCCTTCTAAGTAAATAATTTCCCAATCCCGTAGGTCATAATTCTATGTATGTCTGGAAAGACAAAAGTCCTCCAGCTCTCTGCATTCCCCAGTCAGCCTTACTGGGAGCTGTAGGATTACTTTCCTGTCAGAATATGCATAGGATTGAGATCATATATATTCTAGCTGATTTAATTTTATATTCAACTTTTTACATTACTATTAATGTTTTAACTGTTTCAGTTTTTAATGTTGAAGGCCACCTTGAGAAGTGTTGCAAAGATGAACATATAAATAAATAAATCCCATGGTGAATTGTCAGGCCCACATAGATGATTGGAATGAAGAAATGTTGCTTGTTTTCAGGAGGCCCCTCCTGAACGGACAGGGCCAGGCATAAGGAGAGTTTCTGCAGTGAATACTAGATTGGGCTCAATAAAGAACACTTGGCAAGGAAAAGGTCTGTGGCTCTGGATGTGTGAAGGAGGAACCCCAGCTCCTGACACAATACTACAGGTGGACTTTACTCCTTGAACTACAGGTGGACTTTACTCCTTAGAACTACTGGGGAACATAGCCTGCACATGGTCATTTTGAATTATAAAAATGTCAACATATCTGCTAGCCACTATTGATAAACTTCCTTGATACATCCTGTTTGTAATTTACGTTGGCTATGTATATGCTTGTATGCTGAGAACTGAAAGCAAACCTCAAGAGTAAAAGTCAATACACAATATTTACATGTCAGCTTCTGTGCCACAATGGAACATATGTTGCACACAACATTTTTAGTGACACAATCATTTGACAATCCCAGACACATTTCATGACTGTGGATTACACAAATGGATGTTGACAGTCACATAAATGCAATTGTCAGTATGCACAGTATGCATAATTCACAGTATGCACTTGTGAATGTCAGTAAGTTGGGAGATATATGGGAATTCACAGAATGTGTCAGACAGTGCTGGCATTCACATGTGGCTGTCAACATTTGCTACAATTTGCTACAATTTGGGCAGTCATGGTGGCAAATCTCTGCCTGTGCTAGACACAGAGGGTACTAGATGCTGATGTACAAAAAGCACCTGAATCTGTCTATCAAATGCCATCACCCATTGGCCTCTTTAAAGCCAATCTGCCCAAGTACAGCCAAGAAATATAAAGAAAACCAGAAAGATTTTGTAAAAATCTGGCACGGCATAATATTGTGTCTCTGAATGTGAATTAGCATATGTGCAGCTCTTGCTCATTTTGGAAGTGGCTGAACTTAACTGCCAAAAGTAAATTATTCTCTGGTAAATAGAAATCTAAGAACCCCAAAGCACTGCTAAGAATAAGGCTGTGTGTTTTTCACTGCTTATCATTTTGAATCCATCTGTTTACATTGTTCCTTTGATTTTACAATAGTAGGGTGATTGTTGAGACTGATTGTCTCTCGAAAGACATAGTGCCCATGTAGGAGAAGTACATTCTTTAAATTATATATAACTGGGAAATGGAGTTTTTCCAACCTGGCTTATCAACTGCAATTTGTATTGTAATAGTATAATGACAGTAGTTGTTTTGTTTACTGGTTGTAAAGATGATGCTTGGAAAGTGTCCATCATGTGCTTCTAATGCTCAAGAAATCTATCTTAATTAGCCTTCAAATCCTCACTGACTATATTCTCACTTTCTCAACCAAACTAAAAATAAATAAAAATAAAAATCCCTTTGTGTTCAGACTTTGCATGCAAAATATTTCCAAGAATAAATAGTTTCTGTGCATTCCAAATAAGGCCAGATTACTTTTTGCTTCTTCTGGTAGTGATTAGGGTTATTGCTATAGTAGTGATGCTTGAATGAAGGCTTAGTTTCATTTCATGTTCACAATGATTTTCCTCTTTTCCTATACAGATAATTTAGGACATGCCTGCATGTTTTAATTGCATTTTAAATGCTTCTGAGCAGATTCAGTTTATGCTGTTAGGCAGAGAAGGTGAAGGCTGGGCAAAGCTGGGCTGACACCTCATCCCTTCCCTTCGCACAAGAACTCAGAAATCAGATAGTCAGTGGCACATGATGGAAGCAAGCTGGCCGCTTAGTTTCACCTGCCCTGCTTCCTTACATGAGAGAAGAAGTGTGGGCAGGCAAAGCCACTGAGGTCGACACCCTGGGTGTATGCTCTACTTGCCATATCAGTTGGAGCAGTTTCATGCACATGGGACCACTCCAGTGTGGGGAGCCATGCTGAGAAGCCAGCTTCTGAGTGACACACCAGTCCACCCATGGCATCAGCCGTAGACCATACCCATCGACGTAGGGACCATACTCTCCTGAAATGGAGTGTACAGACTATGAGGTGGGTCATCTGCCCCTCCAAAATTACTTTGGCATCCCTGCCTTGTGGGACATAGGGCAAATGTTTGCCTACAGAGATAGCGCTCTCAAGCCCTATTTTTCCCAGAACCACAAATAAACTCAGAGAGTATCTGAAATCAACATGCAAAATGATGTTATGGTTCAGTTACATTTACATCCAGTGCCTGCATCTTTCACATACAAAAGGGAGGGAAAATTAGGTGCTTTTCTTCCATTATGAAGGCAACCTTGTGAAATAGTTGGGAAATGCATGAATCCACATAATTGGACAGCATGAATCCAGCATGGCTTTGGATAAGTCTTTTGAGGGAAAACAGGTTGAATAAAATCAAGCTGCTTATATCTCTGGTTTCTCAAAAAGAGGCCAATGCCTTATTGTCTTCATAACAAGAATTTATAACAAGACGTATTTTATTTAGCCTTCCAGTACTTTTTTTATTTTTTACAACAGTATGTTACCTCAGTGTTAGCCTGAGAAAATACATCCCCACAGTGTTCTATAGCTTATGAAGCCTGCCATCTCTATTTGCCTTCTCTTATCATATTCTCTGTTGGCAGACTCAAGACCGCAAGAAAATATTTGCCACAGAATTTTAAAAATCAACCAAAACAGTATATTTAAATTAATTTCTTACATGTCCATGTTAGTAAACTTTCAACAAGGATTCCAAAATCATTCTGAATCTCCTGAATTTTTATTTGAGTTGGTCCTTCTGGTATCTTAAGGCCTGAAAATTACTCTGCTGCCCCACTAAAGGAACAAAGAGTAGAATAACTGAATCCCATCATTCCTCTTTTTCATAGCTTGAGCCTAAAAAGCCATCCTGCTGAGGGAACTTAAGGGACTTTTGATTATATAATGGTCACTTCAAATTTGTCACCTAATTCTCTGATGGTGAACATGGAGTGGGATTAAGGCTATTTCTCCAGGATGGAGGAAGAATTCTAAATAATCTTTAGGAACTGTGGTGGAAGAAGCTTTTCTTCCATTCCTCACCCTCTTCTTTTGTCATTTTGTTTTGCTGCTTGCAATGTTGGCAAAATGAAAAGGAGAGAAAGGAAAATCTGCCATGGCTTTTGGAAAGCCAGTCTCCTGCCCCAAAACAGTTACTTAATTTTCTCCCACCTTGAAATCAACATTGCCCCATCAGATTCAGAAGAATGTGGTTCTATCAGTCCTCAACTCAACCCTTTGGGTAACAGTCAATTCATCTGGAGTCCTCTATACTGTCAAAGTTGCTCTGACAGTAAACAAACAAACAAACAAAACTTGACAGTGGTGTGGCTCATCAAAATTACAAACAAACAAAAAATAAACCTTCATTTTCCAGAAGGCAAATGTTGAAACAAGCAAGCGAGCAAACAAACAAACAGTTTAACTTGGCCAAGAACCTAAGTGCAAGGCCAAGGTGAGATCTGAGCTCCAAAATGCAAAACACTCTTTCATTGCCAAATCATAATATTGCAAGAAAGCAGTTTCTAAATAAGTCCATTATTCATTAGCTGATCTGTGAAATCAAACAGAGCTTGCTTTAGATGGGCCTTAGTTTGGCCCAGGGTTTTCTCCCCTCTAATTTTTATCAAAATTAGTCACACACAAGATTATAGGCAAGTCATTCCAAGAAAAAGCATTTACTAAATTATATTTGCCCAAAACAATACCTTCTGAGGAAATCAAACCACATCACATAAAGCTCCCCTGCTATATTTTTCCTGCTTCTTAAATGGCTCCTCTACCAGAGCATCCTTATTGGTCAACATAAGCAAAAGCTTTTTTGCTAAGCTTTCAGGGTTTTATGAATGTTGTTAGAACAAAATCCTCCACCTTATTATAACTCTTAACTTGATAGGGCACCACTGTAATGAGTCATTATGAAGGAACACTGCATGTATTTCCCAAATCACAGGCTCTGTCAACAGGAATTAGTCAGAGATATTTTTACTGCGGCCTGCATAGTGCATGCCATGGAATAAAGCTGGCTGAACTCCACAGATCTTGATGGTTCATGATGTTGCCCTTGCTTTTTTTATCCATCATCCACCATCAGCTTCTCCTAGATTCATTTGCCAATCAACACCTTTTGTGCATTTCACTTTTATTGTCACTGTGGCACTGCTTTTATGAGTTCATTTAGTGAATGCTCATTTGTATAGATATGTATCTCTTTTATTGGAAATAGTACAATACTAGTACCCAAGATGTTCATTTTGACTAAACATCTTGTATGTTAATCATCAGCTATCTCTTTCCATGTTTTCCTGTACTGAGTTGATGTATCAGTGGCTATGAAAACTATTTTCCAAGTTATTACTTGGCAGAAAATCAGCCTTGATAATTATGTAAGCGATTAGTATTCAGGCCTAGTAACAGAGAATGTGCGCACGTGCGCGCACACACCAGCCTGTAACTAATGTTTCTTGCACATTTCAAATTATAAACATAGATGAAAATCCATGATTATCAAAGATTAAAACTCTAGAATGTTTATTTCTTTTTTACATTCCTGACCCTTTAACTTCATAAAATAATTATTAATCTCAGATCCAAAGGTTCTCCTTTTATGCTTAGTTTTGCCAAGTCTGCATATTTTCCTACTAAAAATGGCCAAGGCCAAATGTGGTGCAGCCAAGAGTAACTTCTTGTGCAAAGATCTTGGTGAGCTCTGGCTGAAACTGAAAACAAACACCAAGTTTAACTAATACACCACATGTTGAATGCAGCTCAAATTGTTTAGAACTATGGACAGTGATCACATTGGTCAGAATACATAGCACTAAAGGGACTCATGGGAACAAAATCTGATGTCAAACACTTGTCAAGAGCCAGGGAGTCAAGAACAGGAAAGAGGGATGCACAAGCACCTCAGCACTCGCTCCAAAGCCTAAATCCTTAACATACACAAAGGGCATTTGACACATGGCACAAATGAATGAGCACAAGACACCTGCAGTTGGTCCATTTTTCATCTTCTTTCTCCTCTTCATCCTCTTTCTCCTCCTCACCCTCCTCGTCCCCTCAGGGTCTACCCAATCTGCCTCTAGCAGGAGAAGGATAAGGCCACTGAGATGGCCTGTTGACTAACATAGGTAGAGATGGCATCATTTTACATCAAGGACACCAAGACTTGGCAAGAAAAGATGCTCTGTCAAGAAACTAGTATTTCTTCTACCACTATCCAGTGGTGCAAAGTTGGTAATTTTAGACCCTAGACTTAATAGTTCTTTTTGGGGTTTACATGTTATCTATAGGTTTACGTGTTATTTCAGTTGTGAAACACAAAACTGACATTTGTCTCCACAACACTACTGCTTTTCCATGCTTCACAGTGTATTCTATATTCTGTATATGTTGGAATGCTCTCTACCCTATTTAAAACAGAAACCGAAAACTGAATATGCAGTTTTGTCTTTTATGCTCACTTAAATCATGGCGCCATCATGACTACAAGAACAAAATTGAGTTTTCTTTATAACCCTGAAGCCCACATCACCTGCACTTTTCTGGGTCATTGTCTGGAGTACCCAGGAACGTACTGGATGCTTAGGTCCCAAGACCAAACTTTGGATGTTCCACCATCAGTGCTTCCTCTTTTCCTCATGAATAAGTTGGACGGGATATTGAAGAGAAAGGGAAGGTGGTGGCTGAAGTGGCAACAGGAGAAGGTCACTGAGCTGTAGGACAAGTGAGATGGTTGGAGGCTACATGAGTGGGTTGCTTAACTCACAACTACTCACAGGTAACTGAACAGAGGGGCTCCTTTAATGAGGGCTCTTACTTGGTTGTTCGATACATTCCTACTTGGAGGTGAAACAATCAGCAACAAGAAAGGGAAATATGTAGGAATACTGCTCACTGTTACCTGTTTTATCAGGTCAGCTGCAGTAGAATCTATAGATAATTAACCAGGGATGGAAGATGAATGAGAGCTCTTGATCACTTTCAAGAATAAGGTTTGCTGTTACTGATGGAAATCAAGTAAAGTGTAGATTTGCCATGAGCAAATAGGTGAAGCATCCTGGCTCTTGAAAAAAACAGTGCAACTAATTCAGACTTACTCTGGGCTTCATCAACAACTCCTACCCCAAAAAGGACACTATTCCGTGATTCTGGATCTTTTGGGCAGGATTGATAAAAGAATTTTTGCCACCAGTTTAGAAAAAGAAACGAAGATACGCAAGCCACTTCACAACTTAAAGGAAGCAAAGAATGGTTGATATCAGTAGTACAGAATGATAAGCTTACAATAGTCAAATAAAAAAGCAAAAAGCAGCTGCCACTTGGGGAATGTTTCATTTATTATTTGTATTTATGAGATGCCTATCAAATCTCCTAGGCTCCCTACAATCATTTTAGAATAGAACACTAATGCAATAAAATCTAATGAAAATCTAAAAGAAATCAGCAAGCATCAATATAAAATCAGCAGGAAAATAATGCCAAGACAGCACAATAAAAAACAGTACGAAATCAGCAGAATAAAATGAGCTACATATAAAAGGCTGGAATCATTTAATGCAGAAGTTTGATATAGGAATCCTATGATCCTTAGACATTCATAGGATATTTCTGATTCCCTAATCTGGTGTTGAAAACCACACACTGACCCAATCTTTCTCCCCTTGCTTGCCTACCCAGGGGAGAAAAAAACATTTCAGTTTTTGTTTCTGTTTTAAAGCTGGTATAGTATTTTAGATCTTTGCACTGAGACTGAGCTCTGTTTCTTGCTGTACTAGTTTTTGTGCTGAAGTTTTAAATGTTTAAATTGTCTGTTGTATTTTATGGTTTTAATTGTTCAGAATTACCCAGAGCACTTCAGCTGTGGGCCAACATAGAAATGTAATGATACAAGTAAATGAATGATAAATATTGTGATGGCTGCTCACCGTGCTTGGAAGAATTCCCTTGGAGAAAGGGATTTCAGCATTTCCATGGGAGGTGAGGAGACTAAAGGATCCAGTATGTGAATTATGCTGAAATTTTATCAGCCTCCTTCTCTCCTGCTCCAAAGCATCTCTTGCTAGGCAGGCAAGTGTAGTAGAGGCCCATGTAGTGAAAATGCAAGGCAGGAGATTAGGGAGATGAAGAGCACCTCTGCTACTCTTCCTGCCTTATGCAGGATGCTTATAAGCCTCCAGGTCCAGGGTCTTCAGATCAGCAAAGGTGCAATCCACAATATCAAAATCTAATAGGGATTAAATCAGATTTGCTTTAACCTAAAAGCCTTAACCTGGCACAAAAACAAACAAACAAAGAATACAAGGCTGGCATCAGGTTAATTTCCATAGTAAGGGGCCACCAGCAAGAATGGTCCCTATCTAGTAAGCAAACATCAAAAAAAGGGGGGGGTACACAGAAATGGGCTTCTGTACATTTAAAAATGTTGGGCAAATAAATTAGGGCCATACTACATTGTTACTATCTTATGGATTATCTTTGCTGTACCTTCTTTTCTGCATGCATTTGGGTTCTTCAGCTATAAAGAATTGTTTAGAATTCATTTTGGAATGGATGAACATTTAGTTTACTCCTGTTTTCAGTTCACATATTTTCTTCCTACACATCACCAATGAATAGGAGACCACTATTTTTACTTCGTATACATTCTTAGAACAAAAGAATTGTAAGCCACCTAGTAAGGCCTTGGCAATTATAGGTGGCCTATAAATAAATAAAATTTGTTGATACATTCTTACCCTATACTCATCTATAAAGCTAGAATACTTTCAGTCAATATGAGTGAAATTGGTTGCATCTCTTACCTTGACTCTTTTTGAAGCTGTTATGGAGTCAAAAGAGTCAAAACTTTCCTTGGGGATACCATTTAATTGTACACATTTCCGCATAAGCTAGCTACCATACAAGGTGGCAGACAAAAGGAATTTCATCACCTTTAAAAACAAACAACACAAAAACAGAAGAGACATTCTGGCCTTTTTAATTAGCATTCCTGATAAACTCAGACAGGAAAAAAATGACAAAGTCAGTCTATCCAAATTCCCACACCAAGTTGGTGTCCCTAATTAGAGACCAAGACATTTGCCAACAGATGCGTGCTCACTAAAAACGATCCTAAAATATCAAACCATGTTGGAAAGAGAGTTGTGGCCATGTGTTTAGAAAATATGCTTCCATTAAATGCCTTTTTAAAAGTATACAGAATCATTTACAGTGAATTTTATGCATAGTTACTTGAAGTAATTCCCATGGTTTACAGGGGAACTTCTTCCTAGGATGTATGCTGGGATTGCAACCTAAAGTTGGTGCTGGTGGCACCAATGTGGAGTTATCCAGGGCTCAAAACCTAATTAGAGAATGGTGTTCAGCACCCTGGATGGCTTCTTAAAGTTCTTACTAACTTTAACATTCAGAATGGACACACTGCCCCCACGGGCATTAAAGCTGCCACTTCTAACCCTAACCCTAACCCTGTAGACTCAATTCTACACACAACTATCTAGAAGAGCCATCAAACTCAAAAGATCTTATTCTGGATAGACATGCATATCACTGCAGTGTTAAAATCATATGTATATGGGAAATTATTATTATTATTAAAACATTTCTATGTTAAAATCATATGTATATGGGAAATTATTATATTATTAAAACATTTCTAAAAATGGATATCAGAAAGTTTGTCTGCTCCCATGTAAAGCTGCTTGAATACTGAGATAAACTTGGAAACTCTTCTCTGAGTTTCCTGACTTTCTGAGCTGCTCAGGAAAAGATTGGAGAAAGGGCTTTTTCAGCGGTGACATCAAGAAATGTCTGCCATGCATTGTCAGGGAATGGCTTTTTATTTGCCCAGCTTTTAATTTCAACTTCAAACCAATCAAAAGAAAATGGCTGTAAATATCAATTTTCTGCTGATCCCATTCTTGTAGACTAGTATTCCATATTCTACAGTAACTTTTATTCTGCCTTGGTTGCCTTGCCTTGCCTTTACAAGGCAACTCTATGCTCAGAAGCAATAAGTATGATAATAGTCCATTATAGTAAGGAATGTGTAGGATTGCCGCTGTATTTCTATATTTTTACTGTAAGCCCATCCCCATGTGATGCTGTCAAGTGCAAGTCAAGAATTAATTTCAAATAAACAAACAAAGCAAGAATGGACCTCTTTTTAGAGACCCCTAAGTGCAGGTACTCCCTCTTGAGGAAAGTATGGTTTGATATCTTTCTCTGTTGTGGACTTCTAAATAGAGTTAGTTTCATCTGAGAGAAGACTGTCCACTTTGTTTTAAAGGTCTTCCTATTTTCATCTGTCTTTGACTGGAACTATAGGATGGCTTTTAAATTGCGATTACTCTTTGATTTAAAATATGAAAGTGTCCAAATTGGTCTTACTGGTTTGCTGCTTTGAATTTGAATCTATTTTTGGCCTGCTGTGTGAGTTTTTAAATATATATTAGCTTATCTGTTGTCCTTTAAAAATACTGTTTGTGAACCCATACGGGAAGAGATTTTTGCCTTGGAATGAAGATGAAAAATCATTTGAAAAAAACAAATAAAATATCAAGTAAGAACTTGTGTCAGGATTTTTCTCCTTTCTTTGTCAGGCCTGAATAGAAAAGGGCTCCTATTCGCTAAGCTGCATGTACTGCTAAACAGTGGAAAGCAACAAACCAGGAGTACAATCCTGATTGCCACATACAATAAGAAATGCCTTGGCAGGGTTTGTAGTTTTTCTTGCATCAGGGAGGGCTGGCAACAGTTTCTGCTAGCATGTTTTCTTCACTGGCATTTGAATGCCTGCTTTAGTAAATTTACATGATCTGGTCTCCCTTATCCCAACTGTAATACTTAAGAGTAATTTTATATGTTTGGCTAATATCCTACATCTTAAACTGTGTACAGTTGCAATAGGTAGAGATGTCAGAGAAATCTGCAGCTGCTTCAAATGAATTCAGATTTCTATGAATCCAACCTGCAGTTTCATTGGACTGACTTTTCCTGAGCCACATGGACTTAGAAACCTGTTTTTCACTTTCAGGGGGAAATTGCACACTATTGCAGCTGTGCATTGATGCTAAATTGCACTTGTGCAAAGGAACTAATCTTGGTTAGTTAATCCAGTTTAGAACTAATGTGAATTAGCACCCATCAAATGAACCCTTGGTTAAAGAAGTATGATGACATCAATGAGCAGATGATACCTGACAGTCCTTAAAACACAGATGGAATGGATTTAACAAATCCGTACATGCTAGCCAAGAGGCAACTATTAAGGCCAGACCTAATGTGATGTCAAACAATTCTGGATCTGTTCCCCTGCAGATTACAAAAAACAGCGTATGATGCATGTGGGGCAGAGAAAAAAAAAAAGAATGCATAATGAGCATTTTATCAAGGCTCTAGAGCTGGGGGAAGATTTTTAAAATCCCTTTTATCTTGTTCTCATTCTAAATAGCTTCTCCTCTGGAGCAATTGTATGTCCTTTAGGATATCCACAATGATATTCCAAAAGATCTCCAGCATTTTAGTCCCAATCCAAATCAGACATCTGCATTTGCCATTAAAAATCTGAGATATACTATCATGGCTTACACGCTGCTTGGCCCTTAGCAGTGAAATAATGAAAAGACTCCTCTGTACCCACAAGCATCCACCCACAGACTAATCTGCTTCTGAGTGACTCAGTTCACTAAGCAAACCTTTTACCAATCAAGCTCTGCGAGGGTGTGGACAATCCTGGCATTCAAGATCACTGAATTATTTCCAATTACTTCCAGTGCAAAGCACAGCAGAGTTACTTGCTCTAAGTAGAAGCTACATCTCTGTATGAGACTCTTTTCTCAATTTGGCTCCTTCTCATCAAGTTGTTTGCCAAAGATTTCTGTGAAGAGATAGTACTTGGTTCAGTCATTACACCCAAGTTTTTTTTTACTATGATTAAATTGCATTATAGTTTAATTATTTGTTCACTACCTAGAATAAAATGTAGTTTTTGTTCACTGCTTATAATAAAAGAGAGCATTTGCTCCTAGCAAGAATATTGTGATGCTTGGGCTAATAACGGCCAATTATACTGTAGCTTTTTATCACTTAAAAGATTAAATTGATAACAGTATGAGCTACTTGTGGTATGGGAAACAAAGGCAGCTGTATAGTGCCTTGAAGTACAACTTATCAGTTTAAATACTGATATATAGCAGTAGTGATTGAAGGAAAAGGTATGGGAAATATTTTCCAATACATGACCAAGTAGATAGAATACGGAAGTGAAGTAGCGTCACCCCTGCTCTTCCCACTCCCAGCTTCCATGTATGCACAGAACCTACACTGCACACAATGTTTACGCACTCTCCATGTGATTGGGAGCACCATTCTTTTAGTGTTCCCAATCACATGGGGAAAAAAACTGTCCATACAAGCCCATACAACAGGCAGCATTCAATCTGAGCAGTTGCACAGTTAGTTTTGCAAGCAGAATTCACTTGCACAGCTGGAATATGTAGTAAGGCACACAGCCATTATGTCCAGCAAGTGCATGCTACCATGCCTCTGTGAATTTAGCATTGGTTGGACTTCTTTCTCGTGCATAGTATAGAATCTAATTTCTGCTAGCCCAAAGGCACTTTCACTAATGGAATGGCACAGTGGTAAACTACCATAGGAGCTCTGAGCATGCCCATGCTTGGATGCATTGAGAAACAAAGTAGGGTTAATTGGCATGATTCTAGCTCTCTTACAGCAAGTCTGGCTGTTGTTTCCTTTAAGTTCAGTATTGTCTACTGTCTGGGGGAACTGCCACAGAGCTTTGAGCAAGAGTTTTTACAACTGAACCTAGGGCTTTTTGCATACAGATCATGTGGTTTCTCACAGTGGTTTTCCCTGTTTACACATGCAAAACGTACAGTTTCTGATGTAATGAAAGGGAAAGTGCTTGCACGCATGCCACAGGTGAACAAGATTTGTTCTATCATGCACAAATGTTGCATTTCCAAGTTTAAACTTCTTTCCATTTCCATAAGGTTGCAGATATAGTCATGACCTGCCAGTAATACACTTATACATTTGCTATTATTATGGCAAGCTACCATTTTTAGCAGTGGAATCATTTCCTGTGCACACTAAACTACAATATCAGTGTAAGGCCAAATGTTCCTTCATAAAGTCATGTTAATGTTTCATTCTAGTCTTCTAACACCTCTCAAAAGGCCCCCACAGCAGCATTTGAATAATCAAGGAAGAAGGACGACTTATCAACAGAGCACCTGCATTTACTGTGGCTACTTCTATTCACAACTTCCTTATTTCAGCTAAGGCACAAACCTATATGAATTTAGATAGGAAAAAAGGCCTACATTTCCCAGCATGCTCCAACCAGTCTTTTTTTTTAAAGAACTTGCATCATATTGCACCCTGAGAGTGCCTGGCAAGTCTTTGTTAATTCTGAAAAGCTTGCATTGCCACTGTAAGCCCTTTTGTATATAGAATCAGTTACTTATTTTGACTTCAGTCTTAATGTTTTGTTTACTGTCAGGCAGGCAGCTTTTAAGAAATAACAATGCACAGAGGAGAAAAACCTTGTTTTCTGTATTGGATGCTGTCAATCAAACCTTCTTCAGAGAACATTTTGACATTACAGTTCAGATATGTAAGGCAGGCACAATCCACTGCATTCTTGATGAGAGAATAAGAAAAACACAATAATTGAAAGTATGTTAAGGAAATGATACTAAATTGAGCTGACATGGAGCAGATACAAGTAGGGGTCGGTGAGCTGGACATTTTCAAGATTTCCTAAATTCTCTGAAAAAAGCATCAAAACTCATGTTGGCTCATCCCCTTTTTCGATTTTCAAACTGTTATTTGGTTTGTTCAGACAGGAAAGGTGTGCATTTATCTAGATTTTTTTCTCTCATCTTTCCTCCCATTGACTGAAACATGGAAACACATTTTTTTTAATGGGCACATTTAAAACTGCATTTTAAAATGCACATTTTTGAAATGCAACCACAATTTTGCCAATTTGCAAACACAAAAAGGCCCTGTTTGTACTGAAGATTGTGGGTGGGCAATATCCACATGCTTTACAAATAGAAACAATATTCATATTGACTACAGGTACAGATGATCAATCTACCACACATTTTTCTCAAATTTGCACTAGATGTATTGCAAAGTTCTCCTGTTTTCTTGCTTGGTTTATCAACTCTCCATTCAAATGGTCAGAGTTTATTCTGCAGTGAGATGCTTCATCTTGGTAGTCTACACCATCCTACCAGGCGGTAAGGAAGATTGTACCACTTAATGGCTTTAACTGCAAATTGTGTGGCAGACCATGAGATAACATCACTGTCTGGATCTACTAATGTGGCCAAGCTCACCCATCATGTCCTTCCTGGGGCAGTTTAATCCTATGGATGGGCTCCTCAACTAACACTAACATTCTTGTACATGGAATGCTAAGCCAGTGTACAGTAAAGAGATTAAACAGGATGTGCTCAAACCATCTGATTTGTTCAAAACATGATGCTGGAGAAGAGTTTTGTGAGCAACCTGGACTGACACAAAGATGAACAAGTGGATCCTAGATCAAAACAAGGCAGAACTTTTCATGAAGAAGAATGGCAAAACTGAATCTGTTGTAGTTTATGCACATCATGATAAAGAAAGATTCAGTGGAGAAGATAATCATGCTAGGGAACTTTGGAGGCAGAACAAAGAGAGGAGATGATCTGATTCCATAAAGGAAGCCACAGCCTTGAGTTTACCAGAGCATTCACAGGGTCATCGAAATATGACTTGATTGTATGTAACAACAAAAGCCTTTACAGTTTGGCTGCTTTCAGAATAGGATATTCTTATTTTTAATGTTTTTTAAATTTTTTGTCCAGTTATGAAAATGACATATGGCATAGAGGTGAGCCTAATTAAGATAACTGCTTATATTTCAGAAGGATCAATGTAGCTCTGTGTGTGTTTGTAGGAAGAGTATTCCTTTCCCTTACCACTTTTCATGAGTTTTATTTTCAATTTATATCAAAATGGCATGTTTTGTAGAGGTGTCAATTAGCAAGAACCATCAAAATTTCAGAAGGAAAAGTGAAGGACTGAAGGACCTACAGAGAATGAAGAAGTGTTTGAAACTTGTTTGCTTTTTTGCTTCATTGGCAACAAAGTACAATATGAAAGAAGTTCATATGAAATACACAATGGAAAATCCAAATGTATTTTAATACTTGCTAATTAAGCACCCAATGCCACAAGTTGCTGGATCCTTTTTCCTTGTTAGAAGGACTCCAGCAAACCATTTTTTAATGTCTCTGGTCCTGGAGGGAGAGCTGGACTGGACACTGGATCAGTCTTATCATACGTCCCCCAAAGCACTGCGGTTGGAAAATTCTGGTAAAACATTTTTCTCTGATGACTATTGGCTTATTCATGAAATTTCTTTTCTGCTTGATTATAAACCAAGGTTCAGGAAATACCAATGTCAATGAGTGCAATATTGAAAAATCTATAAATTGGAGATCATTAACTGGTAACTAACAGTCTACACCTTGCAGTAAAAGAAAAGAGGAAATTTTAATCAAAGCCTAGATGAACAAGTTGATCTTTGCCAGCCTTGAAAGCTTGTTACCAGCAGTCTATGAAGAATGAGGGAGTTGCACAGTCAGGATGCTTCTGTTGGGAATACCTCTGTACTGTTACTGCATATCAAAGTCCATGCAGATGTGGCAACTTTGGACTTGGGAATTAAGCACTAGAGCTGTCAGTCATCTTCCTGTCTCTCCCTCCTCCCTCTCCCCAACCAAGTTGTATCATTATGTGAATTGCTTGGAGAGAAATCCATCAGTTTTTGGAGATGCAAAAATTGTGTTGGTACCTCTTTCTAAATCTTCGGGAATGTTCCAGTTTTGGAGGTGGCTATGGAGAGGACTTAATTTGATTAAGAAATCCCACAGATCTGTTCAAATCCACCAGATTTGTATTGGATTCATGATTAGGCTGAATCCAACACATACTCCTATTGTATGCTTACATTATAACCATTACTTGTGTTTGCATCTAGACAAGGAAATAATACTTCTAGGTTAAGCTAAGAAGGCACCAGAGCTTGCCTGGAAGGAGAGGAGATGCAGCAAGCAATTCCACTGAACTAAGCAAATGCTAGAATAAATAAATATTTTTGCTAAAGTGACTAAAAATAAATAAATTCACAAGGAATTAGGAAGGAAAAAGGAAGAGAAATAGGAAAGGAGGAAACCATATTGGGAGGAGCTAAGCATACAGGAAGGACAAAAAAAAGTATGCATAGAAAAGTCTATTCCCCACACCTGTTAGAGTGAGAAGGATGGCTGTTTTAGGCATGCAGGTAGCAGTTCAGAAGATTCAGAATCAGAATTTGAAACAGATAGAAGTGGGATTGAGGACAATGGGTCAAGCTGAGACACTGAGATGAAGGAGGCAGAGGTGCTTATAGCAAGGCCAGAAGCTTTGCCAGGACAGGCAGTTTCTGGAAACGATCAAGATTTACAACCAATGGGGTGGGGGGAGGTGTCTGTGAGAATTATTTACAGCCAATGGGAAGGGCCTCTGAGAATGATGGATTTCCAGATGCAAATAAGGTCTTTCCAGCTCCTGACTCTATCAGAGTAATCACCAGAGGTGAGTGGCCCAATTAAATGCTCAGCGAGCAGAGAGGAGAAATGCTTGCTTTCAGAAAGCCCCTGCCAAAGGGAAGGGTCCCAGGCATGTTCATAAGGAGAGTTTCTGGAGGCAAACATTAGATTGAGTTCAATGAACTGCTCTGTGCATGCTCAGATATTCATTCCGGGTGATTTGTGCTTTGGACAAGAACATTTAGCAAGGAAAATGGTCTGTGGCTTTTGACTGCTTGAAGGAGGAATTCCAGCTGGCAAGAGTACCCTCAATAAATGTACACATCTAAACTCAAAAGCTTACATGCATCCTGTGCTCAAAATGGGATGTGGAAGTAGTAATCTTCCTTGCCACCATGCCTCATGCCAGTATTTCATCTAGGTAGACAGTTCCTAGATGTTTGGGTGCCTAGATACAGCACTGGGCAGGGTGGGGGAAGGAGGCTGGGTTGCCAGTAGGAATCAGCCCCCGTCTCTGCTCCCAACCCTGGTTATGCCCTTTTCGCACCATCAGAAGCCCAATTGTGACATCAGCAGGGCAGCCAGCCTGATACTGGCTATGAGGGAACCATGGTATCCACTCAACCTTTGGCGTCCCAACTCTGAGAGCACAGGGCCTGAGATCTGGGACTTCAAACAATTCTATGGGTCCCAGACAATGTCAAAAGGCTGTAGGATTGTGCCCTCCATTGTGGTATAGGGTTTGTCATACCATGTGCACAGCAAAGACTTATATAGTGAACCTGTACATTGAGAGTTCATAAGAATCCACAGTATAGGATCAGAATGGATTTTTTCTTGAAAACTGCAAAACAGGCATAAAATGGGTAATGGATATCTGTTCATCCCTTGTCAGAAGAACATCTAGTACACACTATTAGTGTCTTTTAAATGTATGTGTGGTGAGGAAATTCAAGGAGTTGAGAGTGAATCAAAGAACGAGTACGTTAAAAGAAATATGATCGGTTGCTAAAGCAATAGCAAAACTGCTTGTCTGATGCAGTTTTCCTATCTCTGTGAAAACACACTGCTGATGGATGTGATGCTTCTTATATATTCTTACTCGGGCAAGGTATTACTATACCATTATATTTTTGTCGTATGTTTTATATTCTAATGTTAAGGGACTGTGTTAAGCCAAATTTGTTTCTCCCTTCCTGCATTAACAGAGAGAAAATGTTAAATTTCAGTGTCCCTGATGTGTCTGTCTCATTTCATGATAAAGTTCTAGGTGTTACAAAAGCTCATTTTTTAATCTCCTGTTGATTAGTGTGAAAATATATGGACCTCCAGAAAGGCTGAAAACCTTAAAGAGATTAATTGATGTGCTCTTTTACAAAACAGCAGTTCCACAATGAAAGCCTCCATAATCAAGAAACGGATAAGCTGTTTACAGTAGGTGTTTATTATTTTATAATAAAAGTCATTGTGAAGCCAAATAAGTTGAAAGCACCATCAAAAGCACAGCAGTGAAATAAAGAAACCAAGCCTAACCCCATATGGATTCACTGTCCCCATTTAGGATTAGACCAGCTGACATGCCAAAGGCAACCTGAATCCAGATGTCTTCATCTTCTAGTGAAAGGGTAAAAGAGAAAGAAGCAACCTTGCTTAGCCATCAGATCCCAGTTGTATGAGGGAAGGAGGCCCATCCCTTCCCTTGGACAAGTTTAGCCTTCCCTCCATCTCAGTCCTTCAGCCCCACATGCATGGAGGGCAGAGTAACCAGGCCTTGAGGGCTGCATTTTTGGAACCAGGCTTTCTTTCCCCTTCTGAGAATTCTCACTCATTCCTTTCCCCCTTTAGACTCATGTGAAGGGCTGAATGTGCAAATACTAGTAAAAGTAACACTGGGAGAGAACACACCACAAGTCTCTCCATGGGGTTAATTGACCTGTGGATGAATACTGACAGAACCTCAAAGAGAAAGGAAGAGGTGGATGGCTGAAGTCAGTAGCCTATATACTCAGAATTGCTAATACAGACAGACACAAAATTTAATAGAGCTGTGATAAACTCTGAATTTGAATAGAGGTGTGGCCCAGGAAGAGAAATGCCTTCCTTTGTTTTTTGTTCCCAGTTGTCCTAAAGTTTTAATCACTAAAACCTATTTCCAACCAGATAAATTTCCCCAGCCCCTTTGATCAGCTTCAGGAAGTTGCTACTATCAGACCTATTCCCACTGGGTATCCTACATGTACCCAACCTTTTAGGGCAGTGGGCATGTTTGGAATACTGTGTATCACAGTTGCCATCATAAATAGCCTCCATGGCGACACCTTGCCCATTCATAGAATGGAGATCTTTCGGGGCACTGATGTCCACAGCACACTCATTTTCCAGAAGCCAAATTGGGCCAAGAACCTGTCCCAGAACTTGAGTACAAGGTGGAGGAGTGTTCTGAGTTCCACAACAGCAATCTCCTCTTTTGAGCCCAAATACAGATGCTTCTGAAAGTCAGCATTTGCTTTCCAGAAAGCCATCCTTCCAGTGAAAACCTAGTGGAACACAATACATTATTAAGAAATAAAATAAAAATCAAGACCAACAGGGATCCTCTGGTGTGCCAAAAAGGTGGTCGTTATGTACACTTACAGTCATTGGCAATTTGGTATCCCCATTGTAGGGCTTTTTTGGTGATGGCACTGCAGAGGAGAAATCCCCTCCTTGGGGAAATCCAGAAATCCCTTTTTCTATCTCTACCCCCCTTTTAATGCTAGAATTAAGAAGTCTCTCCTCTCCTCTCTCTTTTCTTCTGCTGGCAGTTGAGGCAATCATATGTACAGTAAATAGTATTTGAAAACAGAGGAAGGAGGTTGTTGCAATATTATTTTATTGTCCTTCAGCATTTGTTTTATTGACTGAGTTTTTAATTGTTTCAGTTCATTCATCTCATTTGGCTTTAATTGTACATTAACTTTGAATGATAAATAAATAACATACCACAGCAGGTGTTGGGAGTGAGAAGGGTACAGGTCTTGGGCAATCATTCTCAGACTTCTGGCTGTAGCCCAAATGATTAGGAATTGAAATGTGAAGCAGAGTGGGATTGTGGAGGATGGGCTAGGTCAAGATTCTGAAAAAAAAGGAGGTGGAAGTGATTATCTCAATGCCAAATGCTTAACTGAGCAAGGGAACAGCTAAGATGCACAGCCAGTAGGAGAGGATGAGGAATTCTCAGACTCAGAACAGGACTGCCCTGTTCTTGACCCCTTGGCAAGGTGTCAACAGAGGTGGGAGGCCCAACTTAGTGAGCAGCACATGGGGAAGAGGCAAGCTGAAGGCCCTCCTGAGGGAATGGGGCCCAGGCATGTTCATAAAGAGTGTTCCTGGATGCAAAAACCAGATTGGGTTCAACAAACCACTCTGTGCGTGTTCAGGGATCCATTCTTGGTGATTTATACTGGGGAGCAATAAAGAAGTTTTGCAAGGAAAAGTCTGTGGCTTTTGGCTGCTCAAAGGAGGTACAGGGAACTGTTACTGAGTCAACAACCTTTTCCCTGTGGGAACAAAAACAATTTCTGAGGGGAGTTTCGATAGAAAAATGACACACTGGGAAATGGTTCTTCACCCTCCCACCAACCAAGTCAACCTTTGGCTACACTGAAATAAAAAATAATCACTGCCTGAAAATGTTGTGTCACATCTAGTCTTACCCTCAGGTGGGTGTAAACTGATTATCCAGATGGTTGGTTTGATTACCTATTAATTAGGATTCAGTCTTAATACCAAATCCATGGAAATACTAATGAGATATATGAAAAACAAGGAAGAAAATGAACGATCAGTTATGTGTTTTTTTTAAAGTTTCAGATTGAGTTGCTGTTGCTTTTTCATATGAGAGAACCTACCAAAGAGAGCTAAAGACTAATGGTCACAGTTCATTGCTACACTGCAAAATTATCCTTTACGTTTTACTTTTAAAACCCCACTATAAGACCACCATGGATCAGTCTGTTGGTGACCAGTTGCATCTAGAACATGAAGCTGTTCGTTTGGCCATTTCTGCTAACCATTGAAAAAATGCACAATGAATATATGCATAACTGTGGTTCTATGTTACAAATGTCCCACGTCATTAAAAAAAGAATACAGAAACAATTTGACTTATGATGAATGTAAACCTGGGTTCTGTCCCAGAACATTTGGACCAATAGCAGGGGAAATGCATAGTGGAACATATTCAGTGCATGCAGAATGTGTCCTGCAACACCCTCAGGTACAATGAAGGAAGGCTTGAGTCTGAACCCCTGGGGAACTGCTGCCAATGAGACAGCAGGGGAAACTGCAGGTGGGAGAGGGAAGGATGGAATTAGCCTGTTGTTCCTCGAAAGCAGCAGTATCTATTTGGACTGCTGCCATTGGTTTTCTGAATTGTCATGTCCGAGACACTTTTCCTGGAATGAGATGTGATCTGTGTGTAAGCATGTACTCCACCATAGAATGCTATTTGACAATCCCAAGGCAAACACGCAAAGAAGACATTCTGCACTCTGCTGCATTCCTAGCCAGCTGCTAGGATTCCATTTGCATCCTTGGCTGCCCCAGTTCTCTCTCTCTCTTTCCCTTGGGATTGAGGCACAGATTGAATAGTGCAACACTCCACTTTGGCCTGGATGCCCGCCTTGCATGGAAAAAAAGTTTTAAATATGTTTTAAAATTTGTTTTTCCTGGAGGTGATGAGAGTCACAGGGAAGACATGAATGCAGTGCAGCTATCTTTTATACTGCTTGACCAGAATAAGGGGCCAGCGGAAGTGATGTGATGACAGGCTGAAGGATGGCCGAAATTGAGCTGGAATGTAGGGTCTCTGGGACATAGCTGAGGTCCCTGGACTTTGTTTCTGGTAGTTCTTGCCCACTGCCAACAACAGGCTAGTTCTGTTCAATACAGAGAGAGTGGACTTCCAAACTATGACTCTGTAACTTCCCAGTAACCTTGCCTTATGCAAGGGCTTGTAAAGTGAATATGCATGAATACCTGCTGTATTAATTTTTTTCTAGCAATTTTTTCCTCAAAAAGCTTGCAAAGAAAGTGAGGCAAGTTCATTGTTTAATATGTCTGTTTTAAATGCAAGTCTGGTTCTCATGTGAAAAGTGGGCTTTAATTAGCCCTGTGTAACCTTCTCTTTTTGTTAGACTGTTATGGAATATCCTGAATTGAATATCACTGCTCACTGCTAGTCTTTTATACCAAATGGAATCCTAATCTAATTTCCTTCTTTCTTTTTTTCTGTCAAAGGGCACTCATATTAAGAGTGTGTTTTTACTTTTTATGGAAGGACTGTGCATTTCTGCTCATTTAAGTGTATGCAATTCAAATAAGGGGGAAAAGGGATTTCTACTACTAGTGACTTGGACATTAAAGCAGAACAATTGCCCATTTAAAATGGCATGCACCCAACAGAGCACTGATTAGGGGCATTCCTGTTCATGGGGTCAGGAGTAGATTTGGGGGTTGTGGACAATTAGATCAGAGGAGTGATTGGAGTATTCTGCAAATACATGAAAACAGAAGATAGATAAGAAGAAATACAAATTGTACCAAGTGGTCAACTGGAAAAGTTGAGGAAACTAATCAGTTGTACATCAAAAACAGATGTGAATTGTGTATGTGTACCTTGTTATGAAGCTTAGATGTGTAGATATAAGGGGATAAAAGTTGGAGGAGCTGCACCCACTCATCCAATTGGATAGCATGGGCGTTCTTCTCCCTGCTCTCCTGCTTTCTGTTGTAACTTTTTGCAACCCATCGTGGCAGAGCTTATGACAACGAGCTGTTAGCCATAATATCAAAATGTAGAATCATTCTGAGAGGGTACTGGGAAGGCACAACATGGTCACCAATAGTGTTGCTGTTGCCCTGACCCAGGAGAATTCTGGGAGGAATCATGGTGGTCAGTACTTTCCTTTGGCTCACTGCCTTCTCCAGCCCATACCTTTCCTTACCTTGCTCTTTATTTCATCTCATTCACTTGCCCTGCCTCCTTCAGTGATTAGAGCAGTTGAGCCAATGTTAGTCAGAGATCGTTAGGATCAGAGGAGCTCAGCTCATGGCAGCAAGACTGCCTCATATCTGCACAGTTAATCTGTGGAGGCTAAGTAAATCAGCCGTTCATCCTTCCAAAAGCCTTCATTTTCACCATGAAATCCTGCAAAGTGTTAGAATATACAGCAACTTTATTTAGAATGATGCAATGAAATGAAGTGGTTTTTTAAATGGTCTATTAAGATATAGCAGAAATAGGAGGAATAGTTCATTTAAAAACCCTGTGTCACTAACTTAAACTTTGCCACATCCAGAATGTATGTACTTCTCTCATAGATATAGATGGAGGGATAGATAGATGTTCCACTCCATCTGTCACCTCACAGTGAAGATATAATTGGTGGTATACTCAGAGAAGCACTAACTTATTTACATTTTTACAATGTTTAGCTCTATATGATTTTCACAATTTAAAATTATATGCTAAGTCTGTTTCTCACACCCACTCAGCTAGCACTGAACAGGCACATGGTTTCCTCCAAACATGCGTATTTCAAGTGTGTTCTAAACAATGAATACACACAGGACCAAAAGGGTTTCTGCAGTCAAAATATCTTTCTTCTTGGCCCAGCAGTAGCATTTCTATTTTCTGGACCTAAATAGAAGAATTGTAGAAATGCTTCTGCAATACCGTCAGTTGTTTTCAACCAATCTTGCAGGAACCAGCAGAAAAGAATATTCTTCCACATGGGATAATGTTGCTTCCTTTTATGGCTTGTAAAGCTGTAAGAAATCAGTTCTGCAGTGTACAGCATAGTGATTGCTATCGGTGCATGAACAGTGTGATATCAAAGAGGTTTCCTAGGATGCTGACGGAATTAAGCTAAAGAGCTATAAACAGGCTTTGACCTATGAATAACACAAAGACCATTATCTTCACAACACAAATTTTCTGCAAGATTCAAAGTATAGTGTACTGTAGACATACACCACAGAAAAATTATTAAAAGAATTTTGAGGTCCTTGAGCAACATTTCTTCCTGGAGCATGGCAAGTACCTTGTGACTGAATGGAGAACTCTGCGACTTTTGATTTTATCTATTCAACATTATTTTTGGGCTGCCTTTAAGGGTAACATTGTCTACGAGTATGTTGTTTATTTATTTATTTATTTGGAACACTTATATGCCACCCCATTTGAAAAAGCCTCAGGGCGGCTTCCCATACAAATGGCCATTATGTGATGAAAGAACTCTCTCTTTTTTGTACATTTTTTATTAAGATTTTAAATTAAAAACTAAAAAATGATCAATCATCAAATACATCGGACGTACTGGGTCAGCCCCCTATAACATATCTTTTAAACATTCTATAATCATATTCAAACAATTTATAAAAATTTAAAGACATCTTTAAATCTAAGCCAAGTCCCGTTTCTCCAGCCAAGCGATGAAAGAACTCTTGCTGCCTATTTTGACCTAACATGCAAAGCACATTTTGCTGAATTATGACTATTCTTTATCATTACTAAAATAAGGGAGTTATGGGAAATGCTTTGTTCTCAGCTTTCTTTGAAACAGGTACACCAGGAGCCTGAACTAGTCTTGCTTTAGGATTCATTTAGCAATGCCCAAGACTGCCAGCAACACCTAAGGAACAGACACTGTCTCATCCCTTTCTCCCTCACACCTGTTAAAATTTCATTAAGATTCCTCATGCTGCCTATTTCTCTGTCCCACCAGACAACAGTCAAAAGGAAAACACTGACACAAGAGTGATGTCACACATTTCACCCAAATGCGAGAAGAGGACAAAGATGCTCCTGATTTCAGAAGAGACTTGGAAGCTGACATATCAGATCAGTCACTTTGTCCATCCAGTTCAGTGTAGACTCTTCTAGTAGGGACTCAGCCAGGGGTTTTCCATCACCTCTCACTTCAGCCTTTTTTTTTTTAACTGTAGAATCGAGGAATCGAACATGCAACTATCTGCATGCAAAGTAGGTGCCCTAATTTTAAATTAGCTCCTTCCCCGAATTTCAGTGGAATCCCAACGTTGCTCATATCTCCACCCTTAATACATTATACTTAATACATACACACTTGTCAAAGAGGGTTTTACTATCAGATGGGAACTTGCTACACTTCACATGCAGCCTCTTAGTTCCAAAAACAGCACCTGTTGAGAACCACCAAGAGAAACCAAAAGGATTTTTAAGGTGGTCCCCATAAGCACCGATAGATTTTTTAAAGTCTAATTTCAAAAATATATTCTTATTACATTGCATTTCCATCCAGTCTTTTTCTTCTTTTGAGAAACCCAGGTAGTTTACTTCATTCTTCTCCACCCCATTTTTATTCTCACAGCCAGAACCTGGTGAGGTAGGTTAGGCTGAGAGCCTGTGAGTGTCCTAAAGACACCCAGGGAGCTCCAAGACTCAGTGGGGACTCCAAGCTGGATCTCTCAGGTTCCTAGTCCAACACTCTAACCAATATGCTGCAAAGATTTGTATGTATCATTATATAACATTTTGCAATTTTACATAGGGTTCAACAAAAGCAGACCAAATATCCAAATAAGTCTCCATTTGAAATGTCACATACATGCCACCCATTCAATTGTTGTATGTTGTTGTAAAGTTCTAGAATGCATTGCATTATGAAACATGAATAGTTACCATCCCAGTGTTGTAATTTAGTCTTTTAGCTGCCAAGGGGCAGAAGAGACCTGTTAGACCATTTGATAATTTCCATGAAGCAGGTAAATATTTTAAAAGAGTGTGCACATCCCTAAATTTTAAGCACTGTTCCAGCATAAAATGTGTATACATGTGATATCCAGCTCAACATGTGATATCCATCTCCATTCAAAAAATAGTAGACACTGCTAAAACATATGGTTACAAGAAGAAATTCATGACACTGCCATTAAAACCAAATTAGATGATCCCTTGTTAAAGAGAAATTGTGGTGTCAAATAGACACAACGCAAGGTGGGTGGGGGTGATTGTTTGCTATATAAGTCACAGATCCATAGACACAATATGTAGATGCCTAAAAGGTAATCCACTGAGTAGGCATTTTGTGGTGGGACCCACAGCAGTTTCTCAAATTCCTAAATGTATCCACTGGTCTGAAAAGGAGGAGGACCCTGCCTTAGTTAGCAATTTGTCTGAATTGCCCTGCTACCTGGCTTGGAACGTGTATTATAATTTTGCGACTGGTCAGAAGCAAAGCATAGCTGAAAATCCCCAGTCCTTATTTTATACAATATGCATTTCCTGAAATACGGTGGGATGTTCAGAAATGATGTGAAGGTTGTCAAAAAAGTATATTCTTTTTCAGTAGAAGGGGCTGACTTACCATGCTGTTCAAGCACTGCCAGTGTCTCTAGTAGCTTCAACAGAGCAGCCTGGTCATGTTCCATCATCATTTGAAACAGAGTGACTGAATGGGGACAGTGCTTCCTCAGGATAGAGCATAATTCTGAGAGCTCTGTGGAAGAGCACAGATAGGGCCTCCCAAATAACCAACAGGACAGCCACTTTCCCCAAAAGGGAGGAAGGGAAGAGAACCTCTCTCTCCAAAAGTATAAGATTCAGAAAGACATCAGAGATTATTAAAATCTCGTAATCAGTTTTGTCACATGGTCCAAGCCTCACAACCAAAACCTAGACCAAATGTTTTGGCCCAGTGTTAGAAATCTCAAGATTTAACAACATTCTTTTATCATGTGGCTACACGGTATCATACATGATATCAAGTATCATATGCTCTTCTCAAAGCTCTAGCTAACAGAAGAAAGGAAGAATATATTGGTCAGATTCTTGGTGATAGCAACTGTCAGCCATTCTTGGCATTTTACAGAAATGCTATTATGAATGAATTTATTAAAGCTATGCACCCATTCTGTTCTTCAAAAGTATTTTATACCCTGATATTTAACTGTAATAAGCATGTCTGAGAACCCAACTTTCAAGAAGGTAAGTGCATACTATCTGGAAATGTAATGGAATCTGCCTGATGGCTCATTAGAAATGTGCATGTTTCTACTGTTTCTTTAATCTACCTCATCTTTTCATTTGTAGCACCTGCCCTTTATTTGTTTTTCAACAAAGCAGATCTAGCCAAATAGATGTATCACTTGTCTGAGAGCTAAACTAGCTGGAACTCAAAATGTTTCTTCTGTAAACTGACTTGGATGTCTTCAGAAAGGTGTCTTCACAAATACACATAAATAAATTAATATTCAGTTATTCAGAACTTTAGAGAAAGTATGATCTGATTAAAAGGCTCCTATTTGACAGGTGTCACCTTTGAACTTGGAGTAGTTAGTCAAGTGGAAATCAAAAACATTACAACTATGAACTTGTTTAAGCTGCAAGATATTAGAAAATGAACAGCAACAACAATAACAACTCATTCAGTATTATAGACAGGACTAGAATGTTGATGATTCTGTTGAATTCCCATTCAATCCTTTTGTGTGTTCATAACCAGGTGGCAATGATTCTGAATGAACCAGAAGTACGTATATAATTACCTGGAAAAGCCTGTAGAGATTCCTACAATCTTAGCAACTTCATGATCCAGATGGCAGGAATATAGTAGAACCATGACAAGTGTCAATGGGCTTGAGCCATATGGAGTGGGAGAACTGAAGACCTAAGTTATGGTGGTAAATTATGAGCATGCATTGAGGAAGCATTTAAAACACTTATACCAGAATTCCTGGAATAAAGGTAAAGGTAAGGTAAAGGTTTCCCCTTGACATTAAGTCCAGTCATGCCTGACTCTAGGGGGTGGTGCTCATCTCCATTTCCTAGCCGAGGGAGCCAGCATTTGTCCGCAGACAGTCTCTGTGGTCATGTGGCTGGCATGACTAAATACCGAAGTGCACGGAAAGCTGTTACCTGCCCACCGAAGTGGTACCTTTTTATCTACTTGCATTTTCATGCTTTCAAACTGCAAGGTTGGCAGGAGCTGGGACAGAGCAACAGGAACTCACTCCGTTGTGCAGACTTGAACCGGTGACCTTTTGATCAACCAGCACAGCAGCACAGTGGTTTAAACCACTGTGCCACCTGCAGTCCCTTAATTCCTGGAATAGACCACCGTAAAACCCTTGATAAGCATGGCAAGTTTTAGCATCAGTAAATGGACACAAGACAATCACTTGGGTTTCTGTATGTACCGTTTGCCTGAATTAGATGGTTAGTGTGAAGGGACTTTTAAAATTGCATAGGGAGCCTCGTATATCTGCTCAGTTGAACTCTAGCAGAATCCAGCACATGTGATTGTTGCATAAAATGCCACCCACTACCTTACATTATGGCCTATCGCACGGTTTAGAACACTCTGCCTTTGCAGTCCTGAATAGGCAACAAAACTGGGAGTGTGCATCTCTATTCCTGCAGAGCATCATCCATAGTTAGAAGACTGGACAGCTTGCTGGGTATGCAGTAATATCATAATCCATTTTCCTCTGGCAAGTAAGATCAGGGAAGCAAGACCAATATGTGTTTTATTTTTTATTCCCTGGAAGCATAACATATTTGTTCATGGATCAAGGGTGAATCTTTTTTTACTGTTGATTTCTATCTTGTTACCCAATCACGTGAAGATGAGTTGATAGTATACGTTGATTTTATGTTAGGGGTTCTTAGTTTAGTGAACTGTTCAGACCTTAGGTCTGGGTAAGGCATATGTGTACTCCTCCCTAGGACCAGAGGCCATTGTCCAGTCAGGATCCTGCCTTCAGTTCAAGAGGGAGGGCACTTGTTGGACTGTCTGCATCTGGAGAACACAGAAAGGAAACTCAACAGTGAGTACTAATTTTCCTTTTCAGAGCCAGATTGTAACAACCATTTAGCTTAGTGGCTTTGAGACATGTTGCTACTACTGCTACTTCTTCATATATTTATCTATATAAAATGGTCAAGATCCTAAGGTCTACAAATGTGAACAAAATTAAAAGCGCACAGACACATTCTCCTTTCCTGTTTTCCTCCTGATTTTTTGCCCTTGATTTTGAAAAATTGGCTGGAAAATGCTTTCCCTATTTTTCCTGTCCCCCCACCCCCACCCCAGATCTTTTTTTCCAAGCCATCACATCTCTTGCTGTTCCTGGTCTTTTCAGTCAACCCCTTCCTACTGTATTTCCTAATGTCCATTAGGTGTGAGCGTCTGAAACAAGGACAGATAATCATGAACATCCCATGCTGCCTGAAAATTCTTTACATCCATATATTGGTCTCTCTTGAACAAGGTTAATATATATTCTATTAAATAATTATGAAACTATCTATTCATGGACCAAGAGGCTGCCCACCCTAAGGGAAATGCTTTGGAAGATAATTAGTGCAAAGGATAACTGAGGACCAGTTCTATAAGCTGAAAATAAGTTGTCCTGTGAGTTGAGATAACTCCTACATTGGATTTGGGATTGCTAGTTCTGACATTCCCTTTTTTCATCCTTAAATTGCAAACATAAATAGAATAATAGCAGAATGATCAGACACAGGTTTATATATGCACCTACAAGTCATGTACAAGATTGCCCAAAACAATTGCTGTTATTAGATCCTCAATCTGTTGCATTATAGGAAGTGGGTTTCAACCTTACAATGTTTCAATATCAGTAATTTAGCTTCCAAAAGGGTATGGAAAATCAATTTACATTGGCCATGCATTAACTTCCAGGAAACAGGTAGAAAAGAATTTTCCATTACAAAGTGTATCCATATTATAACCGCCTCACAAAAAAACAGCAACTACTGGATACTACCAAGGCATATCATCCAAGAAAGCATTAGCAGTATTACTCTAGCCATTAGCCAAACAAAACCTTATTAAAGAAACTTGATGTCTAATGAGTACAAAAGAGTTTTTCTAAATTACACATAATCTGAGATTTACTGAAGCATCAGATATATTAGGTTGAATGGGACAATCTTGTTCTCTATTCCACTCCTGCTGCAGACCCTGTTTATTGTATTCATTCACCAAGAAAAAATGTTTGTAAACATAAATTATGAATTGATATAACTTAGTAAGCTAAATAAGTGTTTTGAGGAGTGTTGGAGACTGTAAAAACAGCAAGGCCAAACTTAGATTCTATCAAATATTACAGTTGCAGGTATTGCTGTGCAAATTTTATTCAGCACACAGAATCAAAAAAAGACAAACTCATCATCCATCTCCACTAAATTATAAAAAGGAAAAATCAATTTATCAATCCAAATCCTCCACAAAAAAGTCAATCTAAATCCTTTTTTTAATAGAGTCTCTGTTTCACTATAATTTAGTGTTCAATTTAGCGTGCAAAAGTGGAGCGAAATACAACTGCCAACATATTAGCCACTACATGTTTCAAGAAGCCCTAAGTGTGAGAAGAAACCTATCCATTTTGATATACTGGGAGCTTATTGTCATCTATTTGGAAAGAAGGTCCAAACAAGATTCTAGAACTGAGCAGTGTTGAGTAACCAATCTAAATGGGAAAAATAGTTTAGTGCAAACCAACCCAATGATATGTCATGATCAGCAAACCCACTCCAACCATTCTTGATGGAATGCTGTATCCTTTACAAGGATATTTGTGAAGATGGCGATCCCTTCCCATTCAAGAAACAGAGTTATTTTTTTGAAATTATTTGCCAAATATACAAAAAGGAATAACATAAAACAATCCAAGCTATAATATTAAGTGTGTTAACCTTATCCCACAAAGACAGCATTAGAGATGCCCATCTCTCAATAGCCATTGAGATCCCATTAGTCAGTTTGTTCTGTTTTAAGCATTAGAGATATATCACTGGGAATATGTATTCCCAAAGAAATAATGAAATCTAGACACCATCAAAATTGCTTATTAACTTATACTCAATGAAAAATATTTTAACCAATCAGTAACAGTTCAGACTTTGACTAATTAACTAAATAGCCAGATAAATTATCAAATGTATTCACCAGCTTTATCATAGCTGGAATAGATACCTGGAGTTGCAGACTAAACAATATGAAATCATCTGCATAAAATAATAATTTTAAATTCTAAACAATCATACAAAAAGTCATGAATGCTCTTATTTTGTTTAATGGCAACAGCCAGGGGTTCTAATCATAAATAAAATATCAATGGAAAAAGTAATCCCATTCCCAAGTAAAAGGAAAATTGCAACAAGTTACTCATAACTGTAGCTGTATGGCTGTGAAAGCTGGACCATAAGGAAGGCTGAGCACCAAAGGATTGAGGCCTTTGAATTGTGGTGCTGGAGGAGACTCCTGCGAGTCCCTTGGACCACAAGGCGATCAAACCGGTCAGTCCTAGAGGAGATCAACCCTGACTGCTCTTTAGAAGGCCAGATACTGAAGATGAAACTCAAATACTTTGGCCACCTAATGAGAAGGAAAGACCCCCTGGAGAAGAGCCTAATGCTGGGAACAATAGATGGCAAAAGAAGAAGGGGATGGCAGAGGATGAGGTGGCTAGATGGAGTCACTGAAGCAGTTGGTGTGAGCTTAAGTGGACTCCAGGGGATGATGGAGAACTGGAAGGCCTGGAGGAATGTTGTCCATGGGGTTGCGATGGGTCGGACACGACTTTGCGACTAACAACAACAACAAAAAGACTAGATACAGAATTTTAACCCATTTCTAAAATTCATCAAGTATTCCAAGATTACTCAATGAAGAAAAAAAATGAATTTTCAATAAATATTGTCAAAGACCTTTTTGGCACCTAAAGAAAAGCAGCAACCTAGTCTGTTCTGTTAGAGTTTCATAAATTAAATAATATTAAATCAATGACTAAGATTATTGGCTCCCTGTCTATGCTCACCTGGTCTGTTCAAACTACTGTTATAATGACTGATGGGCATATTCAATAACTGAATTCTCTAGATGTATTAGAAGTGCTTTTGGGACTAACCAACTAAAATATAATATTTCCTTTAATGTTTGCTGTTAAAAATATCTTTTAAAATCTAAAGCTCAAATAAAATGAAAAGTAGAGCTTACTGTAATTTACCATTATAGAAAAATATGAATCTGCTTATACAATGAAAAGGAGGTGTTCTAAAGCCAATGCATTTACTGGAGTTTGCAAATGTACTATATAAATAATAATTTTACTCTAGCTGATATAACTAAATCCTAGTTGCCTGCTCAAAGATGTAATTTTATGCTATTAATGTCATATGTTTGAAAGGTGCTATTCATTTGGCCTTTTATCTTACCATCATTTATCCAAAGTCCTCTGGCAATTTTTGATCAACTAAATTCCTGAAAACCCTTTGCCTTAATAAATATCTTGGATATTAGAAGGAAATGACCCACATATAATTAGTTGGAATGTTGTAATCATGTAAGCCAGCTGTGTTTATTCATCTGTGAATTCCTAATTATAAATCTCAGGAGGGCAAGGAGATGTACTATTGCCCAACATGATTACTAAACTGTTAAAATACTGTGAAGGTGCACAATTAGGTTTCATCCCTTACCCCTGAGCTATGGTAATTCCTTTTCACTTGGGAATGACACTTTGTAGAAGTAAAGATAACATTTTAAGGCTGCCTAATCTTTACTCTCAGAACAGGTTAAGAAAGATGGTAGAAGAGCACAAAGAAATGAGAACACTGTGCATGAAAAATGTGTGTGTGCGCGCTGGTACATATAGAGGCAGATGGATGAAGAGAAGCCAAGACTAGTTGGGATATACCCACAAGGGCCATATTCTGTTCTTTAAAAATAACCTTTCATTTCTTTTCATACCAAACTTTCTGTGCCATATTAGAATCTGTTTTGTACTGCACTCTTAAGGAAAAGACACTATGCTATGGATCTAAAGAGCATATTGTTTTGGAAAAATCCAAAACCCTCTTAGGTGCATGGAACTAATTTCTGGTCAATGTGTTGTTCACTCATCAGTCCATTCTCTAGTGCTTCTGCATTAATTTGTGATTTTAAAAAACATCATGAAATCACATTTAAGTAGGATCCAGAACAACCACTGCCAACATGGTGATTTTTCTGATGGTTTGGTCTACAACTCCAAACATCCACAGGAGAATGTTCAATGGCCAAGGCACCTAGTGCAAACCATCTGGTGGGCATTAGTGTAGGGAAAACTAATCTAGGTTTGGAGAGGGGGTGCTTGCTTGTTTTAGTAGAATGCAGGTAAACATGGGTCAGCAGTTTTATAAAATGCTAATGCACACCTACATCGCATGAACAGAAGTACAGAAATCGGATCACAAGTAGTAATGATGTCATTCTACTCTTCATCAGTGAGTTCTCAGTCAGAATACTAGGACAATTTCTGGGCACCACTGTTTAAGAAGTTATGGACAAACTGGCTGTGTCCAGAGGGTAGCAGCAAAGATATGCAGACCATGGAAATGAAATCCAATGAGGAAAGTGGCAAGAATTGCTCATGCTTAGCCTGGGCAACAGTTGTTTAATAGGAAAGTGATAGTCATAATCTAATATCTGAAGGATTATAACAGATTGCAGAACAAAATTCAAAGAAAGAAGAACTTTA
This sequence comes from Varanus komodoensis, assembly GCF_004798865.1. Taxonomy (NCBI): domain Eukaryota; kingdom Metazoa; phylum Chordata; class Lepidosauria; order Squamata; family Varanidae; genus Varanus; species Varanus komodoensis. Next base: position 25,708,040 of record NW_025336598.1, on the reverse strand, counting down.
GGAAGAACTTCTTGAATTTACAGCAATGGAAAATACTTTCTTGGAAGGCTATGGATGTGCCTTTGTTAGACATGTTTAATCAGAAGCTTAATAGCTAGCTATAAGTTATTCTGTAGTGGTGGTATCCCTGCATTGGTAGGAGGTGCACTAGAGAGCATATGAAGTCATTCCAACTACAGTATGTATATTCAATTAACTAAATACATTTTCCCACAAAATATGCGTTTCTAGGCTTATTTGCTGTCAAAATGAATTTCAAAACATATTTTAACTATTTTTGAGCAATAACTGCAGTGCAAAATGGGATCTGTTTCTCTATCCCAATCCATATACTATTTGGGGAAAGGTAGATGACAACTCATATTGGAATTTGCAAAGATCAAATTCTTCTAGCTTTAGTTCCTAGTTGTGTGTTTCTTTGGATCCTGGACATAGCTGTGACCCTAATCCAAATAGACACATCTATATTCACGTAATACCAGCTTTTGGGCTGGTGCGTATCTGAATTGTCCACCAGCTATTCCTTGCTCTAGTTCTTAACCCTTCCTACAGTGATTCATAGAGACACAGGGAATAATTCTTCTTGGTCTGCATCTACAAAGGAATAGCTAATAGGAATCTGGTTGATTACTCAAGTGTTGATGACTACATTTATCAAATGTTTAAGATGTAGGAACATTTTCACTGTTCCCCATTTTTAGGAGCCCAATTAATTAACATCATGGAGTAACATGAAATTCTCTTCCAGATTATGGAATGTTCTTCTTAGATCAAAAATTATACATAACAATGTATACATTCAGGAAATTTGTGTACAAAAATGTGTATATTAGAAGGGAAATGCTATGAATATAAAGGCAGATTTTCTTGCAGTTAAAAGAAATGCATACTAAAGATATGTGCAAACAACACAAATCAGAGACTGATTCATCTATCCCTAGCCCTGTATCCAAACTACTGTGTCTTCAAATAAATAAACCCAAAAAGCCTTGACAGCCAGTCTTAGAATAAATGCAGGCTTTGCTTTATGAAGGACTGCTTAGCCAAGATAATTTTCTGCTACATTATAGCAATTAAAATAAATACGAACTGCCAGTGTGCCAGACAATTTTGGGTTGACCTTTCAAATGCCACATAAGCATATAGGATAAATGATGTGAAGGCAGCTCAAAGGTGTAACACAATACCTATCCTCTTTCATTATTGGAGACACTGAACTTGAGAAATTATTACCTGTTTGGGCCAGCTCCAGCCTCTCAGAAGCACATTTTTCTGGAGTAGACATGCTTATTGATGGGAGCAATTTAGAGATTGTGCACCTTATTTCAGACCACCCTTGCCTTGTTTACATCTGTCTGTGCTTTTACCTACTTATGCCATGCCAATGTCAACAGAAGTGCGGTCTGATCATAACACAAATGCTAATTAAAAGGCTGAGATTCAAATTTCCTTGAAAAGTATGGCAGTTTTTATAGATGGCTGAATAGTTGTTTCCTTTCCTTTCCTCTCCTGGCTGATTTTCCCCTGTGATGAAAGCGTGACATGTTTAAAAAACCAAAATGGTCGAAATGCCAAAAGGATTGTGGAGTGGGGAGTATCTGAGAGAAAGGACACATGTCTGAGTGCAACTCTGAAGGCAACCAACCTGTTTGGACAACCAGTCACAGGGAGCAGAATGTTAAGGTTTTGAACGGTGGTGCTGATCAAGATATCTCAGGAGACATGCACTCAAAAGTAAACCTCTCTGGGGACTTTTCTAGCCACCTGAATTTGGCAACAGCTGCTGAAAAGAGATATGGAAAGAAAAACCACAGGCAAATACCACTGACATAAATCGGCCCTTAGATTAAATCAATACTTGCTAGTTTTTAAAAAAATAAGTAGAAATTTGAGATCTAGACTTAGCTGGAATTGCTCCGTAGCCAGGGATATTTGCGACATTAAAGATAACATTAAGTATTATATGCCTTACTTCCTCCTGAATGCAAGCCCATCCATATTGACATGAATGGGATGGACATGGAGAAGGCCTTCCCCCAATGTTGTTCTACCTATCCATTGATTGTTCTCTCATTCATAACTGAAGCAATTGTCAGAGGAAAGGTAGAAAACAGGAACACTTCTGGGACAGCAGGTAAATTGACCCTTGCTGATGATGGGACCAGGACCATGAAACCGGTTTTGTCTCTTCTCGACTGCTTTCTGCATTGTTGGCTCCATCTAACTGTTCATAGAACTCCGTGCAGTCACTGAGAACCAAACCGGTGACTACACAAAGCCTAGTGTGGGAGAGGAGAGTAGCTGTTTCCACATTGCCTCCAAAGAAGACATCAATCTCCAAAAATAACAAACATAGACATGGATATGCTAAGAGAGAAAGAGAGGGTGTGTACATACGTCCATACAGAAACAGATGCAAATCTAAAAATAATAATTATCACCTAAACAGAAAGTGAATCTCAGCACAGTGCAGAAGGCTGTGATAAAGGTGACCTGTGCAAGTGTGTCAGTCTGCTTTCCTTTCCAGTGTTTACCTTCAACACAGATTTGGACAGTGCTTCTCTTCAAATACAGAACTTCCTTAGATAGAGGACTACCCTCTGTAAAAGAGACACATGTTGAACACTGCCTCATATAACTGTTTTAAGTTTGTTATATATTTCCCAGTTGGCAATGGCCCTTTCTCTTCTTGCTGATTTTACCAATACCTCTGATATTAGGCCATGGGGAAGGGGGTTGCTACTAAATTCTGAGTGTCCTTCCTGAAAATCCACCAGAAAATCCACTTCTCTATAGATTTGAAGAACATAGATTGCAGTTGCTAACCAGTAAATATACTCGCTAAGCAATGCTATTTATACAGAAAGCACTGAGATTATCTGTTTGCTGCTTCCTTGGGATTGCAGAGTGAAGTAATATACAGCAAAGGACAGATTCATGAGAAGGGAGGCTCTCCATGGCTACTAGTCTTGCTAGCAATGTGCTACCTTCTCATCAGAGGTGCCATGCCTGCATGCACCAGTTGCTGAGGAGTTGGGCAGGTGGAGGTCTTGCACCCATCCTTCTTGAGGGATCCTCAACCAGCTAGTCTGTCACTGTGTGTACTGAGTGCTGGACTGGATGGGTCTTTGGTTTGATCAGGCATGGCTTTTCTTATGTTCTTACGTTCTTAATAGCAGCTGCAATGACTGAGAGGTGAGTGATGAGTAAGGTGGAAAAAGCAGTGGCACAGGTTATGTTAAGAATAAGGCAGTGCAGCACAACCACCAGTCAGAAAAAGTGGTAAAAATCAGTCCCCATAAATGTCTAGGGACAGTCACAATTGTAATATAAATTTGATATAAAGGTGGACAATATCTAACTAGTTCATTGAACTAGAGCAAATAACTCTGTGTTATGGAAACTAAGTTCCTATGTTCAATAAGAGAATACAACTGATGTTATATTTCAGTAAGCATAGTCTGCCTCGGCAATTATAGGCAGCCTATAAATATATGTAAATAAATAAATAAATAAATAAATAAATAAACTGGTTGAGTTGCAACAACCACTATGCTGTTTGGGTTTACAGAACAAAGCTGATATGATCCAGCCAATTTTTAACTTCCATAGGTTAAGCATGCATGTAAATCTTTCCCAGTGGAAGCATCAGTAAGAAAACATGCTAGCTATAACAGGGGTCTACCCACAGTGTTTATAGAGGAATATTAGGGAATATCAGGAACTTTTCCCTCTGGAGTGTCAGCATGATTGCATCATTGGTTTTGTTAGGGTCTGTGTGATTGTGAGCAGTATACCTGATTGCTATGGGACCGAGGCAGCTTCTCTTAGTATTTTTTCCGCTAGTGTTAAATTCAATGCCCTCTTTAACCTTTTTACTTTGAAGATCAGACTTCTCTATTCCCACTATGTTTCCATATCACACATTACTGTTATCATACAAAGTTTGCCTGATGATTTGATGTAAGAGAATCATTTGTTACTCTGTTGAAGTTGGATACAGTGTGTGATGGGGAGGAATTTGTCATGAAATGTAAACTCTTTGATAGCTTTGGGTGACTGATCTGAAAGCTTTTTTAAAACAACAATTATCTGATTTTTAGTTTAAGAAAAATACTACAGTCTTCTAACTTTCAGTCACAAGAAACCTTTACTTTCAGAAATTAACAGCAATTATAACTAAATCATAATTGTAGTTATTGCTACTAGCTAATGTATTGTTCAAAGTTTATATCTTGCATTGAATTATCTGTAGAAAAACAGCCGATTTTGTTACAGTTAAACCATTTTCTTTCACTAAAGCCAGCCCAATGCTAGAACATTACACAGTTAAATTGGAACCTGAATTAAAGATACTAAAATTCTGGTTCTAGTCATGTAGAAATTTTATAAACTCAGCTCCAAAGGTCCAAGTTGTCATAATCAAAATTCCAGTCAAATACCTGAATACCTTGTATCTCCTCAGAAATGAGCAAAATTTTGGTGAATAATTTACATTAAGGAAGGTGATATTGCCATCACTAGAGTGAATAGAAATAGGGGTACATAATATTGCTAAATTGGTTCGCCCAAGACAGAGACATACAACAATCATACTATGAGAAAATGTCATTTTTTTCTGCAGCATTAGAGCAACCCGGGGTTAAAAATTGTGCTAAGTATTATGAAGTAAGTAACTCTAAAATGAAAAATTCAGTGAGAATGGTGTTATCAATGTCTTTAGTCATAGCTAAGGATGAAGCTACTGTCCTTTAGAAGCAATTTGCCTTTGAGTCCTAGATTGTCATGATAAACTACAGATGATGACTTGTCCTACTTTTGAGGAACATCTGGCTGCTTCTTATATAGCAAGAGGAAATGCTGGTTCTGACTCAGCATTGCAAATTCTAGTTTCTACAAATGGTTGAAACCATTAGGCTTTTTCTGTGTTCCAGAAAAGGTTCTACTTGTTTTGTCATTTATCATTTATGTTAATAATGGTAGGCTAAGAGTTCAGAAGTAAAAAATACAGTGAAAGATTACAGCGTGAGTAAAACAGAGTAACTACACCTGCTAGAACCAGTTATTTCAATGCATAATTTCAGTATATTTCATGAGAGATATCATGGAATCATACAGTTGGAAGAGGCCTAGCAAGCCATCAGGTCCAACCCATGCTTAATGCAGGACTCCATAAAACCAGGTTTCAACCGGGCCTGACCTTGCTTAATTTCCAAGATTAGGCAGGATCAAACACTTCAGGCTATAGGCATCAATACATTTAATCATGAGATTTACTTATTTAGTTAAAACATTTGTATGCTCCTCAATAATGCCACAGCACCTCTGGGCAGCTCACAACACAAGATAAAAACACAATAAAACATAAAAAACATAACATGTTATACATTAAATACAACAATAAAATACAGTAAAACATACAAAACAAAGGTCTATGGCAATTAGTTATTAAGATGTTTTTTAAAAAAGGACTTATGACACAATCATATGCATATTTAGACAGAAAAAGGTGCTACAGCCCCCAGGATTCACATTACTATTATTTTTACAATTAAAGGTGGTATAAAGCATTATTTCAAATAAATGAATCCATGTATTGAACACTTATTTTAAAAAAATAAAATCAGTAATTTAAATTATTATTTTTTATTATCTGGAGAGTTTAATTCTGTTTAGTGAAATGAATTTCCTAGGAATTCATATGAAATACTAGTCTCCAACACCACTTTAGGAGAGTTTTTCCCACTGATAACCCCACTATCATGACAGACTGGAGCAATGCTAAATTGCACGCCAGTTTTGTAAACTATGGCTAGTTCCTGTGACATTTTATTTTATTTATTTTATTTAAAACATTTCTATGCCGCCCCCATCACAACAAAGCCTCGG
>NW_025336598.1:25482719-25702051 GCF_004798865.1 Varanus komodoensis | reverse complement strand
CTTATTGTTTCCTTAACAAGTCTGTGGAAAACTCCTACGTTATATCCTAACAGTGGATGAAGCTCAGTAAGAAACTCTGTGTTGTCTTGAATTCATTTATCTGGATGCGGTCCTTCAGAAAAATAATTGTTTCATCATTGCCATCCTTTGTCAAATTAATCAGTAGGAAAATAATTTGTTTCCGTGGAAGCAGGACTGTATTGCTAAGACTGGGATTAAGATTAAGCCTAAATTTCTCAATGCAACATTTTCTATGAAAATATGGATAAATGGAAAGGGAATGACACACCTGCACCTGCAAGAAGAAGAAATCTGCAAATTCTAGGAAAAGGGACAGAAGAGTTTTTTCAATGCTTTTCTTATATTGCAGTTTAAGATACATTTAAACAAAGGATGCAGGGCCACCGGTGCTACTTTTTTCCCCCCTAAAAGGACCAACTCTTGAAATTGTGCAGATTTGCTCCTTCATCTAAAAAATCACCAACTCACTACAATTAAAGCCCCGGGAATATTTTCAGTTTAGCATAAGTCATAATTCCTATTTAAAATATTGTCAATTTCACATTCAGAATATTCCACTGATTTCCATGGAGCAAAACAATACAGTGATCCAGTACAGGACAAACCGGAACACTTGCATTTAAGTGATTATCTCAGATTACATCAATTTTAATTTAGGAGGCCTAATTTAAGTTTAATTGATTTGTTAATTCACTTGCTTGTCATCCTGTCAAAGTCAAGCAATCCCATTCATGTCTGCTCAGAACAGGGATGGAGGATAGTCAAGAACACTTACTTATTTTGGAAGGTATGTCCAGCTAGTTTACTAGTTAGTTGTTGGCCTCAGGTCTCAGGGTTTAAGATTTTATTTTAGTTAGGGTCTTAGTATTTAGCCTTTTGCTAAATTAGCAGTGCTTTTTTTGTCATAGAATGCACCAGAATGGAGTTCTGGCACCCTTTTTTGACAGATTTTCCAAGTATTAAAAGTAACTTTTGAAAATTTGATGTTTGGTCCATGTGGATTTGAATCGCCCTGTCGAGCATAGCAGGTCAGCAGCAAAATCATTAAAACGGTGCATGCGGGCTGCTTGTGTGTCGAATCCAATGCATGCATACTTCGTCTGCACTGGTTGTGATTGGTCATGTGGTCGTGCGCTGAGTGCTTACTGTGGGCGGCGACCATTATGTTTCGTTACACAACTGTTGTGTGTAGGTGTGTGCACAGTGTTTGACTACGTGCAAAAGATAAATAATTTCATGAGTTCTGGCACCTTTTTTCTTACAAAAAAATCAGTGTAAATTAGTAAGAAACAATAAAATACGTAGGATGAATGCTATGGTGACTAGATGCTGTTTAGCCTGCCATAGGAAACTTTGGACCCTCAGCTCTCACGTCTGAAAGTCTGCCACCCACTCATGCAACTGGCAGAGACTTTCCCTGCTGACTGCAGCTTCAAAGTCACAAGGGTGACTTCAGAGCCAGGGGTGAGGAAGAGGGGAGGCGAGCATAAGGCTTTGCTGAGATAAAAGGAATCTTGGTAGATTTCTTAGCTTCTCACGAGCAGGGGGAAAGCACTTCAACCATCTGTGTACTCACCTCTGCTTTTCCCTGACCCTCATTCGATGCCTACAGTTCTCCAAGTTTGGAGGGTCATTGGCAGACACATTGCATATCACTGCCTGAAAATCAATTCTCTTTCATCTACTCAGTTTGTAAATTGGGTAAACTTTTAGTGTGCCTTCTACATTCCTTGAATATATGCTAGATTTATTCACGTTATATATTCTGCAACTTGATGTGAAGCCTGTGGATAAATTCATTTGCTGGACCTATTGACTCTATACATATTTCTAGGTCCTGTTTTATGCTTTTAGCACATTTTATCAGTTTGAATTATTATGGTAGATTGATAGCAGTGGCCTAATATAATCTACCTTCTTCTTGAGTTAGAATTCCACTCTGACCCAGAAGTAAGGGCCACTAATTTCAGTGAGAGGTACTCTCAGGTAAGTCAGCACTGGACTGCAGCCCTACAGAATGATCATATGCCCCCTCACTTGGATCACAACCTCACTTGGATTCTTAGAAACCACTCCGACATCAGATGTGGTCACATCACAGGAAGTACAAGTTCCTGTCTAAATCAGTGCTGGTTAGGCCTCATCCTGAATACTGCGGACATTCCTGAATGCCATAGTTTAAGATGCAGAGAAATTTGAAAATGTTCAGAGGAGGACAACAAAGATGATTGGGGATTGGAAACACAGTCCTATCAGGAGAGACTGAAAGAACTGGGCATACTTAACCCTGAGGAAAGAAAAGAGAAATGTGATAACATTATTTCAACCTGTGAAAGATTGTCACACATAGGAGGGTTGGTATTATTTCTCAATATTCTAGTGCAGGACATGGAACAATGAGTTCAAGCTACAAAAAGCCAGATTCTAGTTGAACATCAGAAAAAACTTTCAGACTGTTAGAGCAATACTACAATGGTACCAATGGCCTGGGGAAGTCCTGGGCTTTGCTATTCTGGAAGCATTCAAAAGGCAGCTGGACTGCCATCTGTTAGAGATGCTTTAACTTGGAGTCTGGCATTGAGCAGGAGGCTAGATCCAATAGACTTATTGGCCTCTTCCAAATGTATCCTTCAGTGATCCTATGGTTATTATATTCTGCTCTAACATTTTCTGGTGGTGGTAGTGGTGGTTGGATGCACATATAGCATGTGAGATTCCTAGCCTTTGTTCTAGTGATGCCTGTGTGACTATAGATATACAAAGTAGGAAACTTCAGCTTTATTTTTAATGGGGAAAAGGGCCCAAAATTACTAGTTGTACCTTGCAGACTAAAGCTTTTCCATTTGAAATTATTAGTTCTTACAACTTGGAGCAGCTCATACATTTAACCTCAGAATAGTACTTTTCCAGAGCCTAGAATCTGTAGATCGTGCATTTTATTTTCATAGCCTCACAGCTTTTGCCTGTTAAATTATTTGGATCCTGAAGTACTTTCAAGAGGGAAAAAAAGCCCAGATAATTTCACCTGCTGAAATCCACTCCTTAAATCTTTTTGGAGCTGTTAAGTGGGTGATTCACCTGAGAGAGAAGAACATACCGTGGTAAAGTGATTGGCTGCCCCAGGCATGAAGAAAGGGGATACAAATGCAATCTTCACGTGGTTGTCATGACTTGTTCCACTTAAAGGGGTTTCAGAAGCTTTGTGCTGCCTAGGAAACTACTCCTGCATTCCTCAAATGCAGGCAATTTGATACAAAAGGCTATATAGTGTATTATCGGCAGCATTTTATTCATAAATCATTATAGCCATAAAGAAAGCAGGCAGAAAGAGCTGGCATTTTCAAGGATGTCATCTCTGTGGGCTTCAGAACACTGAAATATATGTCTGAGAACATGGAACTTGTTATGAATGAGATGGGGATGTCACAGAAATCTGCAATAGATTCAGCTGAGTCCAGGTTTCTCAAAGCTCACTCTTGAATTCTGCAGCTTACCAGCTTTGTCAGGTCACACCATCGCAGGATGTGCTGACCATTTTTTTAAAAAATTTGCATAGTTTTGCACAAATTAAGATGAACAACAATACACAAAATAAAAAGCCAATCAGAAATGCACAAATGTCCCCATAGCATGAAAATATGAGCCTTTTTAGCTGATTTGTGCATTTTGGGGAGCATAAATTTGCACAAACACATGCAAAGTACATACAAAGTTCATAAGCTGGTGGAAGCTGGAGCAAAAATCAATCACAAATCAAAAAATTACCAACAGCATCACTTCTTCTCCATTCACACATCCCTAGACTGAGAGCCCTGAACTAACAGTTCAAATATCAGTCATTTGCTTTTTATCATTATTACTGACACTTTTTATAATGCAGAAAAGGAACTCTTGCTGTTTCCCTTAATAAGAGTGCATCCAGTAGGTCAGATATATTTCTGCTTGCTTTTTTCTCATCAGCAATATGGCTTTGCAACTAGCCTATTTCTTAAATATCGTTATCCATACTAGACCTTTGCTACTTAACAATTAGAATGCTTCCTGATACTGTTCATCAGAGATGCAACACCTCTTTTCATTTTGATGAAACAGTTCCATGTTACACAATATCCTTTATTTGGCTTTCCAATGGCAGGCAAGGCTGAAGGTTTGGTTCCAGTTCCCCATCCAAAATTAAGCAAGCAAAACAGCCGCATTCTTAGTCCCAGTAACTGAGCCTTTGAAGAGAGATTTCACCATTTCCAAAACGGCAGGGGAAAAAAAAACTTCACAAAAACTGAGACACCAACAATCAGTGGTTGTGAGAAGGGATGGGGCAGAGGAAGGGGGAAATAACTTCCTGGGGGTGGCCAAATTGGGACCTCCAGCATGATGGATTTGACCCCCTGAAATGAAATTCCCTTTCTCTACCATACACTATACTTATTCATGCTCAGGGTAGACCACCTGAGCTAGTCCTGCTTGTCCATCTGGATGGGAAATGGGTAGACCAAATAAAATCAGTGGGGACATTTTGAGTAAACCTGGATCCAACCCATGTTGTCATATGGATCCATTTGGCCATAATATTTCACTATTTCCTGTGATCATTTCTTGAAATAAATGTACATCCTGCCTTTCTTTCCAGGTTGTGAAAGGCAGACAAAAAGTAACAATTGAAAGGAATGCCAGACAAACAGAATTGAAAGCAATTGATGTTTCCTAATGCAAACATCAGGTGCAATGGTGGCCTGATCCAGACCAAGACTACGAAGGGCTTAAGATCTTAATGTATGAATGGGAAATGAAAGAATTCAACTTTATGTCATCAATATAGTGGATTGGAGTTATGGACTTCACTGTCGAAACAGTCTTGTGTTTTACTTACATTTTCCTATTCAGTTGTGTCCACTCTTTCTGTGAGAAGCAGGCTAGGATTTGGGTTTGGATATAGTGAGGAACATTATACGTCCTGCATCTGTGCCTACTATGCATGTGTGAGAGCACTTAGTTTACACAGTTGTATCATCACATCTGTACAACCTTGGGAGTCCAGCTTCGGTGCATGATGATAGTGGGTTCAAAGGGCTGTCTAGCAGAAGTCCTGTCCATTTCAATGGATCTACTCTACCATTGAACTGCAGCCCAGACCCAGGGTACTGACGGGTCTTTGTGCCACTATTTTGTTAGCTAATCTGCTTTCTGTTGTATGTCGCTTGACCAACAGAGAACCAGGCAAGTTTGATGTGATTCTATTACGCTTTCTGTCTCTTTCAAACCTGAGCAAACCATCGCAGCAAGTCTGCTGCTGCCCATCACTACTCACCTGTTGTGTGGCTTGACAGACCACCTGATTGACTGCCCAGCCATCCCCCAGCTCAATTACCTGCCTGGCTGGAATTCACTTGCCTCCAGACTGCTTTTCCTGATAGAGACTATGCCACTCCCCAGCTGATCATTTCCTATCCAGATGGACAAGCAGGACTAGCTCAGGTGGCAACATCCAAAACAGAGCAATGATGCCAAACTCTTAAACTAGATGGTAATCCTTCCCTCCAGTTAAGATGTTTTTCCCCAACTCCCACTTTTGCAGCAGTCACTGCCGTCTGGAATCACCAAAGATACTTCATTTCACTGCACAAAACCTTAATGGTTGATTTAAAGTCTGTTGCTTTTCTGTTCTGTTTCTAAGTTCTAATAGTTTTCATAAGCAAGCAAACAAACAAACAACCCTGTGTTAATTAACTTCATTTTGCTAATTGTGTTAGCTAACCTTCAGTGAAGGTAAATTTTGGTTTCATCTGGCAGTTTGGGTCTTTTGGAACTTAATTGCTAATTACATTGTTCAGGGAACCTGATGGAAGAGATAAACATTTAGTTAAAAGTTAGATGAAACTGATTATAGCAAATGCAAACATGAAGAAATGAATAAAGGCCAACCATTGTAGAGAGGAAGATATGTATTTTTTGACTCTTTGAAAGAAGTATAGTTGAAAGTTCTGAAAATCTACTTCTATGTCTTGCTTGCTTATTTATTTATTCATTTGTTTGTTTATTTCTCAAACTGATATGCTGACCATCTGGCAGATGCGGGCAAACATTTACAAACTCTTTAAAAATAACAATATGAAAACAGCTAAAACAAACATGGCAATCAAATTTCAAAATATTTAAGCATGGTAAATAATAAGAATAGCTGGGCTTTGTTTCTTGAGTTTTTTATTTATATTTGGAGACTTCTTAGAAACTCTTACAATCTGAAGGACATGCTATATAGGACATACAGTTCTTATGTCCTATAGCAGGGCTGATCAACTCTGGGGGTCCTTTCTGTCCCCTGAATAACTCCAACATGCCACAGCTTTATTTTGCCCCACACATCACCAAGTTTGTCAAAATGACACTGGATCAGGTGCAAAATGTCCAGAGGAACACAAAAGCTTAAAAATGACTGCCATGGATGCTTCTTGGCTTTCTTGCATGTATGTACATTTGTTTATGCACTATATTGCTGCCACTGCCTATCCTAACATGTGCTTTCCTAGGATTATAATGAAAACAAAGAAAAAGCCTATGTTAAAAGGCTGTTAAAAGAGTATGTATCGATCCTTTCTTCCTTCTGGTGAGGTCAGTGTTAAGGTCACCATAGGAAAACAGGAGTAAGACCTGAGCCTAGCAGGATGAGAGAGAAAAGGAGCACATATGTATGTACAGTTACATAATATCACATGATTTGAGAACACCCCATGAACAGGGACTTCAATCAAGTGGAACTGTGTGTGCAAAAATGTAGGTGAGTTTACTTAAAACTCTGTCAGTCAATGTGCAGATGTTGGATGGGAAGCACAATAACATGGGCGGAGGTGTCATTGCCCTGTCGTCTCCCACATGATAGTCTCAGATGTGATACACACCTGGTGAGGTATGTTGCTGGTCTGTGAATTACTAACATCTTTTTCCCATCTGTTCTTCTTACCTAGACTCTCTGCAGGAAATTATCTTTTCAGTGAGCTACTTCAGATTCTGTTAGGAAATCAGTCCCTCCAAATGTTGATACGGATATGCCTTTCCTATAGAGAAATAACAGACCTGTGCTATTTATATATTTTAAGTCTAAAAACTGTAATGCTTTCAGTGGCAATTTATCAGATAGTACATTAAACAGGCAATGCAAAATCTTGATAGGGAACCTTGATGTGGAAATGAGGTTTCAGTTGATTATTTTCCTTCACTTTCTGGATGCCATGATAAGAAAACAGAATAAGATCACAGGAAATCTAGAGGCATCTGATATTTCTATATATGAATCCTTACCATCTGACATTTAACCTTTTCTGTTGATCTTCCAAACACAACTGATTTGATTAAGAGATATGATTCTTCTTCTGACTTCAGAAAATCCTACTCAGAAGGATAGAAACAAAGGAAAACTCTTGAAATTAATAGGGATATTAAGTTTTGAATAAATACAATTCATTCTGGAACAGAATGAATTGTGTAATGCTGGGTTGAGGTCCTATCTATGCTTCTTATCTGGGAAACAGGTTCATTGAAAATGGTGAAGCATTCTTCTGAGTAAACATGTCTCTGATGGTGCTGTAGAGAAATTTGTACAATGATTGCACAGTGAAAGCCTAAGAGGAAATTAGCCTCACTTAAAGGAATATAAAAGGCATGTTCTTATACTGGTCAAAATATGACTCAAAATTAATTAAATGAGCTCATTAGATGAAGGTCATAGAAAGGTCCTAGTTTATATTGAATACATCTGAACAGGTGAATGGCAAGAGTCTAGAGAAAATATGAAAGTTAATAATAAAACTCTGCATGACCATGTTAAAATAAATATTAAATTACATAATATAGCTGACAGATTAATTTCTATTTTCATAAAGATCAAGTAGATATGCCTTAGTGTTCCAATCCAGAATAAGGACTGAGTGAGAAACACAATCTTAAACAGTTCTAAATCTATTCTGCCTTGTAGACAAAAGAACTAGCCTATCTTAGTCAGAGGAAATGGTTTTCTTTTCTTTTTTATTAGATCAATAAGCATATAATGTGTTCATATGAGCTCTGTTCATTTGAATATGCTTCCAAATTCCTGTTAAAAGCAACAGGGTCATTTATGCAAACCCAGACTAGAATCAGAGATGGTCTAGTTTAATAAAAAGGCATTCATACCAATCTAATGAAAAGAGACTGAAAATGGAAAAACTACTCTCAAGTCACTCTGTTTGTGTACAACAGCTCCACTTCTATACTCAGAGGCAAGCATATAAACAGCTTCATTGTTACTTCTATCAAACTTGGGACTCTTTATTATTGGCTAGAGAAACGGGACTTCGTATAGATTTAAATATGTTTTTAAGGTATCATAAGTAGAAGGAAAGGATGTGGGGGCTGACCCAGCAGACCCGATGTTTTTGATGATTGATGTTGCTTTTAGTGGGGGTTTTTTGTTTTTTGTTTTGTTTTTAGAATTATAATTTTAAATAAAACTTATTATAAAAAAACAACTTTATTGTTGTTCACAATGTCCAACTCTTCCTCTGAACAATTTTGATGTTACAGGTAAGCTTCTGAAGCGGCTAGACCAGGGGTGGCCCAGGGTGGGTTTCAGAGGTGTTTCCCTGAGATACTCAGAGACAGGGTAATAGGGATTCCAGAGAAATCCACCAGGGGTTCATATGAGTTTAGATTCTCATGAACCCACAAAGATGAAGGAAAAGGCCTATTCTCACTCACCCCAGACTGTAGAACATGGAACAATGTACTTAAATTAGGGTATACCAGGTGCAGAGAAAACACAAGAAAGAGTTTCCTGACTGCTAGCAGTCCACCAGTGGAACAAGCTGCTGGAAGAGACTGTGTGTTCTTCCACATCAGAGTCTTTCAAGAAGCGATCAAGCAGTTATCTGATTGGGTTGATGTAAATGGCATCCTGCACTAACAGGAGGTTTGACTCAATGACCTTCTTGGCCCCATGTGATCGAACTATTCTGTGATTCTTTGATACCATGGATTCTGCAACACACAGCTTCTCCCAAGTCACACAAATTCTCATGACTATTTTTTAACTTGCTGCAATTTTACACAAATTTTGTCATAGAAAAATACAAAAAAGTGCATTTTCTCCCAAAGACTAAAGCTTGAAAATGCAAATTCTGGGAGAATTTTTGCACATTTTTGGAAGTGTAAATTTGCATCAATACATATGAATGCATTTGTTCATATTCTATCAAGAAAAGGATGGCAGAATGAATGGCACCTGACAATCTATAACACAGAGACTGAACAAGTGGAACAAAGACCATACATCTCCATTGGGCAACCCATGACTTTTGGTAGCCACTTGGGTTGAAGGGAGTTCAGAGGCAGGGATTCCCTTAGCTAATTTTAGACCCTGGACCTTCTGGTCTTACTGTGGTGCATCTTTACATGGTAGTGTGTATTGTTAAATTTGTGAAGCACAGAGCTGGTATTCTTCCCTCTCTACCACCATTCCATACTAATTCTTATTTGGAAAAAAAAAATAACCAATTTCCTAACTCAGATTAAAAGGGGGGAGAATGCTTTGAGCATCTGCAGATTCGTATTTGCAACTTCTTGAATGCATGTATTTATTTACTATTCCATTGATAAGCTGCCTACTACAAAAGTCTGAATGTGGGTTATGCTCCTTACTGCTATTAAGAAAATAGGAATAAAATGGAATTTGCATGTGCTGCCTTGATAGTAACACATGTTTACTTGGGAATAAGCACAATTTTGCTGTTTAAAAAATAATACATTTTTAAAGTTTGAAAATGATATGAGTTACTGTTCTTGCTTCCCCAAATATTGTGTGAACAGGAATCTTCAACTTTAGGAGAAATTTGATAGTAGTTTAGCCCAGGGATAGCAAGGGCATTTTACCAATGAAGGCAAATAACAAAACATCTGTCCTTTCACTATGCCATTGCATGATCAAAAGCTAACTAGACTGGGAGCTGCATCACACTTCAGTCTCACCAATGAGAAGGTTTCCTCTCGTACTCCTGAGCGTAAATAATTAGCTTAATTTGTAAAGGTTAGATCTACACCTAAGTTTGAGAAGTAGAAATCTGAGTCTACCTTGAAGTCCTGAGGTTGAGATGAGTACCTGAGAATTAGTAATGCAGTTAGTTGATTGTATAGTCTGGATTTTTACATATGGGGCTTCTAATTGCTGTGCTTGGGATCCCTCCTTCTCATTCTGGTGAGTGAAACTTTGGGCTCCCACTGCAAGTTTTGCACTTACAGCACCTCTGTTAAAACGAACCCCAGAATCTGGGTCTCCAGATCAAAGCCTGTGGGCAGACAGTCATTATACTGTCATTGTTTTCTAAAATGAAGTGGAAATGGATTAAGTAAAATCACCCAGACGGGGCCTGTGCTGTAGATGGTCAAGCCTAATACAGGAAGATGTGCATGTTGTTTTTGGGTCATGAATGCAGTTTTTTTCTGGCTGTGATGCACAACCATGCCAGCAACAAAACTGAGGACACATTTTTCGATACCTCAGCCATTACACGTATTGCCACAACCTGTTTTGCCAGACCAGCAGGCGTTGGGACTAATGTCCTTCAACGCTCCATAAGGGATATGAAAAATCTAATCACCACTTAGGAAAAATATCCCTAGCAGCTGCTTTTGTTGCCATCAAGTCCCTTGGTAGTGTTCATATTCTCAGCCCAAATGATTGCTTTGGATGCAGTGTCTCCCAAACAGCCACGTCTTTGCAGCTGGAAGGACAGATCAGCCAAAATGCACCTTTCCTCTGCCAAGCTGCAGGAGGACAAGCTGTCTGACAAAGCATTAAATAAGGCAACTGTGGAGGGGAAGGAGAGAGAGGAAAACACAGAGCACCCTTGACATCAAGCAAAGTTCTGTATCTTCCAGCTCGTCTATATGCAAATTGGGAACCAAAGCGAGCAGAGGAAACAGCCCAGAATCCTTTTCCTGTGGGAGAGAAGCTCAAGGCTGTTGCCTCAGGAGGTCTACCCTGAGTAACTTGGAGCCATTATTCAGCCTTCCAAGAGAAACTCTCTTCCTGTTTTAACATGCCCATTGACAAAGAATGTTATCCTGAACAGCTTTAAGCTCCCATTCTGAATTCTCAGAGTCTAGACTGAATTGTGCTGTCCGCACTTACACTCTGGTAAGTCAGGGAACTGCTCAGAGTTCTGCTATTTGCAATTAGCAGAATGCTTAGTTTGGTTCTTAGAGGACAGCCCTGAGATGAAATAGGTGGCTTTCAAGGAGGCTTCCAAGTAAGGACTATGCTTCATTCTACTGAAAATGTGGAGTATTAACTGATCAGGGGGGTTTTTTTTACACTAGTGGAAGCATCAGGACCCTGATCCATATCAGGATTATCATGCAGAGAGTGAGGATAGTTAACCCCCCCCTTAAAATTGGCCCTCCCTCTGAGCAAGATTGAAGGAGGAAAATATCCATAGGTGCCCACCCCCTGCACAAGTACAGAGGGTCCTAATCCAGATTCAAGCCCTACACACTTACACAAAAGTGAAAGTTTGAATCTGCTACACCCCTTTCATCTTAGATATTGGATAGTTTATTCCTTAGTCTGCTTACAACTGCAGATGTAAACTAATAGTCAAGGATTTTCAGGTATTTTTCTTCCCTTTTCAAGTTAGAAAATGGAGATGTTTCCATAGAAATAGCCAGATTGCTTTAAATGGTTCTAAAATTACAAACAAGAGGCATGCTTCCCTGGGGTTACCCCTTACGCCAAAAGTAATACAATCATGGGGTTGTATTCTCAAGGTCCAGTCCTGTGCTACATCGTATTCCATCCAGAACACACATAACACCTCAGTCCTTGTATCCAGACAGACATACTTTAACTGCTCCAAATGCTGACCTATAGAATATTTCTTTTAGGCTGTTGTTTTGATGTGCTCAGCAGAAGAAATAATGCAGACTAAAGTTTTGTATTAGTATTTTTATTTTATCATAATGAAGAGAAGCATTTTCATCATTCCAGCAGCTGTAAAGAACAGAGTAGAAGAGAAAGAAACTGTATGTGGCAGAATACTGGATAACATAGGGAACTAATGAAAATGGGAAAACTCATGCCACGGAAATGTAGAAGAATGTAGAAGAATGTAGAAGAATTCTTCTACACGGAATGTAGAAGAATTAAAGTATTTTTAGAAGTATTTAAAGAATTAAAGAAGTATTTTATATTATCATGGGCACCATTCATCAACCATAAATCAACACACAAACTGTACACCACTCCAAGAAATATAAAGGTCTTTTATTTTTATACTATACAAATCAGTCAGGGTTCCAATCTGAAACATCACATGCTTGAGAGCAAGCCCCACTGAATATACCAGGACTTACTTGAAAGTAAACATGTATCAAATTGTGCTGTAAATATAGGAACTGAAAATACCAGTAGCAGAATTGCTTATTTGTTCTAAATTAGTAAATGAAATATGGACTGGAGTATGGTTTGTCTTACTTATTTTTTTAGTAACTATTTTCACATAAACTCATCCCTATTCTTTCCTGTAAAAGATGTAACTGCAGAACAGTTAGGTTTGAGTTGATTTGTATTCCCTTGTTCTTCAGGAGTAATTATATTTTCACCTACATGCAAACGAGAAAATGAAGCATTACCTTTAAAATGTGTTTCCAAGAACAGAAGGCTGCTATCAGGGAAATATCTGGGTCAGACTGCTAATTCTAAACAAACAAATACACTCCAGGCACTTACATATGAGCAATGGAAGTCACAGAGAACAGGTGGTGACCTGTGCTGTTTTTAAGACATTTTGGTAACCCCTGCTCAAGTCAGGGGATTACTGTTGAAATACCAACTCACTGATTAGACTGCAATAAACCCCAAATGATAGATTCCCCTAGAGGCTTGAAAGTAAAACTTTTGATTATTTCTCCACACCACCCCAAAATTAATATATTTATGTGAGTCCGTGGGCTCATAAACTCTCTTTATTGGCTAGTTGGATTTAATTGAAAAGTTCTCACAGTTAACTTTGCAATGTTCTGTACTTCTCTGAGGAAGATGGCTGATGTGGAAAGAGACCTGTAGGTGCCACCTGAAGAATAATGGCCAAGGGAGTATTTGAAATAATAGTTGATCATTTTAGCACTGAGCCAAATGTTTGGACGAATTTGGTAGCTGCAAAAAGGTGTGCAAAATCATCCCCTTTTGCTTACTTTTGATAGTCTTTTATGGCAGGTGGCAACAGCAGTGGTCTTAGTCTACATAAGCATTGTCCTCCAGATGTTTGGCAGAAATTCCCATCACTGCTCAATACTGACTATGCTGGCTAGGGCTGAAGCTACAGTTCAACAACATCTGGAAGGCCATATGTTTACCATTGATTTTGTTGTTATGCACAACCAAATAATCTCCAATTTATTGCAGTCCTATGGATGAATGCCCTTCAAAATATCCTGACCCTGCTCAGCTTTTGTTAACTCAAGGCTGAGACTTCTTCCATAAAACCAAACCATCTCATACTTGGTTTTCCTCTTCTACAACCAGCAAGTTTCCTTATATTACTGAAATTCTCCAGAGAGTTTTCCCTTTCCATGACGTGTCTAAAGTATGATAGCTTCACTTGAGTCATTTTTGCTTCCAGGGAAAGTTATGGCTTGATTTGATTGAGGATCCATTTGTTCATCTTTTTGTTGAACTGGGGTATTCTCAAAGCTCTTCTCTAGCTCCATGTTTCAAATACATGCTTTCTTCCTATCAGCTTTCTTCACTGTCCATCTTTTACACCCATATTTACTAATCAGAAATGTAATCGTGTGGATAATCTTGGCCTTGATCTTTGGTGAAACGACCTTAGACTTGATTATCTTTTCTATTTCTGTCATTACTGCCTTTCCAAGTCTCAGTCTTCTTTTAATTTCTGTCCTTCACTCTCCCTTTGAATTCATGACCGAGTCAAGATATGCAAAATGTTTAACAATTTCCATTTATTATTTATTGACAGGAAAGTTCTCTAGCCAGTATTAAGTTATCTAGTCTGTATTCAATAGCCTAAAGCAGGGGTCTCAAACTCAACTTACCTGGGGGCCGCTGGAAGTAGAGTCTGAGTGAGGCTGGGCCACATCAAGTATTCCACCTCCGCGGTGGTGGTGGGCCACTCATCCCGTGGCCGGCCTGGGCGCCGCCGGCGCTTTGAAGGCCGCAGGGTCTCTCCCCCATGCCCCGCCCATCCCGGCAATTGGCCCACAGGCCGCGAGTTTGAGACCCCTGGCCTAAAGTTCTCTGTACTGTAGTCAAGATTTTTGTTTCTTAATGTTCAGCTGCAGTCCTGCTTTTGCAGTTTCTTCTTTCATGTTCATTAGGCGTAATTTCAATTTACTGCTGCTTTCTGCCAGTAAGATGGTATCATTTGTATATATTAAATATCTTCCACCAATTTCCACCCCTTCCTCAGATTCTAATCCTGCTCTATTATGATATGTTTTGCACACAGATGGGGAGATAAAATACACCTTTGTCTGATGCCCTTGCCTATAAGAAATATTCTGTTTCTCCATATTCTGTTATAAGAGTAGCTTTCTGTCTTCAATAGAGGATACCCATCAGGACAATCAAGTGCTGAGGCACCCACATTTCTTTCAGAATCATCCATAGCTTCTCAGGATCCACACTGCCAGAGGAATTTTGTAGTCTATAAATCATAGACTGATCTTCTGAAACTCTGTGGTGAGCTCCAGGAGCCAACATATATTTATAATTTCCAGTAGCCAACATATATTTATCTCCAGTGCCTTCTCCTTTTCAGAATCTAGCTTGATCATCAGGCATTTCTTTCCATATAGGGTCAAATTCTTTGTTGCAATAACTTGAGCATCACTTTCCTTGTATGGATAATTAATGCAATGGCCCTACAGTTTCTATATTCTTTCAAATGTCCTTTCGTGGGGATTGGAATGTATATTGGATGATTTCAGTATTTATTTTCCATATTTGTTGGCATATTCTTGTAAGCTTTTGTACCAATTAAATCTCTGCAGCT
Source organism: Varanus komodoensis (assembly GCF_004798865.1). Taxonomy (NCBI): domain Eukaryota; kingdom Metazoa; phylum Chordata; class Lepidosauria; order Squamata; family Varanidae; genus Varanus; species Varanus komodoensis. The sequence goes on along the minus strand of NW_025336598.1, from coordinate 25,686,992 downwards.
TGGAATAGTTCTCTGGGTACCCTGTCTACTCCAGTTGCTCTCTTGCTTCCAAGTGCTTTTAGACCAGCTTTCACTTCACTTTCCCCTACTGAAGGCTCTGCCTCCTAGGATTCCTTTTTGAAGGAGCCTGTCAACCTTCCATATCCTTTGTATGGTCCTTTATATTCTTTCCACCTTCTCTTTATTTTCTCATAGTCAGACAGTAGGTTATCCTGTTGATCTTTTAGCATTCTAGGTTGGAATTTACCTTTGATTTCTTGGTTTTTTATTTCTTTCTTCTCCTGAGTTGTTCTCTTCTATTTCTTAGCATTGTTTTTAGTTCTTTTAGCCTCTATGTGATAGTCATTGAAAAGTTGCATTTGAGTTTTTGACCCTATTTCTGTCACGCCTTGCTTTTCCTTCTTATCTGCCCTTAGCAACTGTGAGTGTTTCTTCTGTTTTCTTGCTTTTTTGCTGCAGGAACTGACTTTTTGAATTCTTGCCTAATAGCGACTTTGGTTTCCATCCCCAGTTCCTCTGATTCATGGTCAGCTGAGTTCAACCATACCAGTCTGTTCTTTATGTCAACTTTAACCTCCCCATGATGCCACCCTGTATAGAGCAGCTTCAGGAGTTGTGACAAAGCTGCATGGAATCCACCTCTCTAGCATTTGCAAATTTCCTCTCATGCTTGGCCAACCTGAGATTAAGTCTACAAAGCCTTGTGGAATGAAGGCTGTACAACCAACAGCCTTCTTTTATGAAGTGCCCAGCCCATGTGCACATGCACACAAAAGGCTGCTGCGCACGATTGGAAGAAAGATGATAGTTGCATCCTTCACATGGGGCTCAATTCCTGGCAAGCGCTGCAGAAATGCTGGGTGTGCTTGCCAGGAACTCAGACTCATGGCCACAACAAGGCAGACCAGAGTCTGGGAGCAGACTCCAGGGAATCTGATGGATTACTACCCAAAACAGATTCCTCATACATCCCCAGCCACCAGGGCCACTTCTCCCTCAGAAGCTCCCATGCATGGCTGAAATTTTGGTGCCACCCCCAATGGTAAAAGTAAAACTCTTCTCCTAAACTTTGCCTTAATTGATCTCCTCCCTGCATTTTTGAACACCCATGAATAGGGTTGCCAGAGTAACTGGGAGTTCACAGTAGCTCTAGTTAACATTTACATACCGAGGTCTCCATAATCCACATCTCTGATCTGGCCTGAACCGGTTTATGATCAGGACCCATTTCTGGACCCATTTCAGTCTGGTTTCAGACCCGGTTGCAGTACTGAATCTGCCTTGGTCACTCTGTACAATGACCTGTGCAAGGAGAGGGACAGGGGGAGTGTATCCCTGTTGGTTCTCCTGGACCTCGCAGCAGCTTTCCATGCCATCGACCATGGTATCCTGGATAGGCTGGCTGGGTGAGGAGTAGGGGGCTCTGCTTGGCAGTGGTTCCATTCCTATCTGGCCGGACAATTCCAGAAGGTGGTTCTGGGGCACTATAGCTCTGAGCCATGGCAACTCTGCCATGGAGTACCACAGAGTTCCATTTTGTCCTCCTTGCTATTCAACATCTACATGAAACCACTGGGAGAGGTCATCAGGAGGTTTGGGCTGTGGAGTCACCAATGTGCTGATGAAACCCAGCTCTGCTTCTCTTTTACAACTCATCCAGGTGAGGCAGTGACTGTCCTGAACCAGTGCCTGGTCAAGGTAATGCGCTGTATTAGGGCCAATAAACTGAAACTCAATCCAGATAAGATGGAGGTCATTTTGGTAGGTGGTTCAGGTTTTCAGGTAAGTGATTTTGGCCCTGTCCTGGATGGGGTTGCACTCCCTCTAAAGGACAGTCTGCAGCTTAGGAGTGCTCCTTGACCTAGAGCTGTCCCTGGAAGTCCAGGTGATGGTGGTGGCAAGGAGCCTTCCTTCAGCTTTGGCTGATCCATCAGCTGCATCCTTACCTGGATAACCACTGCCTAGCAACAGTGACACACACTCTGGTAACCTCCCGGTTGGGCTATTGTAACACACTCTACATGGGGCTGCCCTTGAAGATGGTCTGGATACTTCAACTGGTTCAAAATAGAGCTGCCAGATTGCTGTCGGGGACCAGTTGTTATTCTCATATAATACCAGTCCTTTATCAGCTTCACTGGCTTCCTGTTGAAGTCTGGGCCCAATTTAAAGTACTGGTTTTGACCTATAAAGCCCTAAATGGCTTGGGACCAGGAAACCTGAAGGAACATCTTTTTCCCTATATGCCCTCCCATCCCTTAAGATCTGCAGCAGAGGCCCTGCTCTGGGAACCCTCCTTAAAGGAGGTTAGGAGAGAGAACACCCGCAGAAGGGCTTTCTCTGTGGTGGTGCTCCAGCTATGGAATGTGCTCCCCAGAGAGGTCCACCTGGCGCCGACGTTATATACTTTTCAGCGCCAGGTCAAGACCTTTTATTTACCCAATATTTTAAAGTTTAAATATTTTAATTATGTTTTTATTGCAGTCGTGGGTTGTTCTTCTTGTTGCTGCTGCTGCTGCTGCTGCTGCTGCTGCTGCTGTTGTTCTTATTGGTTGTTGTTATTATGATTTTATTATTTTGTATTTGTTGGATGATTATTGTAAACCATCCAGAGACGGGACAACTCTGCCCCACCCCCCAAAAAAACCTTAAGTGAATCTGTTACTTTCTGAGGAAATAACAAATTCACCCAAGGTAAGTTCATCCATCATGGAACAGAACACCTTTGCTTTATACACATTCAGGCAACAGAAAAGGTGTAGCAACTTCCATTGGTCTTATTGGGCTTATATAGCTGAGGAGTTCTTGCTTGGAGGAATCAATAATTCAGAAGAGGGTACCAAGGTATCACTATGTGGTGTCATGGAAAGAGGGTTGGGCTAGGATTCTGAAGTCCAGATGTAAGTCCCTCTCAGCCGTGAAGCTCACTGAGAAACTTGGTCAGTCATACTCTCATCCCAACCTACCTCACAGGCAAGTTGGGCTGTCGAGATTGGACTGGAAGAAGGAAACCACATAGTGCTCCTGAGTGCCGTAGAGGAAAGAGGAAATATAAATGTGGTGTGTGTGAGAGAGAGATGGAAAGAGTGTATGTTTGTGTCTCTGTTATGCATTTCTACCAACAGAAGACTTCAAGATAATCTAGGAGACCCATAAATGAAACAGATTGAAACAATTGATCCATGTCAGTTACTTTTCCAAACTAAAACTGTCAACTAGGGAATCAGAACATATGGCCAATAGGGTAAAGATGAGGTGAGATTGCCTTTCCTCCTACATATTGCCATAGAAAATTGGACAAAGTTTGGGGTGGGATCAATATCCTGTGCCCCTGTAGTTTGCATTGGTGGCCATCAGCCGCTAATTTCTTCTGCCACAAACACCTTAAAGGCTTGCTCATGCCCTGAAAATGGGGTCATGAAATTGGGGAGAGGAGATTTTTGAGCCAGCTCTATTAGCAGCCTAAGAATCCTCCAAATCCTGGCCAAAATGATAACTCTTTCATAATTCACCTAAAACTTAACTTTTCTGAATAAACTGGACTCAGCCTTTTCAAATTATTTTCACTCAGCTCACATTCTGAATGTGATATTCCTCCACCCCTTGAAGACAAATGGCAGCTTTTCCAGACATATCTGGTTCTTGTCACTTCTGTTGCCTAATGACCGACCTCTCACAGTAGCATCACCTGTAACATACTAGAAGAAGCGACTTTGGTTATGAACTTAAATCCAAGCTTTCCAAGGCAGAGACATCAGCTTATATTGCCACACTGCAAGTCTCTTGCTCTAACACAGGTAGCTGCTCCCAAATTAGCCTGGAAAAGCTCAAAACTGAAATGCCACGTCGTGAATGTCAGGTGATTATAGCCACCCTCTGCAAGACTGCATGGTTTTGATCCAACCCTTAGCAACATACGTGTGTGTTGTGGTTATAGTCTGACACTGCCTCTGTATTTTTTCCTTCTCATTTTCTTGTCTTATACATGTTTCCCAGGATAGCCCACTGGTCTTACAGTCTGACAGGAATGTTACAATGAATGCAAGAAATCATATGGGACAGTTAACTGGACAACTGACTGTAGGTAAGTCTTATTTTCTAATGAAGCTTTCTGTATGCTCTGTTAACACTGTTATCACCTTTTCTTTTGAATTCTGTGATGTAACAGGAGGCATTACACTAAGATTATCTAGTTCAATGCACTCTGAATGCTGTGATGCCCACATAGCTGCAACTTTGGCAGAATTTAGCGCAGTTATGTAAAATATAATTGATAACATCAAACAACTGGATAAAAGAGACTTAACCCTATTTGGCAATGTTCGTGCGACTTGGCTTTTTTGCCAGGCTGATTCATCTCTGTTTACAGAGCTCTTTTAGACTTATAATCAGGTGATTTATGGATTTTAATAGCATAACAATGGAATCTGGGGAAATGTGTTGTCTCTGTTTCTTTTTATTTATTTGTTTGTTTGTCCGTGTTATTACATTTCTGTACTGTCTGGTAACAATAGTTCTCTGGCCAATTCAAAAAATAAAGCTTAAAGCCATACAATATGAAACAATAAAACTATGTAAAAAAGGCAATTTAACATAACAGAGGAAAACCCAGCATCCTTGCAGTATTGAAAATTCACTTAAAGTTTTTAAACTTTAAAGGCCCTCTCCAATAAATAAACACACTTGTGAGCATTTAACTGCCACCAAAAGGACCACAATGGAGAGGACATTCTACAACTAATGTAGCACCACTGAGAAAGCCTTCTCTATGGTAATTACCTGCCAGACCTCTTCTAGTGAGGGGAGCGTCTGTAGACAATTTTAGGGTCCAGGCAGCTATTTATGGGATGGAACAACACCTCAGGTAGCCTACTCCTAAGACCTTCAGGATTCTGGAAGTTAATACTTAAAGTACTTTGAATTAGGCTCAGAAATGGTGGGCTAGAAGCTACTGCAGATCACAAAGCACTTGCATAATACAATTAAATAGGCCAGTCTCTATTAACAGACTTACTGCACTGTTTTTGGACTAACTTTAAGTCCTGGAATGTTTTTCAATGCAATCCCACATATAAATCATTGCAGTCACCTATATCAGGTTATATTCTTTTTTTTAATATTTTTTATTAAAATTTTAAACTAACACTAAAAACACCATCCATCATTGAACACATTGGAAGTACTGGGTCAGCCCCCACTCATATTTTTAACAATCTATAATCATATTCAAATCCATTTGTAATGACTTACAGTAACTTAAAAACATCTTTAAATCTAAGCCAAGTCCCGTTTCTCTAAGCAATAATAAAAAGAGTCCCAAGTTTGATAGAAGCAATCAGGTTATATTCTTATGTAGATTTTGAGAAAAGAGAGAGAGAATGGAGATCCTGAGCATGGCCTTAGATACATTTATTTACTTCTATTATACCCTTTTTTTCCTTCTAAGGAACTCAAGGTGGCTTACATCATTCTCCTCTTCCTGCTCTCAATCATATGCCCATATGCCCATAACAATAATCCTGCGAGGTAGTTTGTGCTGAGAGTCTCCCTGGCACAAAGTCAGCCAGTGAACTCCAAGGTGGAACGGGGACTAGAAGCCAGATCGCCTGAGTCCCCAGCCCACATGCTTAACCACTACACCACATTGGGTCTCTTTGAACACTTTCAACAGGGCTGCCAGACTTATGCCACTGATGTACTACTGATTTAAGCCACCCCGACACATCGCCAATACCATAAATTGATGTGACAAGTCTCCCCAGAAGATTGCCATAGTCTCATGCCAGAGGTTGCTTATGCTACTACTACAGAAGGTGGCCTTAGTGCAGGGGGACCATTCAATACTGCCCCAAAGAAAACTGGAAACTGTCTTCCCTTAAATAGTGGGAATGGCCACCCATTCAAAAATATTACATTCCAACACAGATGTATAGATTGCATTGCAGGATTGGCATTTCCATGTTTTAATTTTTCAACTTTGAAAACACTAGCATTTTCAGATGGCTTACACGTTTACACCCCACCACCCACATTTTCATTCACTGTGGTCAAAATAGAAATTGGTTATACACTGCATATGACAATCTATGGCTTCAGTCACACAATGCCTTTGACATATATGAAATATATTAGTGGCTGAGAAAACAAATTTTCAACTCAAGGTTTCCCTTGCTGTAGGTCACAGAATAATAAATCACGGAGTGGAGAGATACCAAGTGATGAAGACGTACATACCATCAGCTTCCTTCCTTTCTCCTGGCTTTGTTTTCAGCATTTTGTGTTCTTAGTTTCCATTTACAGTTCACATACCGAGCACCTTCTGGAAAGCTTAATACTTATTGAGTACCCCACTCCAGCAAATGCATGACTTTTATTTTAAATTGGAACCATCTTTCAGATCTGTAGAAGGAAGAAAGGAGGAAACCCGGAACACTTGAACAGCAGTATTTAAATCATGACCTTCCTATGAGCATGTGCCATACATTATTCTCCATTTTTATGTATGTTCAGGGTCAATGGCTGTGATTCCTATGAATTAAGTCATAAATCACCATCCAGTGTTAGGGTAGTGATCTGCTTAGGTTGTCATCATTTCAATGATTCTGTTGAACCATCCTGAAATTTTCCTTAGTGATCATGGAACAGATTAACCCTAGGCTTGCAATTTTTAGTTGACTGGTCAGTTAAATTAATTAACTGAAGTAGAAAGCCTATGCATGTTCCTAGACGAAAATAAATCTTCCCAATATTCCCTAGCTATTCATACTGGCTACAAAATGCTAGGAACTGCATGCCATAGGATCATGCCCTAAAATCTTTTGATAAATTAAAACATATCCTCCATACTACTGGTGAGCAGCCTAGGTATGATCTTAGAAGAAGAAGTCCGTATTTCTAATATGATGCTAACTGCAACCTTTCTAAAGGAATATAAAAACCTCTAAAAATAACTTTTCCCTGTTCTGAACTTTTAAAATATGGAAATGCATACAGATGTAATGGTGTAATTAATTGATAGAAATTGTATGATTCATCCATGGATATTTTTAAATAAACCCATAAATATCATTGAATAAACAGATAGCATAAAATTGTTTTAGGTATACTTTTGCTCAAACAAATTATCCTTTAAAAGCTGTTGCCACCAGCTTTTAAAAACCAAACAAGTATACTTCTGATTTATCCAGGTTGCGGCTATGGTGTAAGATGCAAAAAGGAATGGGCCAGATAAATCCTTCAGATGTTTCTTGTCCCATTCAAGATAATAGTTGAAGATAATGGCCACATTCCCACAAAATGATAAGCCACAATCCGGGAAATGTTCAGGTTTATGTTCAGAAGCAAGCACACAAATACAAGCTGCCAGATCACTCCCACTTGGCAGCCCCCTGGATAACAATATGCTAGGTCTGGGATGTAAGCAAGCAGGTATCTATGGCTGGAGCACCAGGACCAAGGAAGATGGAGGTAGATGGAGATCTTGACATGATGCAGTAGGCCAGAGGCAAAGGCAAAGTAAGGAACAATTAAACTTCAAATTACATCAAGGCATATCAGGACCAAACTCAAAGACAGAGTGAGTGACAATGGGGGTTTTAGTTATCCCACAAGGTCTGGCAGGTCCAGAAGCTAAGGGAAAACCAGGATGAGGAAAAGGCAGAGCCATGACCAAGTTAGGTCAGATATTGACAGATGACAGAAGCAGCGGAGAAGGCAACATCAGGAGCAACCGAGGATCAAATACCAACAAGGTGTAGCATCACCAGAGATGGAGGCAAAGGCCAGGCACTTTGCAAGGTGGGGTCAGACCAGAGGAAAGGACAGAATCAGGAGCAGGCAAGAGTGGGAGCAGGAGCAGGAACATGATACACCCACCACAAAAATCCTTGTTGGTGGGGCAAAGCTACACAGTGCAGGAACACCATTTATAGTACCTTCCGGAGCCCTTAGAGGCATGGCATGATGGCACAGGCCACAATCCTTGCAAGTAACTACACATGTGATCTTGACCCTGCAGTCACTTTCCTGTTGAACCTTGCTGTTTTTACCAAGCATGTCATCGGAGGGAAGTGTGTTGTTCTTGCAGATTCTGCAAGAACTTACAAACATGGGGACTTCAGTGAATAGGAGCTCACAGACAGGAAAAAGCCTCTCACTACATGCAGAATGGACTCTTGGTCCTACAGCTTCTTTCCTAAAAAAAACTGCAGGCTGGAGCTAGATTTTGAAGTTGGTTTATAAAAATGAGCTTGTTTGGGACAAAAGGCTAGGAGTCGGGTTCACATGTAACACTAAGCTTTATTCTTGCTGGCAAGTTCCTGTTGGGAAGAGTAAGGATGCAAAAGCATGACTGATCAGACTAGGGGTGATGGCAGACTGATATTTGAGCTATTCAAGGTTCTTCATTTTCTAGCTTGAAGCATGTTTTGCCTCATTCTTGTTTCCAAAAGCAAGAGTGATTTTTTTCCCCCCAAACATAAAAAGTGTGCCTATCTGACCAATTCCATCAAGCATACACCCAAATGCTCCTCTCCCCTGCACCACCACTGATTAAAGAATACAAGTGCTCCCTGTGCAGGGAAAAACATACTTTAAAGTGTGCATTTTTTAAAAAAGAATGTAACTTGCAAATTCAATTGCAAGCTTGAGAATGATCAAACTTTCCTCAAAAACTGCATTTGGGTTGTGAGCATAGCATTTTCACTCATTTTTCTAACTGTAATAACCCCTAGATAAGCCAGGCACTTCAGAATTTATGGCTTTGTGTGCATGTGGCCAAACCCTGCATGTGGAGGACTAAAGCTGGGAAGCACTCTCTCAGCCCAACTCATCAATGAGCCCTTGCTGATCTGAAACAATTAGACATGGGAGGCATGTCTGACTATCTATTATCTTGAAGGCTTGTATTATTGGGCAAAAATTCTACCTGGATACTTTTAACCTTGTCCAAAATATCTAGGATGCAGGAAAGGGGCTTCTGGAATAGATAGTAGGACTTTCCAGAAGATACAGAACCTGCCAGCTACCATCTGACTAATGAGTCACTGTGTTTTCCCTTTTCATTTTGAAGGGAGTGTTATTTCATTCAGACAGCTGTTATACTTGATGCATGGCAATGTAATATGCAAAGACGCGCCATCTGTGATGATTGCCCTAAATGGCGGTGTCAAAGGTAACCAGACCAGCTAGCAGATACAAATGGACAGAAATTAAGCTAACATCTGTCCTCACCATATTGTACTTGCCCGTGCATTTCAGGAACACACCTCTAGATGCTCCTGGCAAATACATTATTTAAACCTTTAACTTCAGTAGTGTTTAAAGTTGTGTTTCCTCTGGTGCTCAATTGAGTTTGATACAGGAAAGTGATCTGAAATTCTAGTTGAAAATAAAGCAATTTGCAGAGTAGCTCTGTAAGTGAAGAAATGTGCCTGAAAGCACAGTCCAGTCTGCTTGCTGATATTTATAGAATAAAGCTCAAATACCATATTTCAAGTGCCTTAAATAAACATATGTTCATCTGTTAGTCATTACTGCAAACACCTGTAAACTATTTAATTAGTCAACAGCACCGGTGCAGATTCTAAGATGAGTTTACTGATGAAAATACACTGTATTTGCATTCTATTCTACTGACATTATTTTCCAGTTTTGGTGAACACTCCGCAGGGCTATACAGTTGATTTTTGTACTGCGCTTTAAGAAATTCACCGTTTCTTTATTTAGACTACTGTTATCCTGCTTCTCAGTCATAAAGACCCCCAGAATGGTCTGGGGATCTGGAAATGTGTGTCAGTGCATCTTACTATGCATGCGTCATAATAATCAGGATCAGTCAATGTCATACGGCACTTTGAGATTGTTCAAATCACATCATTAACATCCATTAGCACAATTACAGGTGGGATTTGCAATTAAATATCGCAGGGTAGCCTGCTGCTGTGATCTGCCTGCTTTCAGAATGCTCAGTTCTTCCTGATTTTCTGTTTTTTCATCCAATAGTCAGTCAGAATTTTGTTCCTTTGAGTATGTTCAGTTCTTGTTCAGTTGTTTCAGGGAGCCATGTTGTATCTGCAAACCTCAGGCTTCCCTCAAGCCTGATAATACCTCTTTCCTATGTACTACTGCTGTTGTGTGCTGTCGAGTCATCTCTGGCTTATGGTGACCCTATGAATGGATGTCCTTCAAAATGTCCTCTCTTTCACTGCCCAGCTCAGCACTTGCAAGCTCAAGGCTGTGGCTTCCTTTATGGAATCATTTCATTTACATATTTGGTCATCGCCTTCTTCTCCTGCCTCTGACATTCTCTAGCATGATAATCGTCTCCAGTGAGTCTTGTCTTCTTGTGATGTGCCTGAGATATGGCATCTTTAATTTCATCATTTTCACTTCCATGGACTGAGTTGCTCTAGGATCCACTTGCTCATTTTTTGGTGGGTCCATTTTTGCAAAGGTATCATTTTTCTTCTTTCTTCACTGTCCAGCTTCGATACCCATGCATAGTGAACAGGAATCCAGTAGAGTGGTGATCTTGGCCTTGGTCCAGTTAGATGTATGTCATCTTGGCTACATAAAGATTCACAATTCAAGAATGACAACATGTTCATAAGAACCTTATAATAATGTATGCAGGTTTATATAATCTACCCATCGATAAATTGATCCTCCCTGATTGTGCCTCATTCTCTTTTTAATACCTTTTATGTTAATAGCCCTTACCACATCTTGTATCAATGAATTCTATAGCATGAGTATGCATTGTACACAATCCTACAAATGACCCCTACTCCCCCCCTCACCCTTGCAAGGCATACTTAATGGTGATGGGCTGTCTGTAGGGGGCACATGTGAATGCTCCATAGCAGTTTGCCACTAAATCAGGTAACAAGTGTCCATTTAAAAAATGAAATAAAATTGGCTGCAATGAGTGTAGGTGACACAGGTTTTCAGGGATGCATGTGGCCATGTATTGCCCTACCCCATCTCAAAGTAAAGCTATTTTGATTCCTGAATGAAGGCTTGAGTATCTGTCACCCTGAAAAACACAAGTGCTTCATACATTGTGCACAAATAAATAATCCAGTGTGGGTCAGGATTATACACTACTTAGCTATTTTATTACATTATGCTATATCATAGATAGATAGATAGATAGATAGATAGATAGATAGATATTCCAAAAGACAGTGCCCTGTCTTTTTAAGGGACTCCTAAAAATTTGGTCACCATGCTGAAATCCATTCTGATTATATAAGCAAGCAGCATCCATTTCATTGTAGAATAATGGCAAACTGCCTGTTATTTAAATGATACCCCATAGATCAATAGCTTTGATCTACACACACACACGTGCACATGCAAACCCACACACACAACCGCAAAGCTCTCTCTGTTATCACCACTTAGTACTAGTTGTCCTGATGTGATCACTGAGAAATTTGCAGATGAATCTTCTGTTTGTGCTGTTGGGAAAGTCTTGCAGGGGTGCCCTGATAGATATAAAATCTGGAAAAGAATATGTGATGATTGTGTGTGTATTAGCAATAAAGGCATGGGAAAGTCTGTTAAGAAGCCTTCAGTTTGTGTTATGAAAGCCTGACTTTAGTTTATAGGGCTGTTATAAAAGTCACAATAATGCAGAGATTAGTTTCAGTGGCTGAGCAGAATGGGCACAGAGGACTTGCATAGCATAACAATGTGATTGTGACTGAGGCATTGATCATTGTGCTTAAAATGAAGGAAGGGGAAGAATGTTAATGCTCTGCATGCCACGTTGAACCACTGAATTTCAAGGTTTGCTATTGTATGGTATGCAGTATTTAAATCCATGTTCAGAATATCATATGGCATGTGTCTGAATATGAGATCTATCAAGGATGGAAGCAGCGTGAAGAACCTACCATTTTTCCATACTTCGTACTCATGCCTTTGTATATTCTGCACCACATACATTAACTTTTCACAATCTGTGTTTGTAAAGATAGATTATGTACTTACTAAGCATATGGTGATATGCTTATTTTTATGTAATTTTTCCAGCCTTCATAATTCTAGGTTTTGGCTAATGTTGGAATGGATAGATGAATGGACAGACATAAAAAGGAGGCAGTGGAATGAAAGGATGGGAGGAAAGCAATATCATGGACAGATACTCTGTCTTAATTTCAATCCTTAAAAAAGGCTTCTGTTGAATGAGTTTGAATATACTTATATGATGCAGTTCACTAATCTATGAAAGCTAAACCTTGAATCTACTCTGTGTAATAAACTCAAAAGTACTTGAAGAACCTCTCTCTCTCTCTCTCTCTCTCTCTCTCTCTCTCTCTCTCTCTCTCTCTGTGTGTGTGTGTGTGTGTCTGTGTGTGTGTCTGTGTGTGTGTCTGTGTCTGTGTCTGTGTCTGTGTCTGTGTCTGCCCACACAAACATGGAGAGAGAGAGAGAAAGAGATAGAGAGGGACTCTTATGCTTATTCTGTACTATGGCAATATATGAAGCTACTGTGATTTTTTTTTCTTTCAGTCTTAGCAAAATAGACAGAACTGTGTGTGATGTCTACAAGAGGAGTAAGGAGACATGCATTACCTCTGGCTATATTATACTGAGCAGGGGGTTGGACCAGATGCCTTAAAAATCTCTTTCAAACTCTGCCATTCTATGTGGACAGTATTGGTTACTGTTTCGATACTTCTAACATAGAATGGTAGCTTCAGTCACATCATAGCTTCAGTCTCGTAGACTCCATGAGCTTCTTCCTGTGAACAGACATATCTGGGTCCTAAATTCACTGGTCTGCCACTGACAGGATTCTTGCTCCAATCAATGAAACTGGAATTAGCCAAAAAGTACAATACTAGACCACATGCAGATTGTCTTAATTGCAATTTTTGGCACTAAGCAGTTCAAGTGAACATAGAGAGCCGTGTTAAACACAAGAAGTTTTGTTTTGTTATTAATTTACCTTAATTTCTTATTGTTGCATTTTTAATCATACAATAGGGCACTTGTGAGATTTTCTACCTCAGATTCCAAAATGACTTGGCCAGCCTTGGATATCAAGTCTTTTGACTTGGATGGGGGAATTAATTTCCTGGTCATTTCAGGAAGCAAAAAAGGGCCAAGCTTGAATATGCATGTCCTGCATCCATATCACACACTGATTCCTAAAGTCCTTTCTCCTGAGTTTCAAAGGCATTTTGTCATATGTCAAAGTGGAGTGGGAAACAAAGCTTTATGAGAAACACCAATCAAAAGCTTCTCTAGATGTATGGTTCCTTGGATACCAACCATGCTTTTTTCTGTATATGTTGAAATATGACATATTATATTGTATAACATAGTTTCTGAACCTTTGGGGACCAATGGACTATTTTGGAATTATGAGAATATGTCATAGGAACTCTGAAAATGGGTTCCATGGAGATAGGGAGCATGCCCATTCAGAAAATGGTCATCATGGTGAACAATCAAACACAAGACACCAATTCCCAGAAAATAAACTGGTCAGTCATAGTTCCTTTATTTTCTTATCTATGCTTTCCTCATTTAATCAGTTCTTTCAGGTTTATTTTCTGGGGAAGGAGTTGGCACACAGTCATTTTGATATGATGGCCCATGAGCATGTCTGTGGGGATGTATTCATGGAAGAGATCTGCATTCCATTACAACCTTAGGTCTGCATTCTACATCTGTTGCAACTTCACTATTTTGACAGCTGTTTTCACAAATACACTGTTATGGGAGCTAGATTTATATTGGTGGAATCCACTTTCTTTTGGCAAGCTTTTGGAATCCTGATATCTTCAAAGGCAGGAACTGTGATCCAGTCTCATTCTAGACCAGTTCAAGAATGCTGTGTCTGGCCAATATGGATTTACAGTGCAGAATCACTGTTGTGGCATTCAAGGTCTCTATTTTGAAAGTCTGGGGGAATTGGGAACAATCCAATAATCTGTCATCAGGAGGTATCAGAACCCTTGAAAATAAAAGATGTCTAGTACCAGTGATGAACTTATTTATTTCTTTGTTTGCTTGATTGATTTATATCCCACCCCATTAGCCAAAATGGCTCTCTGGTTTTCTCTTAGTGCCTGATGCCAGAAAACCAGCAAGAATGGACAGAATGTGGGTTGTAAGTTCCTGTTTCCATTTCTGCTTACAGTTCCAACTCCATTTCAACCCTCAGGACTTTGTCAGAGTAATTTTGGGTGATATCATGGGAAAATAGCTCATCATCCATATTTGAAAGCTTTACACTCTAGTTATGAAATCATCCGATCATTTGGTAGTGAAAATAGGCATGAATAGTTTATGGTCTCTTTCAATCACAACAGAGTCCCAGTATAAAATCTTGGAGTCATTCACATGCCCAAATGATAGCCAATACCTCTTTCTCAATCTGTGCATAATGTTTTTCTGCAGCTGACGGTGTCTTTGAGGCAAAGACAAAATTGCCCATTATCTTGTCCTTTTTGCAAGACAGTTCCCAGTCCATATGATGAGGCATCTGCTGCAATGGTAGCTCATCCCACTGGATCATTGTCACTGAAATGGTGTCAGAACCTCTTTGAACTTCTGGAATGGCTGCTTCTGGCTTGAGACAAGCACACTGTTTGATTTTTAATAGTTAATTCAGTCAATTTTAAGATCTGAAAGATGAGGCGGGAAGTGTCTGAGGAAATCTACCATTCCTAGGAGCTGGCAAACATCCATGAATGATTTTGGGGCTGAAACTGGCAGACTTCTATGAATTATTTTGGGACTGAAAAACCTTGCAGAGCATTTATTTCCTCCAGGTCATGGCAGATACCACCCCATCAATCACATGTCACAAGAAACATGCATGTTGAATCCTATATGCACATTTTTCTCTGTGGGGTGTGAATTAGCCTCTGGCAACTAGTTAAGAAACTGCTGCAGTTGAGTACCACGCTGCTCTGTGGGTAACTCTATGACTATGATATTGCCAATATGGCAAAAACAGCTTCATTGTCCCAACACAAAGGGATCTTTTCTTTTGGAAGCGTTTGGAGCCTTATATCACCCCAAAGGGTAGTCTTTTGAAACAGTAAAGGCAAAAATCTAATTAGCTGCTGAAAGGTCTAAGTCAGTGGTATTTCCTAGCATCTGCTCTTGGAAAAGAATTTGGCTTGCAAATGTTTGTGCCACCACTGCCACAGGGTACAGTTCCTTTTCACTGGGTCAGCTCAGCTACATGCATTTCAGTTTGCTCTACTCATAACAAGCACCAGAACACATCCATATGTGGGCTCAGTAACCTTCATTGCAGTTGTTTCTTTCACCTTTTTCATCAAGCAGTGGAAATGGCACTCACATGTGTTTTCTAAAGGAGAACAGCTTAGGATCCAGTTACAGTCTGAGCTCATGTGGTGTCTTCAGCCAGACCCGTGTGAGGTAACTGCAGACCTAATGTTTGCTGTTGCCCTTAGTCTCAGGTGTTTAATCAAATTCAGGTTCTCATATGTTCCAAGCCCCAGCAGGGATGCTTCTAAGCCTATTACCTCGTAAACCAGTTCTTTAATGTCTGTACCATTACATGGTCACTATGAATCTCCCCCTGTTGCTAGGTTTTCTACTGATGGTCACTTTAAGTGCTTGCCTGACTTTAACAATCTGGTTTGAATACTTTAAAGACAGCCTGTGAGATAGCTGTAACACCTGTCCCAGTGTCCACCTTAAATTCCATGGAGATCTATCCATCCTGCTTTCTGTTGTCTGTGTCTTTATTCCAAAGTCTTGAATCTCTCACACACAAATCCAAGCAGGACAGTTGAGGTACTTGAAATTTGCTCTATTGCCACTCTTGCAAAGCATGTCTTTTCAAACCCCGCCCCCATTTTTTTCTGGCACCTTTCATCATAAGCACTGGGGTGTAGCTAGGCACTATTTTTTAAACTCTTTTACTTTCTGGAGTGTCCCTGAGTCCTCATGAAGCCCAGAAGCACCTTTGGAAATAAAGATGGTTCTGCAGGCTGTGGCTTCTTTTCCATCATGCCATCTCCAGGTTAACATTTTAAAATTGAAGTGGTGGGGAAGACCTCTGGGAGGTGCCAAGGAAATTAAGTGCAGGAACCACATTGGAGACGACGGACCCCAGTGATTTTTAGAGGTTATCAGAGACACTGTTAGGAGGCTCCCCGCTAGGGCTAGAGCACTCAAACTTTCACCAGGACCCCAAATCTCTGGGACACCATCTGCCTTCCTATTATCTATCAGTACAGGGACCCTGATTATCATGTGTTCATCTGAATCCCCTGGATTTACTGGCTTCTTTCACCTCATGCTCCCTAACCTTTCTCCTTGCTCTATTTTTTCCATCAAATGGCTTCCTCTCTTTTTATAAAAAGGGGGTGCCTTTAAGGGACAGGATCTTTTCTTAAAGACACACATGAGGAGAAACCTTTGAGTACATGTAAATTATCATATGCAGATCTGCTTTGGTCCTGTAGGCTTTTTGACACCTAGAACTGCCCCTGGAGATTATGATTTCTAAATGAAATGGGAAGAAAACCCAATCAAAAAGTGGCAATTGTTCCTAGAATAGAATTAAAGAAGCAGGTGTAAGCTCTAACACTGGAGTAGGTAGATTCTAAGATAGGCACTGCAGATAATAAATTGTTACTAGAGAATGCTGAAATGAGGATAAGTACTTTATTTTTCTAATTACTGAGACATTGAGAATGAGAAAACAAATATTGCAGCAGTTTAATGTACCTCTTCTAAAGATGACCCACTCAATTGCTTGTTTTGTTTGCAGCAACTGCTTATATTTAACTGCTAAGACAGATGTTATACACCTGTTATAAAATTCACATTGCAGTTGCTGGGTAGGAAGTATAGTAAAAATTTTTGCAGCATTTGGCCCTATAACAAGTCTCTGACAGAATATTCCACTTGCTTTCTCCCCAGCCCTTTTGACATCCAGACATCTCATTAATTTTTGGTAAAAAATAAATCCTGCATACAAAAAGGTTCAGCAGGTTGCTAAAGATAGTAAATAAATTTAGTGGAAATATATATAGTGGCAAAATAAATATAGAGGAAGTATAACTTTGGTTTTGTGCTTGTGCATGTGTATATAAATATATACTATCTCTATTCTCACATCTTTCTGAAATAAACTTTCAGCTGTGTTTTCACTGGTGAATAGCTCTGTGTGATGTTAAAGTTGTAGAAAAGGATTATATTTTAGGAAAAGGATTCTATTTTCTATATCCATAGCACCATATCTCTGTAGGGTGATACTCAAGTGTTTGACTGGTAAAACTAGCATGTCCATCTAACATAGTGGCATAATGTCATAATGGCAACAGCTGAACACATTCCTTCTCCCCACCTGCAGCCCCCTCCCCCCTTACTTGAACTCTGTCCTGGAGGGTTGGGAGACCAGAACAATTGAGTGGTAGGAGATAGGGGACTTTAACAGGAAGAAAGGAAGGCTCAGCTGCATGAGCAGAAAGTTTGCTCTCTAACACGGTTTATCACTCTTTAGTTGTATGTATTTTATATTATGGGGTTCTATGGTGAAAATGGGTGGAAGCAGACATCTTTGGAAGAGAATGGATAGAAGGAGCTGTGAAGGTTAACCTCAGTGGTACTCTGAATACAATTCAAAGCTTGTTCCCAAATGTAAGAATTTTTGTTGTTGCTGCTGTTCAAAAGGAACAGTGCCATTTACGTGCACATTTTTAAACATGCACCCAAATGTGTACTTTCTGATCTTTGACAAAAGCATAACATGCACATTTTCTCAAAATGTGTGATCTTGAAAGTGCACTTTTTTCCAAAGTGCACATTTTGTGAATGTAATTGCAAACTTGGGAAAATGCAAACAGATTAAGTTCTACTTTTAAATCAATGCAAATCTTATTTTCTGCACATCCTTACAGAATAGCAAACAAACTTTCCAGAATGTCAGTGATGGCATCATCCACTTTCATCATTAACTCTAAATATATCTTTCTGTGTTCAACATTAAAGCAGGTGAGATGATAGTGCTTATTGGCTTCAATTGCAGCAATAATATGACAATACAATATTTAAAGCTGAAATACAGAAAAATGGTTCTGCACACGCTTCTTGATAAAGCTCAGCACATCTACCCCTATAAGATGACACATACATTAGATAACACATGGGAGAGACATGTGGACTATCTCCCAAATCAGAAAGTATTTCCTGAAACACAGCTACAGGGGAATTCAAGTTTGATGAGTGCCACAGTAAAAGGGAGGGAGTCCTTGAGACTTTACCTGCAGGCTATTTTTCTTATCTCATTAACAAACATGCACCCCCAGCTGCTTTCTTATTTCAGGGGAAAATATATGCAGAGTCTTCTTGCATTTCCTGTCACTCTTCTAGTTTGGCCCTAAATTGTCTAGATGACAGACCCTAAAGGAAGCATACTAAAAGATACTTTTGAGCTCTGTGAACTTACCTGGCCACTACAATCAACATCTAAGACCTTGCTCCAAGTACCTTCCAAGAAGGTAGCAAAAGCTGATGCCTTCTCAGGCCAGTTATGGAATGCTCTCCTCATGGAGGTGTGGTTGGTACCAACTCTGCCATCTTTTCTGTGTCAGGTTAGACTGTTTTCTAATCTCAGGTGTTTGATGACATGATGGAACATTGATGTCAGTTGCTTGTACCAGCTGCAGCATCTTATTGTAAATGTTTTAGCTGTTTAAACAGCTTTAGCAGTTGCCTTTTTGCATGCTAGAGATTTTGCATTATTTTTTATTATCTTGTATTGTGGTATGTTTTATTTCCTCCTTTTGGTGAGCCACTTGGGAATCTTGTGTTCTTGGCATTATAGAAATTGTGGTAACGATGATGATGATAATGACAATATTGTGATAAGTCCAATAATTCATGCATTATATCTGTTATCTCAGTGTTGTTCACTTGAATGTCCCTCTGTGGAGTCAAAGCTTCTAAGAAGGAGCAGGCAATAGCCAGGATATTTTCAGGGCTGTACCGTTAGCTGTGAGCATGGCTGTAGCATCTGACATAGGATCAAGACACCGTTGCAGTTTGGTGGGGCATGTTCAGGTCATGTCTAAGGCTCAGTGGGCATGACCAGGGCCATTTTGACTCATGGCCACTTAGTTGCAGCATGGCTAATCCTTATAGGCTTAATATGAATGGAGCCAGCATTCAGGGCAGCCACAACTGGGCCATTGCCAAGGGACACACTTGTCAAGAAGCCCCTGAGGTTATCTCTCCTCCTCACCAATGCAACTGGCTCATACACCTTCCTCTCAGTTTGGCTGGTGGAGAGGAGGAAACCCAGTAGATGCTCCTATCTATCTGGTTACTGCCTGTCAGACAACATGGTGGCAGAATTATGAGAAAGAGGATGAAGCACACAGCGGCCAGCTGGTTATAGTGCCTGGGAAAGAATCAAATCATTAAGGGAGGAAAGCATTAAGGATGTCTTGCCCAAGGGCCCCAGAGATGAGGAGCCAGCATTACATGTGATTGCTGCTCATGAACTTCTGTTGCTTCTGTTACAGGGTTGCAATCTGGAAGTATTGGAGGTAATTTTGTTTCACTCTTTGTGTTCATTAATCATTTTTACCCCGTTTTGAATTTCTCTGTCAAAGAGTATAGCATAGACACGTTTAAATAAATAATTACACAGACATAAACTGTGCAGAGATAGTGAGGCTAGGCAGAGGGTGGTAGGCGATCCAACTGTAAAATTAATGTTACCAACTGTTGATTGCATTTTACCACCTTATTCCAGCTGGTTCTTTAGTTGCTGAACATTATTTAATCGTGAAACATGTCAGATTTTTTAATTAAACCTGTATATTTTAAAAATGACTGAAGATTTCCTCTATTTACATTTTCTAAAGCAAGATTCTGTTTGCAAGTCCGGAAAAGTTGCAATGAAACTGGGACAAAAAGAGTTAAAGAATGCTTAATATGAATGTATTTCAAAACCTCAGGCCCTGTAGTGAAATTCACCTTACAATGTTAAAGCAGCTAGCAGGGAAGGGATTGGCACCATTAGCAATTATTTTTGAGAACTCGGATGACAGGTAAGGTCTCAGAGGACTGCAGCAGGTCAAACTCAATGCCTATTTTTAAGAAGAGGTGGGGGCAATCAAGGGTCCAGGGATTACATTCAAGTAAGTTTAATTTAACACCTGGCAAATTTTGAGAGTAACTAATAGAGCAGTCAATCAGTAAGCAGTGTACCTAGAGAAAAATAAGATGAACAACAGTAAGACAGTGTGCCTGAGCTCTGTTGAAAGAAAGGAACTGCAATGAATCCTGAAACTATTTCCTGTTTTCCAGTGGGACAGTTAGGCATGGGTGAGACTTTGATTTTGTGTAATACAATCTGATCTTTTAGTATTCAGTGAGAGTGTGTACTTTGAAGATTTTAGGTTGAGAGCTACTATACTTTAAGGGACGCTGCGATATCCAAGTGCATTCTGATTTGGCCCAAAGTGGTGAGCAAAGGGCCAGTCATTAGACCATCGTCCCCAGACTGGTGCTTTTCAGATGATTTCAGCTCCAGCTGCCATCAGCACCACCAGCTCATTCAGGGAATCCTAGGAGTTGTAAACAAGGGTATTTGGAGGGTGCAAGATTTGCAAAGACTGCCTCACACATATCTCTAGTATTTGCTCCGCTGTTTTTGAGTGCTGCAACCAGTCTGATTTCCTTCTTGGTTGACCCATTAGTAAGACAGTCCAGGAGCCAGTTTTGCCCAGAAACTTATCATGCCAAAGTTAGAAGGACATGATGGCACATGGAGCTGTGGAGACTGAAATAATGCGTAGGTGCCATTGGTTAGAGTCCCAGGAAGAACCATTGCTCCTTCTCCCGCTGTTTGTATACCAGATGCCAGAATTACTTGTAGTCTTGCTTGTGCTGTGATAGGTGTGGGTCCAACACAATGTGTCGATGGTAATAATGAAAAGTAACCTGTAATCATGTGATTTCTGAAGAATTAGATTCTCCATTAATAATGTCCAGATCAGAAATCCTTTTGACTTCTCACTTCTCTCTATTGTACTTGGCTCATAAAGTACTAAAAGACATTCAAAAATGAGATAAAATGCATGTAGAAATCCATTCTTTGAGACAAAATGTATTTATAGACTTGTACAATACATATTTTAGTATGAACTGGTCTGCATATAGGTGTGTGCTTGTATATCAGATTTACACAGAAACTGATTTTATGAATGAATACATGTGAATCAGACATGACACAAATATATTGATCCATATTTTCCCAATAATAGCTGTACACAATAATGTTTTCTGCTGCAGTGCACTAGTTTTACACATGTTGTCCTCAGATAAATTAATTGCTTATTTAAGAGCTGACATTCCCTCATGAGGCTTTTGCGACAGGACGGCATATAAATATCTTAAATAAATAAATGTGAAAGTTCATACAGACAGTCCTTCCACCATGCAGTTCCAAACCAGAAAGTGAATTGGGCTCAAATTTCATTGCTATTCAGTTGATCTACAAAGAATTTGATCTGCCTACTACACGCTTCCATCCTGCTCACTGTCAACCTGTATCATCTTGGTTTATGCTTCCATATGCACAGTAAGAGATCCACCCATCTACATGTATCCCCTTCTGGCTTTACCTGCTATCTGAGTGGGTGATTGGCAGAAAATGGGTCTTCTTAGTTAAGGCACCCCAACTTTGCATTGTGCACTTGAGAAAGGCTTTCCAGTTGCCTGACATGATGCCATTCAGTGCCTGGGAAATCCTTTCCTCCCTTCACTGGCTCTCTTGCCTCATCCATTGATATGGCTTAAAGAGAAAATTATGGCATTTCTGCTTACGTGTAAGCTACCTTAACATTTTTATTTTATTATTTTTATTTTTTATTATTTGGAAAGGTGTGGTACAAATCTCTAATAAACATGATAAAACATTTCCCCTACGTTTAAAGTTCTAAGTTGTTTTTAATACTCTGTTCAACAAGCTCAGCCATCCTAGGCATAATCAGCATAAAATCTCTCACCCTGAGTTCAATGGAGCCTATTTTCAGGTGAGCCAGTACAGGATTGCAGCCTCAGACTGGAATCATGTGCTTAAGAGTGAACCTGACTGAACTCAAGTAAGCTTATTTCTGATGAGCTATGCATAGGATTGCTCTGTTAACCATTTTTTCTGTATCACATGGTGCTATTTATCATTATTGATCATTTTCTCTGAATGATTTTTTAATAATTTTCAGCTCATCACTTTCTTTGCTTTCTTATAGCATGTCAATGAAGTTGTCACACTTGGAATTGATAAATAAAACATCCATTGCAAATCTAGCATAACACGATTTTAGACCATGCATCCCCCATCTATTAATCTTAAGCAATTCCACTGAAGCAAGCTTAGTTTGTTCGTGTGGCACTGCTGCTGACCCAGCACTCAGAGCGTGCGGCTGACATCTATTAAAGCCTATGAGAAAAATCTAATTGTATTGAAAGGGAGTAAGATCAAGATCAAGAATGTATACAGGAAATGCAGCATACTCTCTGTGTTTGGAATTTAATAAGGGGTTTGCAGCAGTTTCACAGCACAACCACCAAAGAATACATACAGTCGGCAAAGATGCTGCTGTGTTAGGCACTTCTAGACAAAGTGCAAGTGGAATCTTGCCTGAGTAATTCAGAATTCTTGCTTAGGTTGCCTGTTTCTTAGTCACACACCTGCTATTGTTAAGTGCCACATTTCAAATCCCATTGAGTCTATATCTCAAAAATAGATGCTAGAAAAAGAAGACCTTCATTCAAGGCAAGGTTTCATTGCACCCATTAACAGAATGGAGAAGAAAATAGGACTGTTTTTAATGGTGTGGCAATGATCTGTGAATTACACACAAACACACACACACACACACACACACACTCCTGTTTATTCTTTTCTAGAAAGTTACGGCTAAAGATAGATCTTGCTTTTTTGATGGGCAGAGAGGAGGCATTGGATTCCCCATTTATCCTATTAGTCCTCCATGTGCTTTGAAGCACCAGCAATATTGGAGCATTTTGTCTGTTTGCAAATAATGTGCTAGTAGCATATTAACATCAGTCTTGCAGGCTTCTGAGATTAACAAGTTTTCTGATTAATTCAATATGCTTTTTAAAAAAAAATTCTGCAGCATATGGAGATTTTTACATATATGCATATGGTTGGTCAGGGAAAAATTCCTTGGGGGATGATGTCTGGGATCCAGTGCACATAAGACCAATTGATAAATAGGTTTACCATATTCTACAACTTCAGATAAGAATATAGCATGGCTAGACTCCCCAAAAGAAGCAGACTTGTGTTTTTCTTCAGGGTCATAAAACTATGACATTCCAAGCACGTTCGAAACCTCCAGTGCCTATAAATGTATCTCCAATTGCAGTGGGGTCTTAAAATTATTTTGTTTCAACATTCAAGGGACTCTGCCACCTAACTCTTAAAATGAAAGCTCTGTTGTGTCCTTACAGTAGCATATCTACTTATTTTTTATTTGCCGGTGAAGTAGCTTAAAATTCCACACACATATTTTCAACTAACACAGGGCTGGGGAAAACCTGTGACCTCCAGGTGTTGCAGAACTGCTGCATCCATCATGCCTGACCATTGCGCAAGCTGCCTGGGGCTGATGCAGCTGGAGTGCGACAACATTTGGAAGGCCACACCTGAATTAATCAACTGTCTTTCTTGCCGCATATTGTTAGTGTCAGTGTTATTGCATCCACTGAAAAATAGCAATACCCTCCTTTGGACCAACATACCTGAAGCTTCATCTGTTTTAACTAAAATCCTGCCATGCAGAATGGATATTTTGCATATGTGTATTATATATGTGGGTAGAGAAAGATGTATTTTAGATTCTATTGAGGGCTACTTCTGCATTAAAAGTACTTTGTAATTCTTTCTATCTCTAAAGAATTTATACATTTTGGAAGAATTTTCTTCACATGCCATTAGAATTGTTTTTTTACTTTTTATTTGATAGAGTTAAGCAAATAATTATAAACACATTGGAAACTTAATTAAATATGTATTTTACTTGCGCTGTTATTTGCATGGATGCTCAAAGCTCAGTGATTTACTTAAAAGTATCTGCTTTGCAAGGGTGGGGGATTCATCCTTGATTGGTCCACTTTCTATGCTGCAATTACAAGGGATTCTAGGAAGTATCCCAGTGTTTGGATTGGAATGCTAGTCCCTACTCATTCCTATGAATCGAAAAAGACAAAAGTCATTTTATTTATGTTCTTAGTTGGTTTTGCACTTGTTCCTACAGAAGCCGTTTCCATCTCATTCAACATCAATCTGCAGATTTTTAAACCCAATAAAATGTGCATTGCGTATGTATGTATATTAAACATTTTGTGTATTTTTTAATCTTCAAATAAGCATTTTAACACACTTTGGTGTGTTTTTTGAGCCAAGAAATACATTGAAAAATTCTGAGAACTTCAAAATCTGTAAGATAATTTTGTTGTGATCTGCATATTTATCTGCCAAATAAGAATCAGATTCATCCATGTAAATTTTTTTTGGAAAATGAAAGATTTGTGACTGACCATGACCATTATGGAAGCCATTTTATGAATGACTAAGCACTAAAGCATGACAGCCATTTTGTGTGAACACCCACAAGAGTCAGAACTGAAACATGCCCACCAACCCAAGAGGGTTAGGGATGCCTACCATAGAGAATATACAAGCAGAATCTATTTGACGCCCAAATGAATGAGTAAACCCAACCAGGGAGTGTCACACAACTTATTCTGGCCTTTTCTTGTTAAGAGGTTTCCTTTTTGATCTGTCCAGATTCCCTGCACTTACTTCCAATGCTTAGAGTTAGATAATGGAAACAGAATAAATGCCTCTTTGACATTCCCCACTAAAGGCTCTGCCCTGCTCAGGCTAAGGCAGACTCTGCTTGAAGCCCATTAAGGGGCAATCCAATGACAAGTCCACAAACAGGCAAAGGTCAAACCTCCATTGTATCAGGCAAGTGGGAAAATTCCAAGAGAAAATTCTGACGTACAGCCAAGGTCCAAAAAGACACAAGCAGTCAAATGCACAATGAATTCCCAGAATAGTTGAGCAAAAGTCCAAAGGGCAATAGCATAAATGTGCAGTCATGGAGGAAGGTCAAAAGAACAAGAGCTGCTAGGAAGATGCGGTTTCTAGCATCTCTCAAGTTCCAACTGATACAGGCAGAACTGCACCCAGGATCACCTATAGATCATTCCTGGTCCTCTTGTAAAAGTCCTGTACAGGAAGACTGACTTCTTTATGAGGAAACCTTTACTTTTGAAGTTTTAAGTTACTATAATTCTAGAAGCATGCACTTTGTCCCCATGTGGCAGCCAGTGCTACCAACCTGGAGTGGATTCACCTGCAGGCTGAGGAGACATTCAGTTTCCTCCTCTTTGCTGCAGCTAAAGTTGCAGTCCTCAGGAATCTCATCTGGAGACCCTCTGCTGCAGAAGGTCTTGACACATCTTATCCCCTGACATCAGAGGCATCCAGAGTCTTGATAAGCAACATCAAGGAAACCCACAGAGAATGTATCTTCTACCAGGCTGAACTTTTCATACATTAAGCCACTTGCATTCAAAACGTGAAAAGTATTGCAGGTCAATAGTAAGCTCATCCTTTATAGTTAGATGTGTGCATTCAGTGGTCCTTCAAGAACTATATCCTAATGTCCAGAGTAGATAAATGGAGAACTTGAAACCTCAATCTCATGTTTCTTCTTATAAATATAAAGCAAAGTGTCATGTTTGTAAGTCACCTATGGTCTTTTTGTATGTCTTTGAATGGCATGATGTGAATAGGTAAGAGCGACTGCTACATCATTAAACCATAATTAGAAGATTTCAGCTGATACTTTTGCTTCTTATGGGGAGTAATCAAGGTATATTTATCTATTTATTTGACAGTCTGGGAAAAGTCTTTGTCTGTCAGCCCAGAGTGCAAGATGTCTTTCCCCAGGTTGCCATTCATTTAAATCAGGGCCAATTTAAATGTGTCAACTGCCATGTTAGCAAAACTCACACACGCATAGATGCTGAGTGAATATGCTGTTAACCTATCAATGCGCTTGGGCAATGAGCCCTTTTCTTCTTGTACCCCAATGACTTGAATGAATTGAAGACATCCTCATAAAAGACAGTAACATCAAAAATGATGTCATTGGTGGGTGCTTGTAAAAACAGGAAATAAACCACAGCTGCCTTCTTCTTGCTTACTTTTTCTATTCTAGACTAATTGCAGGGCTCCTAATTTTAATTGTGACCCTAGCTTGTATAGGGAAGAAATGATGCTTTAGTTCTTTTCCCACTGTTGTAGTCTTTCTGCAGATCCCAACCCCCACCCCATGCCTTCAAATTATATTTCCAAATTATGATCCATTAAAGTAAATGGATCACTGTTGTTGGTGCTGTTGTTCAGTTGCAAAGTCATGCCCAACTCTTTGCAACCCCATGGACAACATTCCTCCAGGTTCTCCTGTCATCCGCCATCGTGCAGAGTCCACCCAAGCCCACACTTACCTCTCCAGTGACCCCATCCAGCCACCTCAACCTCTGCCATCCCCTTCTCCTTTTGTCTTCATTTGTTCCCAGCATCAGGGTCTTTTCCAATGAGTCCTTCCTTCTCATTAGTTGGCCAAAGTATTTGAACTTCAGCTTCGTATCTGTCCTAAAGAACAGTCAGGGTTGATTTCCTTCAGGATTGAATGATTTGATTTCTTTGTGGTCCAAGGGACTCTCGGGAGTCTTCTCCAGCACCACAATTCAAAAGCCTCAATTCTTCCTTCCTTATGGTCCAACTCTCAGCCATACATTACCACTGGGAAAACTATAGTTTTGACAGTATGAACTTTTGTGGCCAGGGCAATATCTTTGCTTTTTACTATACTGTCTAGATATAGTTTTTATAGTTGCCATAGTTTTCTTCCCAAGGAACAAGAGTCTTTTAATTTCTTGGATCCAGTCACCATCTGACATTATCTTGCAGCCCAAGAAAATAAAATCTTGTTTTTACTGTTGGGAAATACTTATTTCTAATTCTTATTTTTAATTTTATGTTGTAAGCCGTCCTGAGATGCCAAGGCATGAGGGGACGGCATATAAAAGTTTTAAATAAATAAATAAATAAAATTTCAGCTACCCAAACACACAGGAACACAAGAGAAGCACATGGGACTTGCAGTTGAAGCCATATATACCCCACTGGATAGACAGGGGTAGTTATGTGATGATGGACTCTCTCAGAAGTGGTTCATACCACCATTTTGCCATTGTGTCTTTGCCTTGGCCTATTGATTTTCCAGCATTTGCTACTGATACCAAGTGGAAATAGGGAAGTTCATGGTATTATGACCCAACATATACAATTGTATTCATGGTGGGACCTGTGGAATGGGATACTGCCCACAGAAATAGATATTCTATGAATACAAACAGTGCAGAAACTCTTAACTTATCATGCAAGAATAAGGCCTAATAAGGGAATGAGTAACTTATCTGCTTCTGCACATCCAATCTTACAAAGGAAGCTGCCTCATTCCACAGAGCTCAGTACTACTTACAATGAAAGCAGAGGTTCTCCCAGGTTTTGGGCAGGAATTTTCCTAATCCTGCCTGGAGATGTCTGGGACCTTTGGCAGGCCAACCATGTAGCATAAACATATCAGCAATCTCTCATCACCTGCATCCTGCAGCTTTGGCAGCTCAAATTATATATCTGGACATCATCCTCTGATGCCACAGGGCAAAACTTGCAGGCCTGAAGTTCCTCTACTCAGCCGATTTGGTGCAGTAGTCTGAAGCTCAAGTTAAGTCCCTGGACATCCTGATTGAGCCCTGAATCAGGACTCCTAGCACATTGCAGAATATTGGTGTTGAGCATAGTCATCCCAAGGGCTGAATTCCATTTTGGAGAAGCTCTTGGGGGCTACATCCCACTGGTGGGAAAAAGTGGTAGAGTCAAAATGCCAGCAGATGTTAGCTTAAAGCTCTTAAGTGCCAGTAACTAAGCCTTAAAGAAACATAATGGGACCAGTGAAAAAAGACAACCCTCTGGAGAAACACAAACTGCTCCATTTGGGCTCCAGATTGGAAGTACTGCAACCTCTTATAAAGTATGTGTTTGCCAGCATGGTCATCAAAAGGCATTGTGAAGGAGATACTTGGCATCCAGTGAATATCCACATTTCTGTTTCTTTTATCCGAATATAATTAAAGAACACTGGAAAATTCAGAATATTAATGGGAATGTATCAAGTGAAAATGTATTGCTTTCTTTCTTCTCATTAGGTCTTTGGAAATATCAATAAGAATGAATAATACCATTGAAAAAATTGGAGCGGGGTCTGTAGAACATAAACTGATTCTATGTGCAGATAATAGCCTATCATCAGTCATGGATTTCCACTTTAGAATCGAGAAGGTTATGGAGTTAACACAAAGAGCAGCATATTATATTGGACTATAAAGTAAATTATTCTAAATGCCCTTATCTATTACTTTGCTTTCAGCCTTGCTTTGCAATCAGCAAATCTAAATTGAGAGAGATCTAGGAAATCAATTCAGAGGAAGCTTGGTAACATTGTAAAACACTTGCAAAACAATTACTATGGGGATTAATGGTTATATCAAGAGGTGAGGAACTGTCAGTCTCCATCTTGATAGAGAAAATGAATGCTCAACTCAAACTGTCTCTAAGTATGAAATATCATAAAATGATTGTGCTTTATATTCCTAAACTAGATTTCAAGAAAATGGTCTGATCTTGCTCCAGTTTGCATTGCATAAAAAAGGCATGAATGCTGATGACAAGTCTTGGAGACTTTAATTGGGCAATTTGACATGGTTATTCCAGTAGTCCTATTTCCAGTGGTCAGGATAAAGCAACCTGGTGATCCTTAATGATACTCAAGTGATACTCAAAATAACTAGTGGACAATTAGCAATGTCTGTGACCCTGCTGCTCACCCTGTGGCTAGCTCAGTTTCCTCGTGCACTTTGGAAGACCTCTTGAAAAAAGTTTGCCCATTTCTTTGTTTTCCCTAAGAGATCTTCAAGTTAATGGTATTCAAGTAGCTCTGCTTCTGCCTTCCAAAAATGTTCCGTCTGAAGAGATGGTGAGGAGAACTTGTAGCAGTGATGGACTGGATGCTGTAGCCCTGAGACCTGCTCCCCCAGGAGCCCCCTCTGTTGGCAGAAGACTAGAAAATGGGGTTCCCAATTCCAGAGGATGTCAAGAGACACTTGGGAACTCTGCTATCCAGGGTTCCTGGCAGCAGTAGATAATCAGCATAAGCATTCTAAAGTTGTCCTTATCACCAGAGCCCTTTCCTTCACAAGCATTTGGGGAAAGGAGTAACCAGCAATGGAGCAGGAACACTGGCACAAGCAGGAATGAGTCCATTATGAGCTGGACCCACACTTGGAATGGGTTCCAAGCATGGCTTGTAAGGAACCTGAAGAAAGCAAACTCATAAACGTCCATGCCCATCCTTGGGGTAATGGTATATACACTTCAGCAGAACTGTGGAAAGGAAGTACAGTTCATGCACCATGATCTAACATTATATTTTCTTAGGCACCATCTTAGGTCAAAGTCTTTCTGGTTTTGAATTAAGGTCTTTCTGAACTGATTTTGTTTGTTTTAAACACATGCTAGCTTTAAACCATTTCAGTTCAAATAACTATGTTAAAGACATCATGGATTGCATAATATCATATAGAAGTGCAGTCATTTTGGTCATCTTCCCTCATGTGGACCGGATATAAATGCTATGTTTATAATGATGAACCCTAAATAATTTAACCTAATTAAGAAAGCAGCAACCATGAAAAATCCACAGAATAACTGGCCATTGAACGCAGCAACCATGAAAAATGCTGATCTTCAAGGCCAATTTGAAAACAATATCAAAGGGACTCAATCATACATCCCATGGGAGGGAGCTTCACAAACCCCGGGTTGACAACTGAGAAGGTGATGTCTCTTATGTTCAATAAAAGGAACTTTAGTAACTGAAACCACCAGGAATAGCATGGTCTTTCTGGCAGACTGCCATCTTCTTTGGATGAATACTTTTATCCATTCCAAAACTGCCTCCAGCATGTGTTCAGCGTTTCCACAACTCTGAGATCCTGTTGGTCGATGAGGATGCAATGCAGGATGCTGCCTTACGCCAGGTCAGGTTATTTGTCCAATTAACTCAATGTTCCTTATTTGGCTGCCAGCATCTCTCCAGGGTCCTTGGCAGAGATTTTTCATGACCTGGGTCCTTATCCTTTTTGAGCAGAAGATGCCAGAATGTGAGACTGAGACATTCTGCATGGAAAGCATGGTTTCTGTCACTGAGGCACAGTATGGCAGTTCTCTGAAGCACCAGGCTTGCTCTGTGGAAGTGCTGCTAGAGGAGGCTTGACTCTTTGTGGGCCCAAGTGCCTTTAATAGCATGAAATGCATCTAGCAGCTTAGACTATTGTGTCAGTGACAGCACCCCTGGGCAGAGATAGCCTTGCCCCATTTATCCATAGTCTGGTATGGATTGTTGCAGTGGGTTGTGGTATAGCCAAAAGGAAACTGTGTTTTGTTTCTCTTTAAGAGGATTCAGGAGCAATATGCAAACTACTTGAGTGAAAGTGACTTAATTAAGCCATGAGGCATGGAGCAAAAGAATAACATTTCAGAATACAATATGCAAAAGCATTGTTTAACTATGCAAAGCAAGAGAGTTCTGCTGTGATGTACAGAGTATAAAGCATGAACAAGAAAGAATAATGCCTGAATCCCTGCCACTGTCAGGAAGCCCTCAAAGAAATGACAATGGATGGACCACTGGAAGGGGCTGGCACGCAGCAAAGTTCAGGTCTATGCCAAGGCTCATTCTAACAGACGATTTTCTCATGTACTATAAAGCCTTTATAAATCACCTGTTGTTCTGAGTATAGTGATCAGGTATGATTAGCTTTTGCCTTTGCCCAAGGCCAATTGCTTCACCACGACAGGGCTAACACAGATGAGTGGTACTTCTCCTGGATATTTCCTGTCAACCTTGGTTCAAGTTTGAAACTATCTATCACACTCACACACACACACACACATGAGAGAGAGAGAGAGAGAGAGAGAGAGAGAATACTTAACCATTTAAGGATCCAAGCCTGAAGAGGATACAGGTGGGATCGGGAAAAGGGTAACACTCCACCGAGCTCCTCAAACTTATGTCTTCTGCATTTCCACTAAGTTGTATTGCCCTTGAAGATGGTTTGCAAACTGGCACCTAACTTATTAACTGAAGCCAAGCATATGGAACATATCCCACCAGTCTTAAATTTACCACACTTGTTCGCATTTACTGATGCTCAAGGGCTTCTCCACACAAGCCATTTATTGAGCCCTCATGCTCCCTCACTCATGGAAGTGCCCGAGTCCTTTTCATTACAATGTCTACTCCACAGCCTCTCCCATGTTTCTCAGCCATTTTCTTGGCTTTTTTTAAGAGCAAGGAAGGTCAGCGATTAATTTTTAGACACGGGGGGGGGGGGAATAAAACTGGAAAGAAAGAAAGATTTGTGTATTGTCACAATCTTGTTGTATTGCAGCTGTAACACAGCACCACCTTGTGGTTGGATTATGGAATACAAAGGCATAGAAACACACAGATCCTCAAAATCTCTTGCACTTGCTCTCCTGCAAAGAAAATGGAAGATACCTCAATGACGAGGTGGATTAAACACTTCATGGAGAGAAGCCTTCAGTCTTTATCATATTATCTGCTCAACAGAAAATCTCCAGTGAATACATGTATTGAATTGCTTAGCCTCACAATTCTCCAGCTACTGACTTTTTTGTCATTTTCTCAAGATGAGACTTAAAAGAAACAAACAAAAACGTGACTCTGGTAACATAAACTGTGTAACAGTCTGCAACATTATATGCATTGTTGTGTCTTTTCAGCCAGACGCCTGCATTTTGTGCAAACCACAAAATCTCACAACTTTAGCCTTTTTTTCATGCTAGTGTTTTTATCCATTGGTCTTGTTGAACCAAAATTGAAATTTCTGTACAGTGGTTTAATGTATAATCCAATGGGAATGCCTGTAAACCTCCAGGCATGGAGGATTATGGACATCCTATCCAGGAGAAGAAAATTCAGATGCCTCCATGAACTTTGTCAGGCAGGTAAGGGTACAATGGTATGAATATTTGGACTCAAAAAAGACTTTCAGTTCCCAGCATTCTTTGGCCAGGAATGGCTGGGTAATGAATGCTGGGAGGTGTAGGACTTTTCTTCTAACTACACATGCATAGGATTTCTTCTAACTAAATACACATAACCCTGTTTGTCTCCTCTCCCTCCTCCTAGAACGCTCCCTGTAGCCTTTCTTTGAGATCAGCCTTATCGTTTCAGAGATGCAATGGATGTGTTTCTTTCCAGTTTGCCTGTAGTGTGGAGGAGGCCAACCTGAGCATTTATCCCAGCTCCAGTGTTAAAACTATTTTCCAACTACAGAACTGTGACAGTGAAAACGCTTGTTGTCCACTAAATACTGTCCTGGGGCCATAGATTCACTATGTTAGTCTATTTTAATTATTGGTCAAATAAGACTATTCTTTATTTCACAATTGGAGTCCTTGTGAATTCTTGCAATATGCATGTGACAAATCTTTATTAAGGTATGAATGGTATACAAAATACTTATATATATTCCTATAGGTTGAAATTTTTTATTTAAATAAAAGGTTTAGTATTGTGCTTGTGTGATTTAATTCCAAGTATAAACAAGTAAATGAGAGTTTGATTAAATCCTGACTGTTCTGATAGATAACTTGATGTGACATTTATTTAGGACATGGACATGTTGATACATGGGGATCAAACAGGAAATGTGGATAACAAGACCTTTTAGATGGCCAAAATAGGTGTATTTCTTTATTATAAATATCTGCATAAAAAGAAATAAATCATTTATTGGAATTATAGTTAACTGCTTAAAAAGAGATATAAGCCATGTGAGCAGAGATGGCCACAATAAAGAGATTTGATGCAATACAAAACAGCAGGCTTGGAGTTGAAAACAAATCTATTATTGATGAAAAACGCTTCGCACCCTTTGCTAGATAGTTAATGTGTTTGTAATCAGTGGAGGCTGGCAGTCTCCAATTTTACTGGGGCTTCTTATCTCCTCCAGATTCTATTCTAAACACTAAAGGAACTGTCCCTGGTGCTGAAACTAGCTTATAGGGCTCAGCACCACGGATAGTTGAACCTTATCCCTGGAGTGGATTCAGCACCATCTTTAAAGTTCAGCATGAAGGTGAGCAGATAAGATAAGCTCCTGACCAGCCTTCAATGGCTACAATAGAAGATATAGTTCCAACAATACAATTGCTTCATTCGCACGTTGCTTTTTAAGTGCACACTTTAAAATTTTGGCAGTACATCCAAAAGATAATGTGCCAAGATGGTCTGAGCTCCAGGCTCACATTTAGCAGTTAGGATTACCCTGCAATATCATACAAGTGCTGAATTGAAGCAATGAACTTCGATCTGAAAAATATATAAATATATGCAAGCAAGGAGGCCTCTTGCTTTTATAATGGAATGCCAACAATTATCCCCTCCTAACATTTTTAAACACTTCTGATGTGTGACCCTATCCATGTAGAATATTTGTGGCTTTCCCTAGGAAATGGAGACAAAATTCCAGCTATGTGTTGTCTCTGATATTAATCCTGCTTAGAATAGTCCCACTGAAATGACTAGGGCTTAAACTAGGCCAGCACTGGGAATCACCATGTGTGTTAATATCACACCTAACCACATGAATTATTCTTGGTTTGGGCTGCT
The DNA here is from genome assembly GCF_004798865.1 of Varanus komodoensis. NCBI lineage: Eukaryota > Metazoa > Chordata > Lepidosauria > Squamata > Varanidae > Varanus > Varanus komodoensis. The sequence continues at coordinate 25,653,105 of NW_025336598.1, read as the reverse complement.
ATATCTACATCAACAGTTGCTGAAAACATTTAAACTGCAGACATTAAGTCTCATTTTCTTCCAGTGAAATCAGTAAAATAAGGTCCAAGATGAATAATTATGTGAGAAAATTACCTTTAATACCCTTCAAGAACACGACCGTTAGGTGTTTAACTGGCTCACATGCTCCTGAAAATGGGTAGCTGTTGCACATTCACTGGGGAGGCGGGTCAGGTATATCATCATCCCCCAAGCTGGTGTTCGCCAAAAGTTGTGAATCGTGGCTCTTACACGCTCCGGCCAGAACAGCTAATTCCAGAAACACTCATTTTGCTAGAGATTGGGAGTATAACTGCTTGAGCTCATGCAAAGGGATATTGGGTTCTGGCCTAAGGCTTTCTTTTGTCTGCTTTAGGTGCTGATGCTGTAGAAGCCCAGTGTAAAAGGTTCGAAGTGAGCTCGAGTGAAGATGGGAGGGTCCTCTTCTCTGCTGATGAAGAAGAGATTGTCATTGGAGCTGACAGACTGAAAGTCACAGGTAATGGCAGAGTCCATAAGACTCCACACACTACTAATTAGGAATGGAGGAAATGTTCACATTTTGATACCAGCTCACCAAATCCCCATTTCCTGTACCAATGTAGTAAGCAGAACACAATTATCCTTTGGCATATGCACATCTTCAGTAACTTGAGTTACAAACAAAAATGCATACAAAAATGCATTTATTCAGGAAAAGTGTGCACAAAAATGCATGTATTACTGGAACAAGGTATGAAACAGCATCACATATGGGAGAAACACTTTCAAGCATTGCATGTATTGATGGAAAGAATGTATCAAACAGCATTGTATAAGGGAAACCCACTTTCAAGAAATGCATATGTTAGGGGAAATGTGGCTAAAAATGTATACATTAGTGTGCAATCCAGCTTTCACTAGCCTCTGAACTTGGAGGGTAACAATGATCCAATGAAGAACAGCAGGAATAGCAGAAAGAAGCTTCACATCCTCACTCCTCCTGCTCTGCATTTTTCCAGATGGCCATTTGTCACTGTCAAGCTTGGCCATTCTGGATCAGGGAAGGATTCTGCAGACCTGGCTTCTGCAATCTCCTCCCATCCTCACCCACTGGACCATCTCCTGTAGACACTCTCTAAGGTCAAGTTTCCAACCTTTCCAAATCAGCTGCAAGAGTTGCTGGGGTTTTCTACCACAGATTCCCAAAGTGCTGGTCTTGCATCTGGGAATCAGAAATTTCCTATGGCCCGCCGGTAATGTCTGGGCAGGGAATAGGATTGCTACAAAATTGGATTGGATAGGATTGCTATGACTGGTGAAAACAGAAGTATGAAACATCATCATATAAAAGCACTTACAAGAAATGCATAAATGAGACAAAACTTTGCCTATTAGGAGAAATGCAAACAAAAATATGTATGAGATTGTGGACTTTTTATGTAGGTGGACTTTTTTTAAAGATGCAAACTGATGTGGTAAATTAAAGGAACAAACTAAGGACTGGAGAAAAAGAAATTGAAAGTAATAGGTTGAATCCATTCCAAATGATATCACTTATGATGATCTGTTCCTAAGATTTATAGAATTGTGCTATAGTTTATTTGAAATGAAGAAGAACCTTCGTTAACCAGCACTGTGTTGTATTTTTGAATGTATGTTCAAGGGTTTTCTCAACAAATACATCAAAATGTGGTGGATTAGGAATATATTCTCAGGCTGTGAAGAAAATTTTCCTTTTTCTGCAAATGCAGCTCTCTTTTATATGGCATCATTAATCATGTATTGCTCTTTTGCCATTTTGAAAGATTTAGTTAGGCAAACCCCCTCCCCCAGATAATCATAAAAGTTGCCATTACACAGTTCTGCTCAAAACTTCTTTGTGCTCAAAATGTCAGCTTTAATTTCTCTGTGACTTAAGGGTATGTACTTAAAGTACTCTTTCAAGAGTGCTTAAAGAAGCACCACCTTGAACTGCTGAAGTCAAAACCCATTTCTTGTTAGATGTCTACTACATGTATTGGAATACTTCCCTCAAGTTGCAAACTATTCTCTAATGGAATAATACATTCACACAGGAATTAGGTCAGGCACTGTTGCTACATCAGGCATTGATGATCATGTGCTTTTAGTGATTATGAAAACATGCTATTTTACCTTTTTCTGTCTAACCTGAAATGGTCTAAATTGTTATTGTGCTTTTAGAATGCTGTATTGTTTATACAACCTCTTTGGAAGCCTTAGAGTGGAAAGTAGTATATAAAATATTCTAATTTTAACAAATGTTAAAACTTCCAGAGACAATTCACATTAACTATTAACAGTTAACATGATACTAGGGTTAGGAGAAAATCCATTCTGTGAGCTGGAATTTCTCTCTCCCCATTTTCCCTTCCCAGAAAATCATGAGAAGGCTTCCAACAACTATATTTATTATGCTAAAGGTTGTTAGCATGTGCCATCCATCAAGTTAGTCTCCCTCATTTGAAGAATCAGTTCTTGCCTATACCAAGATTCATATTCACCAAACAGAGTTGGATCTAGCCTCAGGAAGGTCCACAATACTTGTGAGCCAGAGAGCAGAAATTCTCAACCATTGACTTGATCACTGAATTGATCTGCTCATTTCATTTGATGACAAATCACCAGGCTCACAAGTCACCCCCCCGCCCCTCCAAGCCTCCCTTTTCCACAGTGTCTCTCCTTGCTACCCATAAACCAGAGGTGATCTGGTTCTAACCTACCTCAGACTTCAGACCTTGCCATTTCAGAAAAGCATTTGAACCCACCTCTTCTTACCATTCAGATGCTAAGTCTGAAATCCCCACCCTTGAATGCTCTATTTTGGGAGAAACAGCTCAGTCCCCACAATTCATTTGGTTCTCATTTTAATGTAGATTTCCCAACTTCACACTTCCTGATCTAACACATAAAACTAAAAACACCTCGATATTCTCAATTTTTCAAATTTTACAATGCAGTTTTCCAATCAAAACATTCCAACACAAATCTGTATATTAAGGGAAAGTGTGCACAAAAATGTGTATGTTCATGAAAATACCAAAAAGCCCATTCTCTTAGGGAAAATTGCTTAAAAATGCATTTATTTGCATTTATTAGGAGAAATGTGAATATGAATACAATATTGTATGTCAGTTTGACAAAAATTGCAGAGTGATGAGTGAATGAGAAGAAATGAACAGGACCAGAATAATGAGAAAGTAAGCAAACATGAAACTGACAGAGTTCTCCATCTCTGTTTTGTAGCACTGCTTATAATTAATATTGATTTAGCTTCCACTTGATTTGAAAGTTATATTTCAATGTGTAGGAAGTAAGGGATTGCTGACCCAGTGATCCAGACCAATGATATTAGTGCTTTTTGCTCCAAATTCTGCAACTCTGTCCACACTGATAATAACATTTGAGGCATTTGTCAGACTTGAACATTTTCTACATTTTGCATAGATTGCAAAATTTAATAGCAGAATGCAGTTATGCATGAGATAAGCACAACTAAGCAGCATGGGTATGATATTAGGCTGTTTTACTTCAGACTGCAGGTACGTGCCTCATCATATTTTGAATGTCATTTGAATAATAATCACCACCACCCTAGCTATAGTAAGCTAGCACATCAGGAAAAGAATTTGCTAAAAAATTCACTCTGATTCTGCTAGTTTTCTGAATGCTGTGACTATATAGCCTGCTATGCAATTAGAAAGGTAAGATTCTACAGCCTGAAGTGGCAAAGTTCTCAACCTCCAACTATCAGGGCCGTCTTAACAGCATTATGGGCCCCAGGCAAAGCGGTGTACTGGGGCCCCTACGACAACTACAACTATTCTAAATTTTGGAAGTTTTCCGATTTTCCAAGGGTTAACATTCACAGATTAGTATGGGGCCCACGGGCAAGTGCCTATCAGGCCCATGCATTAAGACGGCCTTGCCAACAATTAAGTCACAAATCTACCCTAAATGCCAGCCTACCGAGAGAGCCTTTGGCTATTGGGTGGTATAGAAATTGGATGGATGGACAGAAAGACAGACAGAGAGGCAGACAGGTAGACAACAGCTGCTCCAGCTGGTAGAATGACCATCATTTTTCTCATGATGAGAGAGTATCAGAAATGCATGTCCTTTTGTGACATCTTTATTTACAGATCTGTAAGATGAGTCAGGGAATATTATCAATCCTTACAGGCTGAAAGCACTAACTTTTTAATAAGTAACTGTTCCTCAAAATCAGGGCAGGTCGACAAACTTACTATATGTCCAACAAAAGAGTTTAACATCCCCACCCCCCCAAAAAAAACCCCCTCTAAAGTCTTCTTTGTATTATATAGTTTCTTCTATAGTTTCAACTATCCTAGGTTTATCCATCATCACCTCCTGCATATACAAACATGTAGGCCACCCCCTTGTGAGAGTTGTACCATTTCTCAGTTTCTTTGGTCACAGAAGCCTTATTCTGAGCTGTCATTATTGTGCAAGTTTATTGATTGATATGCTGCCTTTTTTCTTACCAAGGGCTCAAATCAGCTTACATAATTCTCCTCCTCCTCCCACAACAACAGCCCTGTGAGGTAGGTTGGGCTTAGAGCTTAGAGTTTGACTGGCCCAAAGTCATCCAGATGGCTCCAGAGAAGATCACTTGAGTCCCAGTCTCATGCTTGCACTCACCACACCATACTGGCTCTAAGTTGCCGAGTTGCAGCCACTACCTCTGTGGATAACCGTCATTCAGTTAGCACCTGTAGGCCAGCTATAAGAGCCAAGATTTCAGTTTTCCTAAAGTCCTTGACAACCTTCACACCATACAAAGCAATCTGTGGTACTTCGTTTCATCTCTATGTTGCCTCATAGCTGAACTTGCTGAGTGAATCATGGCAATTCGGACAATACAAAACATAGATGCAATGCTGAAATATAGATAAAATAAAAGGAAGCATAAAGTTTCAATATACAAGATTAAAGTGGTTTGAACTACTAATTTTTTTTTTATTAAAAAGAATGTCTGTTAAAATAGCTGACAGGTCTCATCATATGCCATTAAATGCCTGTGAGTAGAGGACATTCTTAAGCCGGTGCCAAAAATATGACCCGGTTGGTGCTTGCTGGGACTCAGAATTGGGGACCATTACTGAGAAGGCCCTCTCCCTTGTCTCCACCCTTCAAGCCTTCCTTGGAGGTGGTATTCAAGGAAGGTTACAGATATAAACTGTACATTAAGGTGAATTCAGATTCATAGAGATGCTGTTTGGAGAATGTCAGTCCCAAGCCAAGAGGGTTTTGCAGGTTAAAACTAGCATGCTGAATTGGTCTTGTATGTTTGGAACTTCTGAATTGGTCTTGTATGGTCAGACCTTAATCTGCTTGCTTCATTTTGCACAAACTGAAGTTTCTAAACCATTTTCATGGGCAGCCCCATGTGGAACGTATTGCAGTAAGCTAACTTGAAGGTTACCAGATTGTAGATTACTGAAACCAAGTCATCTCTGTCTGGATAGATGCATGGGTGGATCACAAGCTGAAGCTAAAAGAAGGCACTCTGTACCACTGAGTATGCCTCCATGCCTCAAGTAACATGGAGACCACCTGAGCTTCAAATGCCAAAGATGGTTCCAGGAGACCCCCACAAAATATGAGCCTGCTTCTTCAGCAGGAGTACAACTCCACCCAGGACAGAATGAGCACCCTCCATCCATTCAGAAGAACCACCCACTAAGGACTTCTCAGTCTTGCCTAGATTGAGTTTCAGTGGATTAGTCCTCAACCAATCCACTGCTTTAGCCAGGCACCAGTTTAGCATATCTCCAGGATAGCCTGAAGGAAATGAAAATGTGGAACAGAAGTGCATTCATTAAATAGCATGGGAAATAAGACCACTGCTTCACGTACACCATGCTGTATCCACAAGGCCAAGCGACGTTTCACAAGTACCACCCTGTTATTCAGCCATTATCTACTGTCAAACCCAAAAGTTGAAAACACAACAACTTTCAGTCAGATATGACCTTTTGTTATAGGACCAACCACTTCTTACACTCCTCAGAGAAGCAGGGACCAGATTTAGGGCATTTGCCTAGTAGTAGAAGTTACAGTGCATGGAATCAAGTATCAGCAAAGTTCTGAATATGTGTTTTCAATAGTGGAACAACCTTATTTGAGATAAAAAAAGAACAGGGATAATGTTGCTTATGTTTCTAGACTGAAATATTTTCCCATCTCTATTGTTTCCGGGAAGCAATGGTCATTTCTTGCCATCCTCTAAATATACTGTGTCTTGTCAGTTGTAGTTAATGAATATTGTCATTTTAATAACTTGTTTGGAACAAATCTTTAAAATTCAACAGAGAAATTAGAGGTCTTGAGCCCAATGAAGAAGTGTCTGTTGGAATTCAAAAAGCAAAAGAAAATAGATATCTGGCTCTTTTATATAAAGGATTTCTTGAGGGGCAGGCATTTTCAAGGTATCTTCAGAAGAAGAAGGAAAGGGAATAACCGTTGAAAACTACAAATATAAAGCCAAAACAAAAACTTGAAGAAAATGTTCAAAATCCTTCTGACAGATAAGCTCACAACAGGCTGCTAAATATCCAATCCACAGCAAACAACTGACACAAACTTACAAAACAGTTATTAAAATTGCCATCAATGAAGAATAATAAAATAACTAGAAACTAGGAAAACTAATGGTCTGGGTCATATTCATTGATATATCTATTTCTGAAATATCTCTGGAAAAGAAATGACAACATTTGGCCTTGAAAAATGAAGCTGGATTATTATAAGCCGCTCAGAGAGCCTTATGGATGATCAGGTGGCATATAAATCAAATAAAAAAAAAGTCTCAGCCATGGCTATGCTCCCACAAGACAAACAACGCTTTGTGGTTACCATGGTTCGTGGTATTTTTGCCATGGTCTAGCTGCCAGGCAGTCAAGTGGTTTCTACTTTATCATGGTTTCCATCTCAACCCCTTGGTCCTTTCAATGTTGGAACATACCCCATCAGCCACTGCACCTGAAATTCAATCCCAAGGTGCATCACCCCTTGCCTATGTCACTTGTCTCTTTGTCATTGGTCCAGACATAGAAAATGGATGCTAGGGACAACTCTTGCAGTTGCCACTATTCCCGGGGGACTCTGTCATAATGGCATATCAGGACCACGGAAAGCATGATCCTGACTTCACATAAACATAAGGAGTCCTGGTAGTACAAAGAATTCATAGACCAAATAATTGTTTCTTACCATGTCTTCTGAAGACCAAATATACTGTACTAAAAATCTCATGATTGGGTTCGGGCAATTCATTAGACTGGCAATGGTTAAAAAAACCCACCATGTCTTCTCATTATGTTGGGAACATTTCCATACATTTTTTTCCTTTTTCTTTTTCTTGCAAATCAAATGTCAAGTAAAGTTTTTGCTACACCTTGCTTAAAAAGTTTACAAGGCCTAGATCTATCCCTTATAATACAAGCTAGTTTTTCTTGTTCGGTTCCAATAATTATCAGCATTAATTGAATGTGAAACTGAAGCCATGTGCACATGTGCAGGTCTTATTCATTAAAATAATTTTTATGTGAATCCAGTTCCTTGCCAGGTTTCATCACTTATATCATGTCACAGGACATAATGTAGACCAACTGATGCAAACCATGGGGACTTGCTCATGTTTGCTGAAAATTTTAAAAGCAACGCCATTTGGGGGTCAAAACTCAAAGACATGTAGAAGGAGAAAGTTATCTCTGTATTCCTAGCTTGGGGAATATAATGCCTTTTGGCAGTGTTCTAGTTTTATCTTGCAACCATCATTCATTCCTTCGTAACCTCGAGGCTAGATGACATACGACTTGCCCTTCATGACTACTAGAAAGCTGCTGATGGTACAGAATGTAGCTACATGATACCTGACAGCAGGAGATCACACCAGTCCTGTTGGCCTAGTCTAGGTCTTCTGCAGGATGCTGGGTTTTTTTGTTACCTCCTGAAGCTGGCCTAGAAGTTCCATCTTCACAATACACTTGATTAATATATTCATTATCACATTTCTATCCATAAAGAATCTTCCTAAACCAGCGAAGCATGATAAATTTAAAAATGGATGACTACTACCAGAAAATACAATTTAATTTAAGGAAATGTCAGTCTATTTAATTATTATTTATTCATTTAACACCTATCTCTGCTACCACATTTGCCCATCAGGCAGTTTATAATTACAATAAACACAAACAATTTAAAATAGATAAAAACAACTGAAAAGAAGAAAACAGCATATTAAAATACAAATACAATAATGAGTTTGGTGACAATGATACAAAAAGAACTCCAGTACTGAGGAGATCTTAAAAACACAGTTAAGCAGCTATCCATTAAAAGTATTTCTTGAATCAATAAGTCTTTGCCTAGTGGTTAAAGACAGCAAGGATGGTGCCAGGCAAAGACCTTTGGAAAGCATGTCCCAACAGTGGAGTACAACCACTGACTGAAAGGACAGAAAACTTTAAATATCACTGCAACACAGAACACCAGCATTATTTGCCATCAGTCAGACATTTTGCCCAGTTTCCCTCTTGAAGTGCTGTGTTTGCATCATATAACAAAGCTAAGTTATATTAGAGCCAGATGAACTGCCTTAGAGCAATACGGCTGCAAAGGCCCTGTTTCCCATCCACAGTCTACAAATCTCAGCCTTGACAGGAAGCCTGTCGGAACATCTAATGTTGATCTAAGCCAGGGGTCCTCAAACTTTTTGAATAGGGGGCCAGTTTTTTGTGTTTTTTTTTTTTGGATTTATATCCTGCCTTTTTCCTACAAAGGGCTCAAGGCAGCTTACATCATTCTCCTCCTGCATCTTATCCCCACAACAACATCCCTGTGAGGTAGGTTGGGCTGAGAGTCTGTGACTGGCCCAAAGTCACCCAGTTGGCTCCATGGCCGAGCGGGGACTAGAACCCAGGTCGTCTGAGTCCCAGTCCCATGCTCTTAACCACTACGCCACACTGGCTCAGTTGAAAGGCTGTGGTGACTGCCGCGGGCTGGTGAGGTGGGGGTGCCTGAGCACGCAGGCCAGTGAGGTGCTGTTGGGTGTTCATGAGGCTGCATCGAGCGAGCGCGGCTAGTGGCTCACTCACTCAGAGATCTCCCAACGAGTCCAAAACCATCTCCGAGCGAGCAAGCCACCACTCCCTGCCCGTGCAGCAAGCGTATGCGCGGGCAGTGAACAGCGGCGTGGGCCAGATGGATGGCCATGGTGGGCCAGATCTGTCCCATGGGCCGTAGTTTGAGGACCCATGATCTAAACCAGGGGTCTCAAACTTGCGGCCCGTGGGCCAATTGCCGGGATGGGCGGGGCATGGGGGAGAGACCCTGCGGCCTTCAAAGCGCCGGCGGCACCCGGGCTGGCCACGGGATGAGCGGCCCACCACCATCGCGGTGGTGGAATACTTGGTGCGGCCCAGCCTCACCCAGACTCTACTTCCAGCAGCCCCTGGGTAAGTTGAATTTGAGACCCCTGATCTAAACCATACAGAAAAAACAGCCATTTACATCCTAGTCCTCTTGAGCAAACTATAGAAGTATTTCCTTGACCAGAGATGACTGTTTCCAATCTAGGGATTATTTATGTGATTTATTCTATGCCTTTCTACCAAAGTCACAATGTCATAACACTTTTGCTTGGGTACATCATAGCAACTTTGAGTACTTTGGCTGGGGGTATTTGCTCCTCTCCAGAAGTTCAAGAAGGATATCTTCTCAACCTCTCTTTGTTTAATCTGTACTCAGCTGCTCTCCCTTCTTTTTTGGAAGTGGTCAATATTTTCTCATTCCCCTAAGATCAGTTTTCCAAACATATCTAATACTTTTTTTCTGTAGATGATGCAGTTCTAATTTCCCAGACATGATAGATGCTCAAGCAAGTATTGTTTAGCTGATTATTGTGGATGTATCTATTCTCAACATTAATTATTCAAAATCTCTGAATTGTGCTACTCTAAGAGAAAGGTCAGATATTCCTAGGCATAGACTTGATCAAGTTGTACATATAGTTGTGTATTTAGTTCCATGAGATTGCTAATCTGCCCTATTGGTTCTTGCAACTATCTGTGCCTTTCAAGCCAACCCTTTATCCCATATCCTTTTTGGAGTATCTACCTGGTTTCTATGTTCAAAAATCATACAAGCAAGCCAAACCTTGGAAATACCTCAATCTCACTTTCTCAGATTTGTATTTGGTATCCCTAGGTTTGTTGCTGGTTTATTCTTAATCTAGAAGCTGGTCCTAATTCCTTAAACTGATTCAGTTGGCTTCATTGATGTCTCTTGCTTACCCTGACTCTTTCATGTCCCAGCTGATGACAGACTCTTTCAAGTCTGCTTTGAAGAAGGCCGTGGTGCAGAAAGTTGTTTCAGCTGGACTGTCTCCTTATTTGTTATCTATGAACTGGGAGAGAGCTGCATTTATCATTAAACAGAGGATACAGGATATTGATTTTTAAGACCTCTATACAGTAGCACAGGGTCTGTGCCCTCTTTGATTATTAGGTTTGTCTGGCCCAAAATTTAAAAATGGAATGTCCCATATAAAGAGGTTACCTATCCCAAAATATGGAACATTCTTTCTGGCTGCAATGTCCCACCTTCTAATCTTCTAGATGCCAGATATAATACAATTATAATTATAGACAATGTCCTTGCAATAGTTAAGGATGTACAGACTGTGTTAATTCGGTTTGGTCTGCACTTTGTGAATTGTCAGACACCTCTCATTCCATTGTCCACTCACTGACGGAGTCATATTTTGTGCAGATCTGTTTGCAAGCATGTGTGCAAATTCACACTTGTGAAAATATGCAGATCTTAAAACATGCAAAACCTTCCAAAATGTGCATTTTTGCAATTTAGTCTACAAATGAAATGCACATTTTCAGTTGGTGTTTCTTTTCCTTTTAAAAAAATTGTTTCCTACAACTAAAAAACAAAGCAAATCTAGTAGGCTGTAAGGCCATGGAATTCATGTGACTTGTGAAAAGGTCCACTGCAGGAACCAAAGGTCCATTTAATAGAAATCTAGACTCATTTGGATCCATTGTAGATTTCTTCAGCATTCCTACCATTATTGGAGACATGTAGTCTGTTCTGTACCTCATCTTTATTCACAGATGTTTTCAAGGGGCTAGAGAAACTTTGATGTACCCTGTTGTGCAATCCCTAACTAAGAACCCTTTCAGGTTATTTTGCTTCAGCATTCAGACATGTTGCTTTTTTTTAAAATGTACCTTTCTAGATCAGAACTTTTATGATTGATGCATGAAACTGCTCTTGTATGAACTTTCTATGTACTTTCATTTTTTCAATATGTATTTTATGGAGTGGTGGAATAAATCATAAATAATAAAGGGCACAATCCAGATGGATTGCCAAAGTGTCCAAACTATTTCCACTCTGCATTTTAGCTAAATGGCCTTTTTTGGCCAACTCTTTGAGGTGCTTCAGACGGGGATAGAAGGAAGCTGCATAGGACATAGATGTGGCATTGCCCGACCTCTGCAGTCTCCTTTCCTCCCTGCCCCCTGGAAAACCCCCTTCCCCATTTCCAAGACTGAAATCCCAGGGAAGAGGTGGCAGTTGTCATTTCATTCATGCCAGCTGTGGCAGGAGGGAGAACAAAGCTCTGTCTCTCCTTTCAGACTGGGAATCTAAAGTAGCCCTGGTCCTTGTGATGATGTACAGGGGCGATAGCGTTGCTTCCTAATACTAAAGTATCCTGGCTCCAGTCCATTTAGTGTTTTCAATGCAAGAAAAAGTGCTTTAATGCTGTTATTTTCTCATTAGAGGTAGGTTATTGGCATAAAGAGAAACATCCTTGATAATTGCTTCCACCAACCTCTTATCAGTTGGCATTGCCAACCAGCCAGAAAACAGCACAAAAACTGCACAACCAATTATTTGATCTGTGGGCTGGTTGCCAGAATGCTTTGTGTGAAAGCCAAAATGTTTCCTTCCCAACAGAAAGAGTAGCTTTGGCAGCAGGGGAGTTTCACTGGCATTATGGCACAGGGTAAACAGTTTTGTTTTGTTTCATTTTTTTTAAAAGAACCCTTCAGAGAAAAATCACACTATGCCAAACTATGCATTTAACATAACATGTTGTAAAAATTACTTCATGCTTCCCAAACCAGTGAGCCTTTAAGACAAAACAGTTTAGTTATAAATGTTTCATTGGATATTCCATTTTAGTAACAAGGAAATACATACATGAAAAGTGTACATGGAGCAGTACAGAGGTGGGGAACAGGTCAGGGTGGAGGAGTGAATGACAAACACACACACACAGAGAGAGAGAGAGAGAGAGAGAGAGAGAGAGAGAGAGCGCTCTTCATTGACTGCATGATGAAAGGTACTACTTCTACTTCTACTTCTGATAGCAGCTTTTTTCCCTGGCTGGAAAAAGTCCATGTGCCTCATTCGGGATAGCTTCACCTCTTCTGCTTTTCCCACATAGGAAAGACACAATTTAATACAGCCAGTGTGAGAACATAGGCAGCGGATGTCGATAGCAGGGGCACCAGGACCAGAGATGATGCAGATGGATGTAGGGCCAGGTGCTGACAGCATGGCACATCCAGAGGCAAAAGCAAGGTCAGGAATAGGCAAGGATCAGGTAGTCACAAGGCATGGCAGGATCAGTGGTTAAGGCGAGGATGAGGTATGGGGAAAGACTGGAGGCAAGAGCACAGCAGCCACTACAAAGGCTCATAGAGCAGTCTATCCAGTCTGGGCTTTAGTCTGAACAGTAAGGGAAAACTCCATGGTGCTTAACCATGGTTCAGCACAGTGGACAGCTCCTTGGAAGTTCCCAAAAGTTACTTCCTGGAGTAGATCACGCTACTCACTAACACCAGACTCAGCGTCCCCTTCTGCTATCTTTTCATTCCAACATAGATGGGAAAGAACAGAGATTTCCAGGAATTCCTCTTCCTCAGAAGAATCCAAGGAGCTTCTGAAGGCTATATGGGCACATTCAGTGGGTCAGATTAGTCCAGAGATTCTCCATTCCTGTTGTAGTTAGACAAGCATTTGAATGGTAGCTATTTTGTTACCAAGAAAGGTAAATGTGCAAACTTGGCAAAGTACTGTTCAAGAACATGAATCAGTTGAAACTCTTGTACAAAATGTTGAAGTTTAAAATGTTAATATCTTGACTGTACATGTTGCGCACTAAGTGTTGACAACTGCAAAGTTTCCTTCTGACCTGAATGCTATTTGCATTGTATTTTCTTGGATATAATTTAGAGAATAGTTTCTCTTTCATTCTCTTGCTCTTTTTCTTGCTCCCGCCCTCCCACTTTTCTTTAAAGCTTCTCTGTGGTTGTCTTTCAATTAGGTTCTTACGAGGGTTTTCTCTGTGCTCAAAGGCAAAAAAACAGGGAAGGGTTCAGCTTCAAAAATTAGTGTTCTTTCAGTCAGTCTCATTTCAGAACTTAAGTCAAAAAGGAAAGAGAATAAATACTTCAAAGAATGGTCTCCTGGGAATAGAAGGAAAGAGTGAACCTCTCTATCCAGTGTTTTCCTAAATATACAGACTCCTGAGTTGATTACAAAGACACCACACCATTAATTAATTGTGGCTTATTGGTAGATAGAGAAAAATAGCTTATCAGTAGATAGATAATTTTCTATTTTGTGAAGCGTGAGAATCTATATTTATGGATGAATAGACAGATAGATGATAGAATCATTTGACTGTTTCTGGTAGACTGATGTAGACTTGGTTGGAACTGCTGCTTTGCACCAACATAATAATCATCCTTGCCATGAAGAACAGGGCAACATCTCATTCACTGACTGCATCCATCACTTCCCTTAGATATATAAAGATCCTAATTCCAGAGCACTTTGGATAGAATCTGTGGATACAAAGAAGGGCTATGGTATTTCACTAAGCCCTTCTGTGGCTTCCGAAACTTGATCCATACTAACATGTAGAATTTCACTGAAGCTAGTTCTGCCAACCATGGACACATCAGACATGGTGCAACCAGTACTAGATCTTGCTGAGGATTTAATTGGAAAGGGAGGTGCAGTGCCCTCTACCCAAAAGCACTGTACAGCCCATGGTGCTATGGGGCATGGCGCTTGAGAAGGGAAAGGGAATCCCTCAGGACAGACCCATTTTTTGTAAGCCATCCTGAGGCTTGGGCAAAGGATGAGTTAGAAATGTCTTAAATAAATAAATAAATAAATAAATGATCGCGCTTGACACAACAACAGTAGTTCTTCCCATGAGGCAGATGGTCCTTCTTGCAGATCTTCCCTTCCCTTTCCCTTCCTGTCATAGTATGGTTGTCTGCACTTTACAACAAATCTAAGAATAATGATCATATTATCTGGAAAGATGGCTAATTTTCCTGTAAACCAAGGATGGGTGACCTCAGGTCTCTAGGCAAACTCCAGCCTTCCCGAGGTCCCAGTATGGCCCTCTGGTCATGCCCACTTTTCCTGTCCACATCTCTTTTCCCTTGATCACTGATCACTGGGTGGGTTTCCATTTTTTCCAATGTTCAGTCTTTCCTCCATTCTAAAAGGAGTTCTTTCCTCTATCTTAGTTATTCTCAGCATGAGTTTTAGACTAAAATCTATTGATGCTTTTCATATTTTGGCTTCACCTGTTTTCCTTTGGCCCTACACACTCCTGGAGTGCAGTTCCCAAGAGTTATTCCAAAGTGGAATTTGGTCCTTGAGCTGACAAAGACTGCCCATTTCTACTTTAAACATCACTGAATATTGGCATTCACTTTCTATCTGTTGTTCCGACTTCGTACTCAATACACACCTAACATGATATTGCTTGCTATGGTTGCTCTCTTGCAACAGAGAACTTTCTCAGGATCAACCTCAGCTGCCTGTAGTGATATGTAAGGAATACTGTCTACTTTTTGGGGCTTTACGTCCCATAGAGAAGCTGGGATTTTGCTGGCATTAGAGTTGGCATTATTCCTATGGAACGTATAATTTCAAGCTTCAGCCCTGAATCTTGCAAAAGAATCTTTGGTAGTGGGAGGAGAGGTTTACTTGTCATATAATCATTATGATAGAAAGCAGATGGGAGATCAAGTTAGATTTAGCATTGTGTATCACAAAACATCTATTAAAAGGGACTCCTAGGTTTCGAGCTCTCTAGCATCTTCTGTTTAGACTGGTCTAAAATTGAATATTACAGATCCAGAGGGGAAAATATTTATTTATTTGTTTGTTTGTTCATTCATTCTATACGCCATTTTTTCTCTACTGTCATTCATTAAAAATCTCATGATTGTTTACATACAAACACAATTAAATCAACAATAAAACAATTAATGTTTTTTATTGTACATGGTTAACTGATCATCAATTGGCAATTTTCTCATCTGGCCTGCGTCTCTTGTTTTATTTATTTATCTATCTAGCACAATTGCCAGGGACTCTCTGGGCAGTGCTCTCTCTCTCTGTCTCTCTCTGTGTAATGCTTGTTGCCTCTGTGCTATGCACCCGGAATACATATATATCAGAGGAGTAAAGCCATCCATCTATATCCAGTCTACCCTTGCCATCTTAGACATCATTCTACAACCACCAGAGTATCACACACTAGTGGCCTTCATGATACTTCAGGACCTGCTACTCCTCCACACAGACGGGTTGTTCTAAAGGTGCATTTGTGTATGCAGGCTCTCAGTGATTAGTAATAGATTATGACACTGATCATTTCATGATGGCCTTGTACTATTTTTAAGTCTGCATTGTTTTACCGTTCTTTCAGCACTTTTATATTGCTTTGTACCGTACTAGAGTGGGACAGAGAGACTCAGACATGAAAACATTTCAAGATTTTAAGGATTTTAAGTCCAGAATTCTGAACATTGCAGACATCCTATACAAAGTAGAAGGGTATGGAGGTGGAAGTTGCCTCTGACCTCCTCCCCTCCCTGCCTCCTGAAATGTCCGCTGGATCCTCTTTCCAAGGTCACCCTTACATCTTTGGAGAAGCAGCTCCTGCAGTTCTCTCTGTCAGCTGCAACTAGAGGGAAAATGACACCCCTGTTTGCCAAATTCAGAGCTGGGATGCTGAAAAGTCTCATGGCCATCTAAAGGTGGGCCATAAGACTTGTTGTAAGTGGTCTAAAAGTAGTATAAATGAATGAATGTCTGCTCATGGCAGTTGTTAGAATCAACATGCACTTTTGCAGGGAGATTTGTATTCAGCAAATGGTGTAGCATTTGAATTCTAGCATTCACCCAAATTAAACTACTATTCTCATCTGATTCTCACATTTGGAAAGGTCTGTTTATTTCAGCTCTGCTGCCTCTGGCTATAAGCAGGAGAACCCTTGAGCAAAATAGTTATAAGTCCTGATGCGTACCACACCTGAAAACATGTCAAAAAGTATATAGATCTCAGATTTACACATTCAGGCAATACCAAATAGTATTCAGGGTTACTGTATCAGCAAACAGAGGTCAGGTGCGATACATGTATTATCAGGTCATGACGCTGTAAGCAGGTCCTGCCCTCCAAATGGAATGTCCTATGTGGGAGATGATGATCTCTTTGATAACCTGGTATTAGAGCCTTACCAACAGTAACACCTTGAACATGTCTTGTTAGGTACCTGGCTGCCAGAGCAGAACTTTTAGGAGTCATAGGTAAGAAGGTCCACTGAGCAACCTGCATTGACATGTTCTGTCCTAGTTGCAGCTTGCAAGCTAAGTGGAGCACCACATAAAGCACATTATAGTAGTTCAGTCTTACTACAGTTGAAGTTGCCGATGCATCTGTCACTGGCTATCCCTCTTTAGGGATGGTTAGAGGTGGTGCACCAGCCAAAGCTGCTAATAGACCACTGAGGTTGCTTGGCCTTCCAGTGATAGAGATGAATTCAGGACAGGTATATTGCCCAAGTCCCAAACCTGACAGCACCCACTCACAGTGACTTCATCTTTATACCATTTCCCATATCCCACCCGCCACGGCATTCAGGAACCAGGTTGTCCATCACCACAGCTGACTCCACTATATCAGAAACAGAGCTGGATGCCACTCATATACAGATGATATCTTAACCCAGATTGCATTTCAACAGCTTTATACAGATATTTAAAAGAACTGGGGGCAAGACTGTGCTTTGTAGCATCCTTCAGGACAACCTCCCAATGCAGTTCTCTGGAACAACCCAGCATTACTGTGTCTCCTACCCAAAGTTCACCAATACTCTCCAGAAAAATACCACAGATGATGGTATCAAAAGGGCAAGGAGAATCAACAGGGCTGCATTTAATGTGTCTTTCTCCTTATAAAGATGTCAGTCTCAAAGTGACTAAGGCCAATTTCATCCTAAATTCTGAAATAAATCTAGATACTTGGTATTCCCCAAAAGCATCTGTACCCATGCTTCATCCAGTCCTTTTACCCCAAAACAGGGGTTTGTAACTGGGCAGCACTTGTCATAAACCATAATAAATTCACAGAATTGAATTTGAAATTATGGACATTAACATCCTGGACTAGAAAATCTATTAACAATTGAAGAAAGCATTGGAAAAAAAATTCAATAGTCTTCTGACAGTTGAGTCTAGTTCTACTTTTATTGCTGTGAGGAACTTTAATGAATTAAATAGAAAGCAGGGCAAGCAGTCTTGTATAGTAGCACAGAGAAAAATGAGACACTCCAGTTTTATATTTTAATAGGCACACGATTTAAACATGTATAGGAGGATATAAGCATAGTAGATTTGCTTTTAAGACTGCATAAATGTGCAGGTAATTGGAAGTAATATACAAAGCATTGCTATAACATTAAAATGAGATGATAAAGTAGAAATATTGTTTGAGGCTATAAAAGGGAAATATGACAGAATTATGAGGAAATAAGGAATATGTGTGAATTACAAATTAGGTTAGAAGAATATAAATAAACCATTTAGAACAAGCTCTGTGATGTAGAGAAAATAAATGATGATTTGATATATGTTTCTATGAGAGGAAGTGGTATATATTCCCTTTCAATGGCTAACTTGGCATTTCATTGTTGATGGGTGATCTCTTTCTTTCATTTGCCTTGCTCAATAATCAGTTCATAATTCAAGCTTGATTTGTTTTGATGGATAGAAGAAAGGTGGGAGGGAGAACAATACCTTACACCTGAATGATTCACTCAGCTAAATTATACGTGGCATTTGTAATCAAGCACATTGCTGATCATAAATACTGCCAAAATTCCCAGGATAGTCTAGGTAGACAGTGGCTACTTTGGGACATTTCTATCTGGACTTAACAAACTAAGTTCTGAATGAGACTTTTGGCCATATATGCAGCTCCTTTGCTCCATGCAAGCTGAAAACAGAACAGGAAGTCTTTCAAGAATTTTCTGATTCATGAAAACCATGGGTAATGAATTCCAAACAGACCAAAATCTTCAATTGTGAAGTTGGCCTCCTGGTCTGAATGAATGAATGAATGCTCTCCAAAGTGCTCTGTTCTTCACCATCCTGTTCAGTTTTCATATACATAAGGCTGTGGCTTTCTTTATAGAATCTGTCCACCTCATAGCTGGTGTTCCTATTCTTCTGCCTTCAACTTTCTTAAACATTACTGCCTTCTCCAGGGAATTTTGCCTTCTTGTGATTTGTCCAATGTACAACAAATTCAGTTTCAACTTCATTTCTGGGAAAGTTCTGGATTTATTAACTAAGGCCCACTTGTTCATCTTTCTGTTAGTCCAGGGAATTCACAAAACTGTCCTCTAGCACCAGGTTTCAAACTTGTTCTTTCTTGTCAGTTTTCTTTACGCTGCAGCTTTTACATCCATACCTAGTGATCAGGAATAGAATAGTGTGGATGATCTTGGACTTGCTCTCCAGGGAAACATCCTTACACTTGATAAACTTGTCAAGTTTCTTCATGGCTGCTATTCCAAGTCTCAGTCTTCTTTGAATGTCTTGCTTTCAGTCTCAATTGGAATTGATGATTGAAGCAAGGTATATAAAATCTTTCACAATTTCAGTTTGTTCATCCCTGTCATGAAAGCTGTATAAGTCTTCTCTAGACGTTATTTTTATTTTCTTAATGTTCTGCTCCCATCCTGCTTTTGCACTTTCTTGTTTTACTTTCAACAGGAGCCATTTCAATTCATTGCTGCTTTCTGCCAGTATTATGATCTCACCTGTAGGGCATAACACCAATGTCCACCCCTTCCTCCGGTTCTCACCCACCTTTCTTATGATGTGTTCTGCATACAGATTGAACAGATGGAAAACATCATTGTCTGATGCCTTTGCCTATAGGAAACCATTCTTTTCCTCCGTATCCTGTCTGAACAGTAGATTCTTGTCCACAACAGAGATTACTCTTCAGGAGAATCAATGGCTGAGGAACACCCATTTCTTTCAGAATCATCTATAGGGTCTCATGATTCACAGAATCTTTGCTGTAGTCTCTAAGGCATAGGCTGCTCTTCTGAAATTATTTTTTCAGGTCCAGTAGCCAACATGTATATATGATTATGATTCAGGTGAACACATGCAAGAAATACATGATCAGAAACAGGGTTTAGATCATTCTGTTGTGTATAATAAAAAAAAAAAAGGAAACAATATTAGTTCAAGGATGCTGCATCTGTAATCTATGTGGGTCCAGTCAAACTCCCCTGCTTCCTAAAGTTTATCTCCCAAGCCCCAACTACGGAAGATTAGCAGAGAGGGAATCCTTACTGTAATCTCTGATCAATAGTTAAAGATTCAGCAGGCGTTTCCCTTTAGTATGCCACTTGCTTCCTATTAATTGGAGGAGTGGCATGCTGAGCAATCCCAGGCAAAGCTGTTGGGGAGTTCCTCTCATCTGAAGCTTCACCTACACTGCAACCACATCAGTGGAAAAGGCTGCAGCACTGGCTGGAGATTTAACAGACAGCCAGATTAGAGCAAGGTTTCTGGGTAGGGCTAGGATATGCCCCAGCCAGACCTTATCTAGCCCCTCTACCCCAAAACAATTTTCCAGCCCTGCCCTAGTTTGACTGTTATGTCCCAAGACTATTTGTGACTTCTGTGAATGTTGGTATGTAAGCACTTGGTAATTATAATTTCAAGCACATCATTGAGAATGTTTGTAATGTTGCACCAATGTTATTGCTTCAGGCATGAGCAGATTGGGGTTTTAAAAGAATGTTAGATTCTCACAATTTATTTCAGTTACAGTTATGCAAGTAGGACATTATTCAGACAATCCTTCATCCGTGGAAAGAATGGGTAGAAGGGGAAAATAAAAATAAAGAGCACCCACAAAAATGTGACTCTGTTAAAAAGGAAAAAAATGGTGCACTGTAAAATTGAATTTCTCCCTTGATAGAGGATAATGATAGGTTCACATTTTTCAGGTTGACAGCAGTAAATTCGGTACAATGGGACCAACCATAATAAGGTCCCCTTTTGATTTTTGAAATATATGTGCATTTTATTTGTTTATGTTTGTATTGTAAATAAGAGCTATAAATGTATGGGAATGACTTGGCTCACATAACAGGTTTAGTTTGGGAATGAACCTAGACTGAATAACCTTGAAAAGTATGGCTATAATGTAGTGAGAAAATTGTTTTTGTTTTTTTGGTTTTTTTTTGTTTTGTTTTTTGTTTTTGTTCTGTTTTTTGTGGCACTAACTAAAAAGTTGCATCAAGTATTTTGGTGTAGGAAGAAAATTAGAATTGCAAAGCTGCTTCATCCTCTTAAAAGTTGCTGACTATTGCCCAGTCCTTTTGATTGAGTCCTTTGGGTAATCTTTTTATAGGAATTCACAAAGCTCCCAAACTGAACTGCTTCCTATAACCCTTTGGGATCTTATCTTCTATAACTTTATAACCAATTTGTGAAAGATAGGCACTGATTGAAAGCCAATCATCAGATGATTGGTAAGAAAACTTCACTTTTTTATACTAATGGGATTTGCCATGTACATTCATCTTCAGAGGAGAGATGCCAGCAATCTCACTGGGCTCAACCCCGAATGAGAAGTTTAGAGCACAATCCTATACATATTTAGGAGGAAAAATCTACAGCTCCTAGTATTCCCCAGCTGGCATGCCTTGCTTCTCCACTGAGAATGGCTCATTGTTCTCACAGCTGTTCCCTGACAAACTCCTAGTACCATGCAACCATGTAGTCTCCCTGCTCCTCCAATGTTCAGCTAGTCTCCAACCATATGATGTAATTTCATTCATACCTTACCATACAGAACAGGAACAGGAACTGCCATTCCAGTGCCACCTGGATCTCCCATCTGGTCAGGTCTCAGGAAAACACACATTGTTCTCTTCTATGATTAACCTCTTCATAATTGAAATAAAACACAACAGTTGAAGTGTTATATTCTTCTTGAACCATAACAGAATTCAATGGGACTTACTTCTGAGCAGATATATGTAGAATTTCACAGCAAATTTACTTCAGGAAAGAAAAACAGATACCAAGAACTACAAATAATAGTCATTTGAGAAGTAGCATAGTGAAGTAGGGATGCCTGTAAGCGCATTTTGAACCACATTTAAATTGTTTTAAAATAGTCTATATTAAATGTTGAATCTTTTTCAGAAGAAAATAGGAAAGAGACTTGAAATAACTGGAAAGCAGAGTGTTCAAAACTGAACATGAAGTAAACAAGAATCTGTTACATAGAAAAGGGGTATAAATAAATCAAGGATAGACTAGAAAAACAGCAAAAAGTTATTGCTTTTATTATTGATAATATAAATTATTGAAAATACAAGGGAATGCATTAATTTATTAACTAATGTACATAGACACTTACAGATGCAATTTTGAAATAATATGGTGTTCAGTAGACAATACTCAATACCCAAACGAGTGCTGATTTTGGATATGCCTTTGAGTCAGATTCCATTTACCAGATTTCTTCCAAATATTAAACATAAAATACATTATTGAGAGAAGTTGCATCTCTTTTCAAAATTCAGTAGATAAGGATCAGCATGTTTATAAAAGAGTAACCTGATGGCATAAAGCTTATGGTATCAAAGTGCTGGAAGACATTCCAGCTGTTTCATGAAGAGTTTGATTTTTGCTGGAAAGTTTAAAGAAAAGATGAAATCAATATCCATGAAATAAAATAGTGGTATTGTCATTGTTAAATAAGATTAGCAAATATATGGCAGTTGAACAGATAAGGGGCAGAAACTGATACAAAACAAATAAATTATTATTTATATTTCCATCCTGCCTTTTTTTTTCTTTTAAGGGAACACAAGGTAACTTCCATAATTCTCCTCTTCCTCCTCCCAATCTTATCCTCATAACATCAACCCTGTGAGGTAGGTTGAGCTGTTAGTCTGTGACTGGCTTGAAGTCAGCCAATAATTTAATATTGAATAACATTACAGAAATAAAATGTATTGCACGAAATGCGAAAGGTTATGTAATAGTGTGAAAAGACAGAGATTGGATCTAGACTCACCTATGCTTAAAGTAGGTCCACTGAAATCTGTAGGATTTACATAAATTACAAGATTTATCTTGTCTTGAGATAGTCCTCTATAATGTTAGAAGTGTGATAGGAAAACCACCTTCCTACATATTTACTGTTTCTGAATGAGCTTTTATCTAAAAAGCTTGTATGTGGATATCTATGCCATGTGATCCTATAATTACTTTCATTAAGATTTTTGAAGAATTAGAAAACACACATGAATGTTTCATTTAATATTAGCACCAAAGTTGTTGATAGCTAAGAAGTGGAAGGAAATAGAGGCACCCTACTATAGCAGATTGGAAGATTATAGTCCTGTACCCTCTTATCTGGAACTAAATCCAGCTGAACTCCTTGGAAGTTACTTCCAAGTGTGGATTAGATAGTACACAAAAGGGCACTGATATGCTTGAAATTTACATACTATATTGAG
Source organism: Varanus komodoensis (assembly GCF_004798865.1). Classification (NCBI taxonomy): domain Eukaryota; kingdom Metazoa; phylum Chordata; class Lepidosauria; order Squamata; family Varanidae; genus Varanus; species Varanus komodoensis. The sequence continues at coordinate 25,630,153 of NW_025336598.1, read as the reverse complement.
AAGTCATGAGAAGGGAGGATTGGAAAAATGATCAATAGTCCAGTATTGGAAGTAATAGGAAAACAACTGTCAATTGATGGAATGAGTTCCTGAATGCGTGAGTCAATTAATAGTGATAAGAAATAGAAATTGATATGTGATTTTTCTCCCCATGTCTTCATAAAAAGTATATAAATTATTTTTACTAAGAAATATTGCTTTAGAACCAAATTTACATGTTTTACCATTTATTTCAATTATTAATTGCACAATTACTCTGGATGGCAGCAAAGGAAAAAGAAACACATGAAAATAAACTTTGGAGAAATAATGCCATAAACTATGGGAATATTTTTTTAAAAAACTAATGGATAACTGGGTAATTTTAAGAGAGGTAGTTTTAGAACAGTCTTTGGAGAATTTTAATATAAATCATTCACAAGTATTACAATTAAGAATATAATAACTATAAAGGGTTGATGGGACAGAACAGTATATAAAACATTGCTTTTGTACATAATAGAATCATTTTACTTTAGGACAGTCCCAGTTAATCCTGTAGGAAACAAGAAGAAGCCTTCTGTAAAAATTTGGGAAATATTTTAGGAATGCTTTTTTAAATGCTGGAACCAGCCTATTCTTCACAATATTTTTTGAAAGACAGTGAATGTCAAATGCACAGAGCTGCTCAGGGTCACTAGACTGAGGTGAATACCGTCACTAAAATAATGCATTAAAAGTTGTACTGAGGATCATTTGGTTGAGAGAACATTGTGCACAGAATCTCCAATTTATATAGAGCTACAGAGTGAAAGGCACAGAGCTGATACTTCAGGTGAGCCTTTCTGGATTAAAGTTCTATCTGAGACACTGGCTCTTGATGACCCCATGCTAGTCATTGCTGGGTCAGAGAAGAAGCAAGTTGGCATGGCAAGGAGTGGCTCCTGTGCCAAGGCACCTTCACAACTCATAACTTTATAAGCAGGGCTACAAGACAAACTCTGCTGGGGCAATTCTGTGGCAGAGTATCCATAGGGATGTATGAGGAGTTTGTTTTTACCTGCAAACATGAGATCATGGTCTGTCCAAAGGCCCAAATGCAATTGCAAGCACGGATGCTGAAAGCATTTGCAAACTGCAGGGCTCACATTTTATTTGTGAAACTTCCCAGTTCAATTTTTCTCACATTTCCCAGCAGATCAAATTGGCTGCACTTTAATCTATGGAGGCAAGTTATGCCAATTAGGAAATTGGCAGAAACTGGGTGGAAATTATGCAAATTTCACATTTGGTTGCTGTTTGATATGCACTCTTTCCCCATTCATACAGAGTGAGCCATGACAGCAAAAACGGGCAAAAATTGGGCACAAGATGAGCAGCAAGGTGACAGTCAGAGAATCCGAGTGATTTTGAACATGGCTCATTCAGCCATCCCTAAGCGTCAGTAGAATAGCAGGCAGCAGCCCCTCAGTAGACAGAGGAGAAGAATCAGAGCTAGGGCCAGCACACCTATGTTTCTTCTGAAGGGGAGTTCAGAAGCTAAAGAAGATGGGTGTCACAGCACCCATTTGCAATTCTATATAGGTATATTTTCATGAGTATAATGCTTTCTCCAATGTAAATGAAGGATTCTGTAAAGTTTTGAGATTGCACCTCTTTTTCCAAGAGTCTTCTAATTAAATCCTCTGAAAAGCCTTTTCAAAAATATGTTTGGTCCTGAGGTAATGCTAAGTACAAGAAAGAGAGACTGGAGCTTGAATGCTTTCCCTTCCACCTCCAGCATGAATCTAAGATGCATTCAGAAGGTTTTGCTACTGTGGTTAAAGTTCAACCACAAACTGGTTAAAGTTCAAAATAGCTCTTTCATACAAACCATCTTCAAGCCATAATTTATGAAACTGGTTTGTTTCTAACTATAGTTAACTTCGTCTTCAGATATAACTATGATTAATCTAAAACAGAAATAGAAGCTTCTGCTGTACTTCTCTACTACCGCTCCACTAGCCACACTAGCCAAGACAAAGAGAATAAATACAAGGCCCACTAAGGCCTGTGATGCTACATTGGGTGATGCCAAATCATGGTTCAGTGCTATATTCTAAACATCCTACAGTGTCATCTTTGTATAACAAGAAGAGCCACAAATAAGGAAAGAACCCACTTAGCACACAGTGTTGGTTGTATGCCGGTAGTAAGTCACTTTAATGCTATTGCAACTGGTATGCAGCATAGTAAAGCAACTTGTTCCACTTACCTTACAGCTGTACCATCCAATTAATGAGATAATGCACTGTAGCTAATATGGGTATTTGGAAAGAGAGCTTTTGACAGCTATGATTAATTTTGGTTTGTTTGTGTTTAATGTGAAGCCAAGCCTTGATTTGATAAAGTTCACTCTGTAATTACTTGATGACAGAAATCTGCAGTGCATGATCTTTCAAAACTCCCCAGTGATATTCAGGAGCTGCAGCAGACAAGTACAGACATTATGGCTCATTGGCTGTTATCAGCTGATGATTGGACTTTGATTTCAATGGAGACAGAAGTTCTTCTGCTGTTTTTATATTAACTCAGCTTAATCTTCTGCTTGTGTTAGGAGGAAATCTAACTTCAGTTGCAGAAGAGGTCATTTTTGCTCCCAGATGAAAGTGCCTTGGGCAAGGCAACTATTGCACATGGAAAGATCTTTGTTTTGCAGGATGTATCCCCAGGAGGTGTGGAATGAGATAACAATGCTTTTCAAGTGTCTGATAATATAGGCAATTTAAGATTTAATTTTCCTAAGGGTATGCATAAAAATAAAATCTGCATTCCAAAGCTTGGGCTACCCTTCTCATAACAACAGAGGGCCTATAAGATTTAAACAAGCAAAGGAAGATTCCTTCAGTGGATTTTAATTCTGTTTACTGGAGCTTTAAGCTTTGACTTTTGTGTTTCAAGAGAGACTGAAATGTCCTGTAGTCAACCTTCTTTTGTGTTTCTGTATGGATTTTTTTTTGGGGGGGAGGGGCATAAGGAGTATAGAAGTAATCTTACACTATTATTCTTAGACAAATCTGGAGACAGTTTGTGGCTTCCCAAAATGTTTTATTTTAGACATTAGAAATAATAGTGTAAAGGGCAAGAGGCTGAAATTTGAGAGCACTTTATACTAGACAGATTTTGATAAGATCCTAGAAAGACTAAACTGTAGGTCTGCCAATGTTTAAATTACACAACCTGGGTGAGTCTGTGGAAGGCCAGTTACCCTAACAGGTGAGACAGTAATTCATTTAGGATGTGATGTAATGTTTCAATGTTACTGCAGTTCATTGTCTTTTATGCTGTGAGGCTGTTTACTATGTTCCAAATAGTAACTGCTTTCTGTAAAATAGTCCTTATGTTAAATTGTTATTTAATTAAAAATATGCATTGCTTTCTACTGCAAAAGGCAGTCTCAGAGCAACTTAAACACATGTACCATACAGAAATCTATAATTAATAAAAAGGGACTGAAAATCAATATAAAACATAATGAAAATATTTGATTGTTAAAGAGTTTTACATAATAAAAAGAGCAGCCTTAACTTTGAAAACTTTACTCATTCTCCTATATTATCATAACTCCAGGTGTGTTACGCAATAGGTAGAAAGAGCAAATGGGAGAAAAGGCAAAATAACCAAGTGAATAGTGAAAATGTCAGAGATTGTTGTCTGAAGGAAAGCTGTATTGGAAAGGGCAAGGACAACTCAGATTGGGCAAAAACATCCGAGGTTCAAGCATTAGCTGATGAGATCTAAGCCAAGCTAAAACTAATCAGGAAAGGGTTTTTGGGGTTGTGGCTTGCTTTGTAGAAATGTTAAGTCCAACCCCACTTAGAATATTGTGGACAGTTCTGCTTGCCACATCTGAAAAAGAAGAGTAGTGTGTTGGGAAAAGTGCAGGGAAGGGTAACCACAATGGTCAAGTGGCTGGAGCAACTCCCCTGTGAGGATCAGCTACATCAGTCAGGGGTCATCCTATGAAGCTGAGTAGTAGATTAAAGGAAGTGTTTCACACAGTACATGGTTAAACTATGGTATTCACAGCTACAGGAAGTAGTGATGGCCGCCAATCTGGATGGCTTTAAAGGGAAATAGGGCAGATTCATGGAAGGGAAGGCTATCAATGACGATAGCTACTAGTGATGATGGCTCAGTGCATCCTCTAATATCAGAAGCGGTGTGCTTGTGTATACCAGTTGCTGGGAAGGTTGGGCAGCAGGAAGCCATAGTGCCCACTTGTGGGATCCTGTAGGCACCTGGTTTCCCACTGTGTGACTGGATTGCTGGACTAAATAGAACATTGGTCTGATTTAGCATGGCTTTTCTGATGGCATTGCATCGTTATGCACAATAACAATACTCAGAGAGGGCTTAGCGTCCCTGACTCTACACACCAGATGGAGATTTACTGTCCCCTTGTGCCACAACTTCCTGGCTGAGATGGTGGCTGCACCACTTTCTTTTGGCCCTCTGCAGTGCCGGCATGCTGTGGCATGTCAGAGAACACACTAGCAGTTAGAATTGTACAGATTGTGCTTAATGTGGTCCATCTCTGTCCTGCAGATTGTCATGTGTTGTCCTCTCTGTCATTCACTCTTTGACAGATTCAGATTCCTACCCTACCTTAGGGGAAAAAAATACTGCCTACACTTAAATATCAACAAGGGACAATCTTCTCATTTGCCCACCTGTGATAGCAGTCAGGTGAAGGATAATGGGAGAGCAGCTTCTCTGCTCCACACTTCTGCTTTGTACAAATGTTAGGAGCAACCACACTTACAACATTGTGCACAATTCTGCTTGCCATACATGAACAAGAAGAGTATTAAGCTAGGAAAAGTGCAGAGAAGGGCACTCCACATTTACGTTGTCCACAGGAGTCCACCATGCCCCATCATTTCAGGGTTTTAAGAAGGCTGAGAAAACACATGATTAGCTCTGGCCTTTCCCTGATGTGATTGTTGTCACAGCTGCTTTTATTGCCAGTTTTGATGTTAGTTTTCATTGCTGTTTATATTGCTGTTTTTATCGCAGTTTTTATTGTGCCCTTACTATTTTATTGAGTGTTTATCATTTAAAAAAATTCTATCAGTTTTATGTGTTTTACTGTTGCAAGCCACCTTGGGATTGTTTCTACCCTGAAAAGTGGAGAAGAAATATTTTAAATAATAATAAGAAACAAAAATTGTTTACAGAACTTTCACTGATATACAACATTTTGCATAATGTTCTAAGCTCATCATAAAATCAGTGAGCAAAGCTCACCAAAAATAAATAAATGGATAAAATGCTATCAGAAGAGACTGAAGAAAAATCAGAAATGGTGACACTCTGTGATTTTACAGTTAACAAAAATGATGCATACATGACTCTATTTTATAGTAACTTTGATAATTTTGTATGACTAAATTTGTGCATAAGTCTGGGAAGTTAGAAAAAAGGTCCACAAGCACACATAATCTTCATAACTCAAAAAGGTGGTCCACTGCAGAATCCATGGGTCAGATTCATGGAAATCCGATGACATTTCAATCTGTTGAAGATTTCTTCAACACCCCAAATAGCTGGTCCTCTAGCAAGTTGCAGCCCAGAAAATACAAAATAATGCTCCAGATGTGAGTTAGACACGCTTGGCTATCTTACATAGAAATCTACTATTTTTTTGTCTCCAAGCTTCAGTTTAAAAGAAAAGGAGTAAATCTCTAGTATCAGCCTTGCATCTGTACAGAAATGTTTGAAAGATTGGATACAGGTTTAGTTGTACTTTTAACAGACGCACTGAATTCAGTGGAGCAAGATAGTTTTAGTGCTTAGTACGAGTGGTGGGCTTGTACCAATGAGAACCAATAAGTTGATTCCTGATAAGATGGAGGCAGAGTATTTCCTGGCCCCAGGTATTTGGGAACTTACCTGTTCTGGATAGGGTTACACTTATCCTGAAAGAATGGGAATGCAGTTGTGTATGCTGCACAATTCATCATTTTCATTAGAAATCAAAATGACTTCCATGGCATGGAACATCACTGGTCAACTTCAGCAGGTTCTTCATCTATGCCTGTATCTGCAGCAGGCTAGGTTAGCCACTGTCATCCATGCACCAGTAAAGCCACTACCTGTCCACTGCAATGCTCTCTATATGGGGCTGCACTTGAGGCCCACTCACAAGATCCAGCTGGTGAAAAGGGCTTCAGCAAGGTGGCTTAAGGAGAGCCTTGCCACATGCACTTAACACCTGTGCTGAAGGAACGGTCATTCAAGCCATGCTCAAGGTATGAGAATCATAGAATCACAGAACTGATGCAAAAAGCCCTAAATCACTCAGGATCAGGTCACCTAAAAGATTACCTCCGTCTTATAGACTCATGGCAGTTTTCTGTGGAAGCCTTGCTCTCTGTGTCACACCTCATGGAGTCCCATCTGGCCACAGCAGCAACTGCAGGTGCTGACTCCCCCTGACTCCCCCTCCAGGGTGGCTTTTCTTTGTATCAGGCTTTTCCTAAATATTTACATCTTATTTATTTATCCTGCCTTTTCTCAATCATTAGCTTCTCTTCCCATGATTTATCCACTGTGCACTGGAGATTCTTTGTATGACATGGCTACCCTCCAGGGCCTCTCCCATGCTTTCCAAGCATTTCCCCACTGACATTTCCCCACCGAGGACAATGAGTTATTATTTAGCCATCATGCCGAATCACGCGAAAACAAGCACATTTATTTCTGCACTATCCTGCAGCCCTCCCTGAGGTTGTGTAGCAGGAAATATTGGGCAGGGGGGAACAGGCATAAAGGACACATTCTGGTTCCCAAAAAGCAAACAAAAGCCACAGTCTCGGGAAATTGCCAGGTTACAGAAGTGCCAGGTTAGATTCCTCCTGAGGACAAGCCCCAAGCATTGCCCACCTTCAGAACGATATACTGCTTTACAATTTGCTGTAAACTACTTTAGAATGTCTTTAAAAATGAGAAAAAAAAATAATCTTAAATAAATGCAACTTATTCCCTTTGATTTAAGTGAGACAACCCTCAGCATGACTAAGTCTGAATCCAGCCCACAGTGAATACTGCATCATTACTCAGCGATGATTTTTGAAGTATTCACAGTGAAAGTTGGAAGTGCCTGACTATGGCGTTCTTTTAACTGCTGCTACAGTGATAGATGGCAGAGTGTGGCAGATGCTATTGTAGCAAATGCCATCTAGACCGCAGTAAACAGCTCTTCTGTTTAATTAATAAAAGCTGCACGTCCCCTTCCTCTTATTGCTGTGTTTGTGCAGGATTCCCTATCCCTGGAGGCAATTGGTCTGCAATTCACCTGCTTCTCCTACATGGCTAAATTAAGAGCCTCAGTTTGCATCTTTTCTGAAACTGAGATGGGAATATCACTGACCATTTTTCTCCATTTATCTCCTTTACATTCTTAGCTACAAAAATTTCCACTCTGAAACATGGTTAAGAACATTTCTCAATAAGTAATTTCCCTCTCCCCCCCCCCAATTTTGTCATATTTTGCACTGTTACATTGACAGGTGGGATTTTGCTTTCTACATCTGTTACTCACCTCCCCGATACAATGGAAAAGTAGCATGATTTGGAAAGCTGTAAAGCCATTGTGCAGGTATTCATCAAGAAAACTCATGATAATATCCAAAAAGAACCTTCTTGATAACTTTCTTAAGAATCTGATATTATGGCTATCATCTCTTTCAGCATTACAAATAAAGCTTTACTCATCATTTTGTTTAAAACAGTAAATTCATCTTCATTAAAATCAGTTTTAATTGTCTTATGGAAAGAAACCATAAAGCACAGGACTTGATGCTTGTTACTGAGTGAAGCACGTTACACAGAAAGGGTGTTTTTCACTGCAATACCATTCCCAACCTGATGCCCTCCGCATGTTTCATACTACAAGTCTCAGCATCCCTGAGACCATGGAGCTGAAAGCCATGGGAGCTGAAGGCCAAAACTTCTGAGGTCCCAAGTTGAGGAAGGCTGCAATGTTGCAATTGTTCATAGAAAAAGGTTGCAGTTGTTTGTTGCATGATCTTACAAACAGCCTTGTGGACCATATTAAAATGCTCTGATGGTGGGTGAAATGTGTAGTCCAACCCACAAATATCAACACGGCCAGGTCCTACCGTTAGGTGGAGTGAGATGACTCACATCATATGGCAGGTTTGGGGTATTGCTAAAAGGCAGCAAGATGTTCTGTTTATTACTGTCATTTCATGTCATTTCATTTCATTTACCACAATGGAGGACAAGGTTTGCCTCAGGTGCCAACATTTCTTAAGCTGTTGCTGTCACAAATAGTAAAAGGTGCATAAATAAGCAGAAGAAAATGAAAATGCTGGTAGAAAGAGACACATTCTGGAGGCAATTGCTGGCAGGTGGTCCAACTTCCAAGAAGGTACAAAAAAGCTCTCCACATCGGACGTTCATATCTTTTCTGTCACAGCCACTGCGTTGTATTCCAGTGGTGTCATCCAATCCAATTTCAGCACTACCAGCTGTCAAAGACTCTTATATGGTTCTAACAGTGGCTATATCTAAGGCCCCACAGGCTGATGGTGTCAGGTGTCAAATACCCCCTCCGGTAATCCTGTCACGTTTTGCATCAGTGCAATGCCAGTTTGAAAAACACTTTGTCCCCTGCTATTTCCTTCATCCCCAATTGCTTCTCCCATTTTTCTTTTTTTGAATTGGCGGTTCTAAAGTGCATCTGGGTGCTCAGAAGTGCTTCTTCTGCTTCATTACTCTTCAGGGAATGGTTGATCCTTTTTATAAGCTACCCTAGTGACGTCTGTGACCTCTGAGTGGCACTCAGTGCACTGCACCCAAATCATTATCATCAATTCACTGTAATAAAAGTTTCTTAATAAGTATAATAATTTTTTTTCAGAATTTTTCTTCTCCCTGGCAATTGGAAAGATCAGCACCCCTGGTCAATTGGCCTCGCTGAGCATTCCCTTATCTTTTTCTGGTGTGAATCACACATTTCTTACTGCAAATGTTGCATTTAAGGCAAATGTTTTATCCATTTGATATTTTAACATTCACTGCTCCAAAATCTCCATCGTGGAATATGAAGCAGTATATACATACTGTAAATAGTACATTATAAATAGCATAATAAAATTATAGCATTAAAAATCAGGCTAATGGTCAATTTTCACCTCAGGTTCTGAACTCAAGTGCTTCGTATTGAGAAAGGAACTACATTTATTTTTTTATTTGTTTCATTCATGTATTTAATTTCTACACTGCCTGATGCCCAAAGCTCTCTGGGCTGTTCACAACAGTGCATTAAAAATACAGTATAAAATACACTATATTAAAACATGTTAAAACATCATAAAAAGGTTATGATGCGCATTTTAAACCAAATTTAAACTCTGGACAAGCTGCTCTGCAGTCACGAAAACCTGAGGAGGCTGGAAAGCTGAGCCAGTCTGAAAGTAAGTGGGCAGCTGGATAGGAGGGTGAGGGACAAGGAGCTAGCAGGGGTCAAAGAAAGTACAGATGAGGTAGAAGGAGGGAAGGGGACATGAGCAACTGGGAAGTTAATGCATTATTTAACGGAAGATGCGAGGCCCACTTAGCTTGCTTGGCTTTGGCTTTGAAAGGGAATTAAGCACATTTGTGGACACTAAGGCTATAGAAAGTTGTTATAACCATCAAGTAATAAAGCTGCTTCTAGGCATTTGGCTGCTATGAGGAAGAACAGCAGGAGCAGTTATTGTCCTGATGCCTTGCCTGTGGTCTTCCCAGGGTTTTCTGTTTTCCACTGGAGGAAACAGCATGATGCTGGACTAGATCAGACTTTCCTCTTATCCAGCAGGGCATGGCTTATGTTTGCGTGTCATAGGAAAGAAGAGGTGCCAAGGGGATCAGGGGTGCAGTGGCATTCCCCCGCTTGAACACACACACACAGCCATGACTGCAAACGGGCCCTAGCAGTGGCAAAACTTTAGCCTTGGAATAGCGTAAATCAAAACCATTTACAGGTACAGGCACTGGTGTGGGTTTGAGATTGGCCCTGTTGTTACTGAGTAATGCTTCAAAACTGAGGTTCAATGCCACTGAGTACACAGTTCCCATTTTTTGATAGTTATGCAAGGTACCACATTGCTTTTCATGTGAACATATAGCCTCCTGCAAGTGTGTGACTCACCCAGTGCATTCTGGAACCACCTGGAGATCCTTCCTTGCCACAATTGTCCTTGGCTGGCAAATGGTTGTCAGCGCCATACACAAGTAAATTCCTGCAAGCCTTTCTTTGGGGCAGTCATCACAATTCACTTATACCCAGGAATAAAATCCCTGCCGTTGGCTATTTAGCTGAGCCCATAAAAACTGGCTATAGCAACAATGCCAGTTTTTCAGCCGTTGCTACTTCTGTCAGCAAAACCTGCCAGGTACTCATCCCATCCCATGTTGTTTGGCCCCTTCATGGAAAAGAACAGTGCATGCAACATTAAGTTGGGTTTCATTTGCTATGACTTGAAGTTACAATTGAATTATAGCAGAAATTTTGTCAGTACACAATTGTCCAAATACAAGAGCATAATTGCACAATTTAGCCTTTGTTATCATGCAGAGCATGCTGCCGTTTTTCTTTGGAAAGCAAGATGATGTATGGAGAAATCTCCTGTTTTGCTGTTTACATAGCAAGGACCCTCTCATTATGTTCATTCTCTAGATGCGCTGCTAACTTCATCTATCACCAAGCTTCAGCTCTGTAATTCGTAATATATGCTTCCAGTGATATTAATGAAACCATATTCATTGTCATTTTCCAAAGACTGGATCTCAGTAACTGGTAAATTGAGCAGAAATAAGTAGTTTACACTGGTCAGTCAGTGACAGTACTACATTTTTAGTTTCCATAGTTTCAGGGGAATGCAATTTGAGAATGCATGACTATCTGTGGCTTGGGCTGAATTAGGATGGATATGATGTATGCTGAGCTCTTTGTCAGAGAAATATCTTTTAAGTCCTTGCCATTTATAATACTTCCATGTGACCTGGGGACTTCTCATCTTATTTAAATGGTACATCTTGGGAGATTTTGCACACTCTGTCTGCCTTAATCTCTAATTTCTTTATGGATGATCCTTCCATCCGCAGGACCAGACTGTCTAAGAGGGTGCATTGCCTACCCTTGAGTTAACTTATCATTGCCCAGGGCTGAAAGCTGTGAGTATGAATGTACTCTTAACTTTTTGTGGAGCTACATGGGCTTCCTGTGTTGTCTCGTACACTTTTTTCCTCTTGTTGGAATTGTTCACAGTTGTGCTTGGAAACTCTCTTTTCCCCCCAAGTTTTTCCACCCCTCTTGGACTCCATTTCCCTTAAGAGTAAGTTGCCATGGCACCTCACGGATCATTGTTCTGAGTTCGTTAAAGTTGGATTTCTTGAAGTCGAGGGTGCATGCTTGCTGCAATTAACTTTTGCCTCCTTTATAATTGAGAATTCAAATGTCACATGGTCACTTTCCCCCAGGGTTCCTATGGCCACTATTTTGTCAACTAGTTCACCCTTTTTAGTTAGTATTAGATCAAGGATAGCTGTTCCTCTCATTCCTTTCTTGACCTTCTGCTGAAGGAAGTTCTCAGGAACGTGTGATACGAACCTCTTTGAGGGGCCATTTTTGACAGAAATTGCCTCCCAACATATTTCAGGGAAATTTAAATACTTCATAATAACCCTGGTAAGTTGCTTTTCGGAGATTGCATCCTTGTTCTCTTTTTGACTAGTTGGACAGTTATAGAACAAATAGCTATTTTTTAAAATACTTTGTTCCCTTGAAATTAAGCCACACGCTTCCAATAGGGCTCCTAAGTTCCTCTTCTTGGAATTCTGTGCAGATATGACTCTCTTAAGTACAGTGTGACACCACTTCCCTTTTCCTCCCTTTTGTTTTTCTTGAACAGGTTGTATTGGTCAATTGTAAAGTTCTAGTCATGTGAGTTATCCTGCCTCGTTCCAGTTATTCCTATAATATTGTGATTGCCCTCATGTACAAACAAGTTCATGTTGCTTGCTTCCTATACTCCAGGCATTGGTGTATAGAAGCAGGTTGTGACAAACCAGATTCAGGCTAGATATCCGGAAAGGTTTCCTAACTGTCAGAGAAATACAACCGTGGAACCAGTTGCCTGGAGAGGTTGTGGGCTGTCCTACACTAGAGATGTTCTAAAAGACAATTGACAAGCATCTGAGTAGGACTGTGCAAATTGGTGTCCTGGACCTGATGGTCTTCTTGACTGCTTCCAACCCTACTTTTCTATGATTCTGTGAAAATGTACTCCAACGAATTTTAGTTGGAAAGCCTGGGTTCCCATCTTCTGTGTCCTGTATCTCACTAACTGGTTACATCTCTCTTGTTATATGTTCTTTATTTAAATCCTGACTACTGAGGGTGCCTTGGGGTGTTACACATCAGACTTGACTTCAAAAGTAGAATGTGAGCTCTTTGTGAGCTGCTCCAACTTCTAGACCATATGTAAACCATGCAGCGGATCATGTATGGACCATGCTTGAAAATCTACAAGGACTGTATCTTCAGAGGCTTCCAATAGGACATAAAAAGGATTGCAGCTAAAATGTTAATCTTTCACAGGAAACCTGAGATTACTTTACCCCTTTTGTGTTTGCATCCATGGTCCCGATTCAACTTAAAACCATTTTGAATAAGCAAAAGATAGAACTGGATCTTTGGATTAACCTGAAAAGCACCTAAGTCAATTCTACACAAAGTTAGGGAAAAATGCACCAATCTCAGAGCTTGGAAAAATGTTCCCATCATTTCAAAAATATTCCATAGCAACGCTGCACCTTCAGAGCAGCTCCCTTCCCTTCACTGACTTTTCAAAAAGTAGCTGAAATGCCATGTGTGAAGAAGAGAGAAATGTTTTCCATTCATTAGTCCTCCATCACTCTAGCAGTTCATCAGACTCAAAGGACCATGGGAAATGCATTTCTACATTCAGTAGGCTTGGGCTTTGGCTTATAGGGCATTCTTACATTGGTGAAGGCTGGTGGCAAAGGTGATGTGAAGCTAGGAATTATTTTCTAGTTTGGATTTTGATCCATGCTAGTCAAAACTGAAGCCTTTCAGTATCACCTCTCATTTGAGATAGCCTTGAACAAGTCTCTGATTGGTTTATGTCCAATGCTATCTCAAGGAAAAACATATATAATTTAGAATACTATTATTGTTTGTTTGAGAGGCCACTTTTCTACCCCATAGACAAATAATGCTTCTGTGAGGAAAATATTCCTATGACAAGCTTTTGTTTGAATGAATCAACATAACAATGCCTTCTCTGATCAGCTTGCAATCAGGATAATGATAGATTTCATGTTTTAGAAAGTTTCACTTTCTCCATGGGGGGGGGGAGGTGAGAGAGGAGTTTATTCTTCTTCCTGCTACTCAAAACAGGCTAAAATTAACTACAGTAACCTCAAAAGGGTGAAGTACATTTTGTGTCCCAATACATTTACATGGCAAAGATTAATAGATTCTTAGGATAGTTTATGTCCCAGACATGTTTTAATTTGTAGAAAGAAAACTGCAAAAGGAAGGTGGCTGAAATTCAGGGACATTGTTTACCACTGTACAGGTAACAATTTCATAAAAGGAGTGGATTTTAGGTTTACTTAAGTGTAAATTACACAACAAAATATGAGCCTGGAGAAGGAAAATTCCCCAAGATTATCCTTGCTAAACAGTGGGGCCAAAATCTAAAAAGAGGTGAGTTTTCAGAGGAAACGTATTTATATGACATTTCTTTATCAGGAGAATCTGACCATTCTTATTTATTTCAGAGCATAAGTACAAAAGCAATTTATAAAAATGAAAAAATATGGAATTGCTCACTTTGTCTTATGGCATTTCATAAGACATGGGGAACTAAACTCATCCCAGGGCATTAAGGATGGCTGACTAACATTTGTAATATTAATCTAATGACAAATATAGAGGAAAAAACCCATACCTTGACACTACTGGAGATCTGACCTTATGGGTACAAGATCTCTGGCAGAAACCAGGATTTATCCTATTGCTTTCAGTTGAGAAAGCAGGCACAAGAACACATTATTTTTCTCCTGGATATTCTGCTCTGTTCAAACAGATATGGTGGTGGCACATGGGCATTAATTTTGTGCACACTTAGCCACATGTCAAGTATTCTCATGCACTGCATTTTTGTTTAAAGCAAGTTCAACTTAAAGAAAACTCATCAACATTAACCTGCGGGAGCACTCAGCTAATGAAGTCAATGAAATAATTTGGTTTTAGGCACCTAATATGTTTGAAATGTGATCTTGGCATTAAATATAACTGTCCGGTATCTTATTTATGTATTTATTTTAGGAACTGAAGGGGCTGTATTTGAACATTCTGTGGAGACACCCCATATCAGAGCAGAACCTTCCCAAGACCTCAAGTAGGTGTCTTAAGAGCACTGTTTTCAGTATTATTTGGCAATATTTTGAATAGAAAAGCTAATACTTAATAAAATAAGTGATAGTGTTCATTAATGCACTTGAAACCTATCTGCACTACTTGCACAAACAAAAAAAATCAAATACTTAGTTCACAAATGCAAAAAATAAACTAACCAATGACAGAAATGTAGACTTACTTATAAAGCATTTCCCTGTTTTTTTGTATTTCTGTCTTGCATCAGAGTAATCTAAAAGGGTTAGTACTGATATATTGCTATCTCAGCTTGGAAGAAAATTCAAAGTTGGGTTTATAGAGCACTTGCTATCCCTGGCTGAGGTCTTGTTCTTAGCATGTGCTATTTCTGGCAGTACAAGCTAAAAATGTCAGCAGAAGCAAGGAGTCGAGTGTGCCCTTCTTGTCTTGTTTCTGGACATTAAAGATGGAAGAAACAGAAGGGGGAACAGAAACGGCTGTCTTTGTCAGGAAACCTGGATCTTAATATCACCTTTTGTCCAAAAGGGAGAATAAACACAGGTGCCTTTGCTATATACAAAGTGAAGCACATTGTTTTAGATTTTTGCAGGAACTGTAAATGAGAAACTGCACACACACACACACACACACACACACACACAGACATATTATATATATGTATACATGAATATATAGATATATAGCTATAGATAGAATACTATACAAATTTGCCCAGAATCTAAAGGTGAATTGAATTATTATGGTAACTCTACTTGTCTGAAAGCACAATTTCATGCTGAGGTTTGTCCTTGAAAACCAAACTTGCATGTTCCTTTGCTTCCTGAGCCATATTTGCTGTTCATTTTCTTGTGAATCTGCATTTCAAAGTGATTCCAAGGTTACAAATCCAACAAGCAGGTCTTCTTAGCCCTGCCAAGTGCAAGAATTAGACTTCTTCAGATTTCTGGATAAAAGATGGCTACGTGGAGTCAGGAACTGGTGTCTGAAAGGGACAGCAAGACTTCCTAAAATGAGAATATAGCATGGAGTGGAAACCATTTAGCTGGTGCTGGCTTGAGGCAGCAAAATATCTTGGACCAGCATTCGAACTTCCCCTTCCTGGATTACCAGGTGACCAGTGACTTGCAATTCATAGTACATTCCCCCACCAGGAGTGTAGTGACAGAGAAAACTGTATCAAGCAAATGCTTTTACAGTCTGATCATTTCTTGTGTAGATCTTCCTTGTAAACTTTCAGAAGAGCAAATTATTTACCCCCCCCCTAATGTTGTTTGGTCTATTTTTAAAAAAACTGGCTTAGTCCTGGTGATGTCATTGCTTACTGTAAAGTTTCTTGTCCTTTCAATACATGTGACCGTAGTGGTCACTGAAATTCCCTTTTCTTTCAGTTCATTTTTTAACTGGAAGTGCATCATTAAGCAATTGTTTGTTGATTTTTTTTTAATCCATGCATTTTTAAGTTAAGTAGATAGCATGCCAGGCCTTGATAATCTAGGCAAAGAAAGAGAAAAAATTTTCTGGACAAGCTACAGAAAGTTAGATTCAAATTTGAACCCTGTCATTTTTTCCCATAGTTTGTGAAATTTATATTTTGTTCTTCTTAAATCACATTGGAGATACCAGCCTATGCATGTTTAGCCAGAAAAAAACTCCTACAACTCTTACAATTATTTAGGCAGCAATGCTTAGAGTTATAGGAATTTCTTCTGTGCAAACATCCATTGGATTGTGCTCTTAATTTCCCTGGCTAATCAGCCATTCAGCTCTTCCATGACAGAATCTATTCAGATAATGCTTTTACTGGTGAGATCTTTCTATCCTTTTTTAAAAAGCTATTATGCCTTGCTTTGCCATACCTGAGTAAAACAAAACAAAAGCAATTGCAGTTTGCTCCTTACCACTAAATATTGGGAGAGAGGTATGGGGCCCGAAAAAAACCCAAAATATGCCAGAGAGGTGGTGGGATCCCAGTAGCAGAATGGAGCATGCACAGCAAAATGTCAGCTGACTTGAGGTTGCTGCCACCAGACACTTTAATTCAACCGATTCAGTTTGGTATGGAAGAACAGCAGGAAGCTCAGCCAACCAGACACCACCTTTTGGGTTTCCCAGCCAATGAAGCACTGGAAGACATTGAGGGGGATGGGCCAAACACCTTTGGTTTGCCCATTTGTCATTTCATTGGCCACAAACCTCTCAAACGTAGGGTCTGATTGGCCCAGCTCACCACCACTTCCCCAGACTGGAAGCCATGTTTCCGAGTAAAGAGGCTGCCCCATTTTGCTTTGTAGTACATAGTGATTGTTGGTTTTGCCAGCCAAACTGTCTGGGAAAAAGAGGAGGAGGAGGAGAGTGCTCCAGTTCCCAAAGATTTTACAAAGCAAAAACCAGCAGGGCAGCAGCACTGCATGCAGGTAGTTAACCCACCCAAAAAGGCATTTTAAATTGGTGGGAGTAATGGGAACAGCCTTCAGAAGGCCTCTGGACTGAATCAGACTTTCCAAAGCAGGAAGAAACAGGATTTTAAAAATCACATCATAGAATCCATGAACTGAATTACATCTTAAAACTTTCACCCCCAGATTCATATTGCCACCTTTCGTCACAACCAGCACAGTGAACTGAGTTCAGTATAAGCCCCAATATCTTGGTTGTAATAATAGCAGTGTGGTATGACCCTATTCCTGTTGCGAGGTAATATCTGCTATGCACAATATGGGCCATTGTGGTTATGTGCTGAAGTCAATGCCCTCAATCACCTTCTTGATAAGAGGGGTAAATTGCTTTGTTGTTCTTCTGTACCTCTGGGGAGAAGTCGAAGATCAAATTTAATAGCTTTCTTCCTCCTTCATCGTCAAGGCTACTGTACCATTGACTATAAGTTAATCCTGAAAGCCAACACTGGGCATAATGAGATGGAAAATTGATCAAGCAGCAAGGAGCCAGCAAAGATAGTAGGAGCCCCCTTTTAACTCTGATCTGTATCGAAGATACACAAATCTTGCACGAGGGTTTTGTGTTTTCTACAAAGCTCTAACTGCATGGCATCAGTAAGAGCCTTTCTCCAAAAAGACAGAGGAAATAAGAAAGAGCACTGAAGTGGCAGGATGCCCTTTGATAAAAAGCCTGAGCAAGAAAGTGGTCTGATGTGATTTCTTTTCCCAAAAAGGATAGAGAACCTCAAAGAAAACCCATTGATCTGAAGCTACTGGTGGGGAGAGAGCTGTCAAATACCCATCAACATAAATAGTATATGATATTTTTGTATGTTCAGATGTTTCTGTGTTAATATAAATAAGGGAGCTCCCAGGTAGATGCCTGTTCAGCAAGAATAATGCCGGAAATTGCACAGAACAAGCAGTATCTGTCAGTGTTGATGGTCTGGATGCAGACAGGGGTCAAGCCAAGGAGACCAGCAAGTGAAAAACAACTAAGAGTGTAGATCCAGATTGCACACAGAAACACCCTAGACCCTCATGGCCTTTGAATCATCTAAGCCCTATAGAGCTATTAGACAGAGATGGAGATGTTCTGAATCCTGTAGGCTCTGAGATCACAAAAGATATTTTAATTCAAGTAAGATACACCTTCTGCAGTGCCAAAGAAGGAAAGGGTAGAGTGTAGACTCTTAGCAGAGCACAAGGAGATAAAAGGTAGCTGTCACCACACCTTAATTCCAACTGAGCCTGAACCAGGGGACTGTCAGATCTTACAGGACCCTCTTAAGGGTTGCAAAGCAATGGGCCAAGCCAGCACCTTCTATTGCAAAGCCTTAGGTCTGGAACTTAAACTGTAGAGGTAATCCAGAGAAAAGCTCTGAACTTAGTACAAAAGCTCAATTGGAATGACACACATATATTCAGTTATTGAAGGTGATCACTTTATTTGCAGAAAGTGAAAGTTGTTGATGGCATACAACAAACAGAACATTATTTGGAAACAGTATTTGCAAGGCAAAATAACAGAACTTACAAAAAGCTACTGATACAGACCAGACCCCAGGCCTTCAATAGGACAGAGCAAAATGGAGACAACTGACAACCAAGACATAGATGAAGACATGGCTATTACTGGTTATTACTCTAGCCTCTAACAAAATCTAAAGTGATCTCCATTGTCCAATCATAGGCTGGTTGGACAACCTTTCTGGGACTTCTGCAGGGGAGAGAGTTCCCACACGAATACAGTCGAAATTCCTCTGTCCAGTCATATGGGTTAACAGAAAGACAGCAGGAATAACATGCAGAGATAGCTTAATGGTGGATGAGCTGCCATAGAAAAGGAACTCTTATAACCTACAAAAGCACTGAAGTAGCTTATATTTCTTGATTCACTCAGGAACCAGGAAGAAGTAGCACTAAATTTCCTGGTTCCTTCAGGAATTGAGCTGCCATCAGGCTCAGCTAGAGCAATCCATGTTCATGGAACATCTAGAGGGAACCAGATTGGAAAAGGCTGGAAAAACTAATAATATATGTACTATTTAAAGGATAATTTGACATACTACCTTTATATTGCATTGATCAGTGCTTTATTATTTGAAAATGTAATATAAAGGTCAAAGAGATATGATATTTGTATATAGGATTATGATTATGCACCAGATCAAAGTATTTATTTGACAAATGTTGTAAAATAAGCAATAAACACCTCTCTCTAAAGAATAAAAATAACAAGGAAAGTCTAAAATTAATTCTGAGATTCTTTTATGTACAGTTTGTGCTATATTTTATCAATGCAAAACACACTCCTGATTTTTGGCAAAACACTATGCAGAAAGTCTCTTGCTGCAACTTCATGTACAATCACTAAGTACATTCTCTCTTTTTGCAGTCTTATTAGTACATGCAAGTGCAAATGTTCATCAGTAAAATAGTGCACAATAGAATCAAGCTGAGCTTCTATTATTCTGGTTAAGACTAGCCATCAAGCATTTTGAAGCATTTTACCATGTAATTAAATCTGGGAAAAAGTACACCCGACAGAAGGATCTGGACCAATAGGATTGGAAACAAAGTCAGGTTCTTCGGAACTCTAAAATACAGGGAGAAACGTAGATATGGAGAATTTTGGAGGCAGCCCTGTTCCAAGGAATATGGCTTTTAGGAGATTGCCTTGTTTAATCTCAAATAAAAGCTCTCTATTCAGGGTAGAAGAATTTGTGGGTCACCAAGTCCTATCTTCCAGCACTGGTTCATCTCAAGCAACTAATCCCATTTTAATTCATATGCAGCATCCCTGCTTACTACTTCATATATGTGGTATATGAAGTATTAAAGCTTTTACTTCCTTTCTCCTCCACTCTTTCCCTCTAAAGTTGTCTTATGGTCTCTCTCATAGTAACTGGGCTCCTTACCAGACTTTGGAATCAGAAAAGAAAAGGCAAAATAAGCGGTAAAGATACAGATGAAGTAAGTCAAATCAGGTCAAGTAAAGCAAGTCAAGTCAATCAGGGCTCCTTCCAGAATTCTTTATATCAACATTTATTCCTGTGTTATGGTCTTCCAAAGTATCTGGTCTTATTTCCAAAGTCACAAGTACATATTAGGGTCACGCCATTCTTCCATTTCTTTATTTCAGAGATTTTTGAACATTTTATTACTTTCTAGTCCTAGGGGATTCATGCAAAGAGAACCAGAAAACGCTATTGGTACACTGGTTCCTATCCTCAGCAAGTTTAACTATTTCATTACTGTATTAGATTTACATCCCACTTTTTTCCCACAACAAACTTGAAGTGGCTTATGTCATTCTCTTCCTGCCCCTCTCCACCTTATCTTCAGAACCACAACCCTGTGGGGCAGGTTGGCCTCAGAGTCTGTGACTGACCCAGAATCACCCTGGTGGCTCTATGGCTGAGCAGCGACGGTAGAACCCAGATCATCTGAGTCCCAGTCCCACATTCTTAACCCACACACCACCCTGACACTCACTGGGGGTGGCTGCCATTTAGCTGTTGATTCAGCAAAGGGCTGGAGTCAACTGAAGTCTGAAAAGGCTGGCCAAGCCTGGCTTTTCAATGGGTCTTCCTCTGTGGCTTGCTGCCTGTAATCTGTAAAGGACTCTTGGCTGTTTCTGCAAGCTCATATTGCATGAGTAGGGATCAGAGAAGATACAGAAGAGCGATCCACAGTGTCAGCTGAATGGGAATGCAAAGAAGGGAGTGCTGAGGGCTAACTCCTACATGTATAGATCTGTGGGTCCTCTGGATCAATATGTTCCAAGATCTAAGCACTAGACTTTATCTCTCTTTTCCTCACACTACATGAATGACACTGTTAAAAATACTTGAAATTCCGCTTCATTTTTATATTTCACTACAACCTTGGCAACAAGCTATCTTCACAATCTGGGTGCAACTGCTCCTCACCCCCACCCAGCAGCCTTCACTACCTCTTAAAATCAAAGTAGTCAATTGTTTTCCATGGTCCCCATTAGGATGAAGTGAACTAGATCTGCCAAAAGCAATATAGTGTTGCATTCAATTAGCATTCAGCTTTGAGACGTCTCAGCTCCTGAGATCTTTAGGACTGATAATAGGCAACCATGACATGTTCTGCATGAAATAAGATGATGACAATATGGAAAGTGGATACATGTTGGATGCTAAAGTAACTTTGAAGGAGGACTGGGCCTACAATTGTCTTTGCTGATTCTGAGCGGCAGATACCTGAAAAGCACCATGGGTTGGCAGGAAACAACCCGTGGTGGATTGGATCCAGTGGATTGGATTGTAGTTTGGATCCAGTTGATGGAGATGCACTTGATCCTTTCCCATCTGCTACTTCTTTTCTGCATGTCCTGTCAGCAGCTGCTGCTTTCCTCAGCTGCATGAATTGGGGAAAAGCAGAAGGTGGAAAGAGCTCACTTGCCAATGGCTCTTTCATATGCAACATGCAGTTAAGCATGGTGAAAATTTTGATTAAGTTTGATCTTGATAAGATTTCCCCACATTTGCAATGTCCAACATAAAAAATTACAGAAGAGAAAGAAACAGATTAGTCCATTCGGGCTCAGGTCACTGAGTGCTTAGCCTTTAGAGGTATAGATTTGCATCCCTGCTTGTTCAACTGTGTTAGTGCTGAACTAGGGTACCCACCTTTTTCCTGATAGGCTCCTTTTTTTAACAGGTACCTAGCAGGTAGATACTACATAGTCCTTCCCATACTGGGAATTCCTATTGCATTTGGTTAGTATGGATGAGAATTTCAGTTCAGCATGTTTTTGCTGATAATTTACACAAAATTTGCCACATTGCTTGTATTTAGAATTTGAGATTTTAAAAATACATATGTGGAAGACAATGGAAGACAATTAGCCATTCCATCATTTGGTTTTACTGCTATATTTCTCCAGTGATGAACCAGAATTTACAATGAGTCCATGTGATTTCCTCTAAGACCTTATTTCCAATGTGTAATGTTCTGCACTGATTTCTTTCTGCCAAAGGATGATGAAATGGCAGGAAGGAAACAGAGATAAGAATGCATGATAGAGGAATAATAAGTATAAGGTAGCAATATTTAGACCCATTGAAAGTGTCTACAGGGCCACAGGATAATTTGAATTCACAGAAACATGGTCAGAGAAAATGCATCAACTCCAGAGCTCCACAACACTCCCCTGTATCCTCATAGGCAGTTTGGAAAGAACTGAACTGGCTACTCTCTGAGAACAAAAAAGTGACTTCAGAAAGGCAGTTAAGGGGAAGAAACTGGAGAAGCCAGAATATGAGCTACCCTTATACCTCTCCAGGCTACTTCTGCTTCTCACCAAGGTTCTGTAGCTACATGGGTAAAAAATGTTTCCTCTGGCTTATGGGACCATAAGGCTCTGGGTTTAGGAGCTGAGCCCATTGCCACAGAATTGCACCCTAAGGATTCCCTTCCTCTAGCTGGGATTTGCTGGTAGCTTCACTTCCACTGAGGAAAACCTTCACCCACAGAAAGCAGCCTCTTCAGCACCTCTTCCCTAAATGGAGCAGACTTCTTGATCAGCATTCCAAAGGATTTTTTGAAAAATATATAGAATTTACATTGGCATAGGCAACCTATTCTTGGTGTTCTGAACCAGAAACTGCAGAATTCTTGACAATTGGCTATGCTGGCTGGGGTTTATTGGAGTTACGGTTGAAAACATTGGAGGGTTACCAGGTTCCCTGGAAAACTTCCAGTTCTTTTAAAATATGACACAGAAGGGTAGCCATATCAAATTTTAATTCAGTGTTATGGGCTTGAAAACGAATTGTAAAAAGCCTGAAATTCTGTTTCCTAATAATAATGTTCATTTGCCTGTAATCTTAGCAATCTTAGTTCAATTGTTCCTTGTCTCTCCAGAATCCTTGCTTAGAATGAGCTCCACTGGTTCCAGCTAACTTTTAGGTTGACTCTCATCTGGAGTTTATATCACTGCACTTTATGATCTATCTTTATTATTGGAACAATATTTTTGGAGCCAGGGTAGGGGAGTTGAGTCATCCCACTGCCATCTTGGGTTGCTGAATCCAAGATATATGGGAAATGCATATCGAAAAAGCATCCATTGCTGAGTTTCAGAGACTCAATAAACTAATATTTCTTCTGAGGCTAAAGTTTTCTTTTAAATGTCTATTGGGTTTCCAGTGAAATCAAGGAGAACAGTGTGTACATATCTGAGATTGTCCATCAGAGTGCAAGAGACGATCAATGAATAAAATTAAGCAGGTATAAGCTCTTTCTTATTTCAGTATCTCCATTGATTTGTTCCTGGAACCCCAGGGTTTCAGACTTCTTTTCAATTTTATTTACAGCTCTGAAACCAAAGAATACCAGGTTATACAAAACAGCACACCTCAGAGTGCATTATTTTAAGCTGGAATAGTGCAAGGTTTATAGTATTTGGCCTATAAGTTAAATATGGAGTATGTAAATATTCCTGAGTGGATCTCTACATGAGAACTTAATATATTGTTATAAATTGTTACAAGATCATAGTAAAGATAGCCATGTATGGCCACTTGCATACCAAGGACAGGAGTGGAATACCTTTGGTTTGCATTTTAATACCAACCTAGTTCAACTTCCCAAACTAATATGTAAACCAGAATGCAATTATCCTATAGATTTTGCCATTCTTTGAATTTTACAATGCAGTTCTCGTTTCAGGAGAAGCATAAAAACATGTACATACTGAGGAAATTTGCATGCAAAAATCCATACCTTAGGGAACTGTGTGTATAAAAAGCATATATTAGAGGAAAGCATTTACAAAAAGTGTACAGAATAAGAGAAAATGTATATAAAACGAAATACACATTTTAATGCACACAAGTGTGCTTTCATACAAACTCTTCAAAACCAAACATGCAAAGTGATTGGAGGCAATAAAGACTTTTCTTCTTTTTTAACCCCCCCCCCCCCAGGAATCTTGGTTAAAAGGGCAGGAAGTTTAAGCCTTCACTCTCAGTCCTGAGATGAACTGGAGCCATGTGTAGTTACATTAAATTTAGTAAGACAGAATGCATAGTTTGGGCCCCAACTCAACTTGAAGCAGCCATTGAGATTGCAGGACTGTTGTATTGCTGTAAGCTTCAGCACAATCTACCTTGTACAGTTCCCACTGTGTAGGGTACTTTAGTACAACACTTCAGGGCTGTTGTAAACACTAAACTGCAGCACTTAGTGCCTTAGTCCCTATTGCATGTGGCCGGTTTTCAGTCTTGTTTTATTCCTGTTACCTCCTCATATTTTATACCAGATTTTAGCAGACTGGCTTCCCATTATATTCTTATCAGGTAGGTTTTTGTAATCGAATCTGTATCTTTAGCATATTGACTTTGTACTGTTATGTTTTCTTACAAAGTGCACTATTCTAGTTTAAAAGAAGTGTGTGATGCAAAGAAAACCTTTCATGGGTATCCTGCAAATAAAAATAAACTACATTGCCATCAACTCCTGGCTCTGTGTCACTGCCCCTTCCAAAATGCAATAGAAACAATGAACAGCATTATTTCTGGAATTTGCATTAGCACACATGTTGTTCTTATTGTTGGGTTTTCCATTCATTTTGTAGGCAGCTCCCACTTCCATCCCTGTGGACATTTTTTTTAAAAAATCACTTCCCATTTAAAATCATTAAAAAAAATCACAAAACAGGACATTACTGGAATTGATCTTAGGCTTGTTTGATCTGTGCTTTAATGCATGCCTAGAGCCACTCATGCACATTTCAGAGAGACCTAGAAAGGTGAGCAAAAGATGATTAGCAAATTGCAAATGACTGTATCTCCTTAAAGATGCTGCTGTACCTCCTGGTCCTTAAAGAAGGACAGCCTAATTGTGGATTTTCCCAGTTATGAATATTTCTACTGCCATATTAGGTCTAGTGTTACTACAATAATATGGGCAGTATGACAATGTGATAATGTGAGCTGTCTGGTGTTTCTGGTTACTAGAAATTACTGTTCTAGAAAATTTAGGATTGTGATTCAGAGAAAGAGAGAGGGAGAGGGAGAGGGAGACAGACAGACAGACAGACAGACTCAGAGAGAGCATGATCCAGTACTTTCAGGGAAAATTGAGCAAATTCTTAAATTTCTTTCACTGGAATCAGTGGAACTTAAATGTCCTTAACTTTGACTGAATTGTGCCCATGCTTTCAGCCTAGGGATGACAGATCTGAATCTCAAATAAAACCCATTTGCTTAGTAAATTACCTTTCTTGTCTGTAAAATCAGGGATATGATTATTTTAAACAGACCCATTGTACATTTCATACACATCATCATCATCATCATCATCATCATCATCATCATCATTATTATTATTAAGAGGTGTTCAGAAAACGTGGCCCATTTTGTCATATGGTAGCATAGCTGCCTATTGCCTAAGACTAGGAAGGAGGAGAAATAAACAGATGTGGGAAAGTTGCAATGAAAGAAACATTGTTATGGTAGGAATCAAAGGGTTGGTCACAGTGAAATAAATACCTTCACGATGGCAAATGTTTTCTGGGGCAGGGGGAGCTGAATCTGACAGTGCTCAAAGCAGGTGTTTGGTGCAATTTAAAATATACCTAATTATTTTTTAAAATGAGGTTATTCTAGAAGACGATGCTGCAATCATTTTCTGGAAAGGCATAAGCTGAGCAGGAAGAAGAAGGGGGAGCACCATTTCTGCTCTTTATCCTCCTTCCTGAGGCTGTGTTGTTTGCTTTCTTGCTTTTTTCCAAGTCCCCCTTTCATCTTGCTGAAACCAGTGGAAGAGAACTGTAAGGCTGACATGAATCAGCTTGGAAGAATCTCTTGAGGCACAGGGCAGAATCTAATATTTCGAGTGGATTTCTGCTCATGTGATGAGAATTTATCCTCTTCTCCTCCCCATGCAGCCATCCATGGCCTCCCAAAATATGCTCTGGAGGCTCCCCCAACTTTTTCATCAGCAGGATGAGCTATCTGGAGATGCCATCCATAATCCACTACTGACCGTGAGCAGGTCTACCTCTGTAAGCTACCAGCTCCCAGGATGGAAAACCACATTGGTACCATATGTAAGCTACTCCTTAGAGTTCATTAAAGGACAGCATGGAATACAAAAGTCATACATAAACAACAAATTCCAGGTTCTAGGCACCATAGAAGAAAAGCAACGGTCATGCAGAATATGTGATATGAATGCCAATCAGGACTTCTCTTCAGGAGGGCTTCATTGTGTATTTGTGATCCTTCACTCACAGAAGTTGGAGCACCCTTTGCACAATGCCCTTCTCCTCAAGAGCCCAACCCCATTTTCAACGGTGTGATTAGTAAGGATAATGAGCCAATACATGTTAAAGGCTACATACTCTAGCAATTGCACTATGCCGCAGCACCACCTTGTGGCTGCATCTTACAGCACAGAATAGCCTTCTGCAACCTGGTGGCCTTCAGAGGCTTTTGGACTGCAACTCCCGGAACTCCCATCCAAAAGGGCCATTGACTAGTAATTCTAGATTTTGCAGTCCAAACATGTCTGGAAGGCACAAAGTTGGGGGAGGCTGACATGGAGGAAGGCAAAGAAAGCAAAACCTAAGAAAAGAAGCACGTGTAAGTGATGCTCTCTTTGGGACCACTAAATAAGGAGGAAGGAGATCCAGTGACTGATATGAGGGAACAGGCACAGACGCTAAATGACTATTTTGCCTCTGTGTTCTCCACAAAGCAGGACGGTGGATATCCGCATAGGAGATTAGATGAGGCTGGGGACTTAGGGGCACAGATTAGAGTCACCCCCCCTTGTAGTCGAGGGGCTCCTCAGGGCATTGGACATTACAAAGGCACCAGGCCCTGACGGGTTATACCCGAGAGTACTTAGAGTTGGCAGGGGTTCTCTCACACCCGCTGGCCTCCATTTTTGAGGCCTTGTGGAGAACGGGTGAAGTTCCAGAGGACTGGAGGGTGGCATCAGTGGTCCCAATTTTCAAAAAGGGTAGTAGAAAGGACATGGGGAATTATAGATCGGTTAGCCTTACGTCCATTGTAGGAAAAACAATGGAAAGGCTCATAACAGAGAGAGATCTAGTGATGCTAGATAGGGAAGGGAGGCTGGCAGCCACACAACACGGCTTCCGCAAAAACAGATCCTGCCAGACAAACCTTGTGGAACTCTATCACAAGGTTTCGAGATGGCTAGATGGAGGGGATGCAGTGGATGTGGTATACCTGGATTTCAGCAAGGCCTTTGACAAAGTGCCCCATGATATCCTGGTGGAGAAACTGAGGAGTTTTGAGATACACCAAAGCACTGTCTGGTGGATTAGGGCATGGTTGACTGACCGAAAGCAGAAGGTAAACATTAGCGGTGAATCATCGGGATGGCGGCAAGTGACAAGCGGGGTCCCCCAGGGCTCTGTCCGGGGGCCGATCCTGTTTAATCTTGTCATTAATGACATGGAAGAAGGGGTGAACAGTCTGCTGATCAAATTCACAGACGATACTAAAACTGGAGCAGTGGCCACAACTGAGGAGCAGGTACTCCAGATCCAAAAGGATCTGGACAGACTATGGAAGTGGGCAGGAGATAACAGGATGGCATTCAATGTGGATAAGTGCAAGGTCTTGCACTTGGGGCATAGGAATAGCTGTCATAAGTACAGGTTAGGTGATAAGTGGCTGGAGAGCAGCTCTTGTGAAAGGGACCTCGGGGTGCTGGTTGACTGCAGGCTAACCATGAGTCAGCAGTGTGATGCAGTGGTCAAGAGGGTGAACGCCACCCTTGGTTGCATAGCCAGAAGTGTGGCTTCTAGATCAAGAGAGGTATTACTACCACTCTACACGACTCTAGTGCGCCCGCAATTGGAGTATTGTGTTCAGTTTTGGGCCCCTCATTACAGAAAGGATATAGCCAGGTTGGAGTCAGTGCAGCGTAGGGCCACAAGGTTGGTGGCCGGTTTGCAGGGGATGCCATATGAGGCGAGACTGAGGGAACTGGGTCTCTTCAGCCTGGAGAAGAGGAGACTCAGAGGGGATATGTTGGCGACATACAGGTATGTGAGGGGATGTCACATGGAGATGGGTAGAGACCTGTTCTCCCCTGCAGAGGAAGGCAGGACACACTCCAATGGAGCAAAGCTCAGGGAGCCAAGGTTCCATTTGGATGCCAGGAAGCACTTCCTGACAGTTAGGACCCCGAGGATGTGGAATGGGCTTCCACAAGAGGTCATTGAGGCCCCATCGGTGCGGGTGTTCAAGGATAGGCTGGACGTCCACATGGTGGGCATGTCGTGAGTGGAGCCGACTGGTGCCGGAGGTCAGACTAGATGGCCTGGGAGGTCCCTTCTGACTCGCTCTGTTTTCTATGTTTCTCCTGCAAACAAAATAGAAAAAGACACTTCCCTGAAGTACTGGGTTGAATGCCACATGTAGAGAAGTCCTGAATCTCAGTTAAGCCATCACGAGACTGTTGAATCGATTGATCATGGTACACGTATTTGTATAAGAGAGAAAAAGACCATACATACTGCTGATACTTCACATGATGCCTTTTACAGAGCATCATATTTATGACCCTACTGGCATGAAAGCCTTCCGTTAAGCTGACAGTGAGCCACCGTTTCTACAAAGAATGAGAACCATGTGACAGACTCACAATGATTTTAAGCATTCTAGTTCTATCTCCCAGAACCGCTTGTAGGTATGTGCTGGCACAACTCACAGTCGTCTCCATACGCAGACATGGAGACTTACCAGCAGACACAATAGTTACCAAACCATAAGGTCATCTTAAAACCAGGGTCAAACTTGAGACAGCAATCCCCTTTAAATGGAATATTTTTGTTCCGTCTAGTAACTCAGCTACTCACTTAAACTTCATGAATTGCAAAATAAATAGAAGTAAAATAGGCTTTGTTTCAAAAACAAAGACAGTGTATTCTGTAAAGGTCTGAGCTGAGATCTAAAAGAATTTTGAATGAAGTATCAATATTGTAAGAAGTCAGGGCTTTAAAAAAAAGATCTTGAAAGTGAATTTCACAAAACACAGGGAAGTTGGTGGAAGTTTTATTTTTCCATTGTCTTGAGAAAACTATTTTACCTAAGCCATTGGGCCATGTGTATTGGACATCATCTTTTAAATATATTTTCTCCTATTATTGTTGTTTTTCTTTGTTTGTTCACTTTACACTTTCAGGCTTGAATCTCCAACAAGATCTTTGATAATGGAGGCTCCAAAGGGAATACAAGTGAGTGCAGCTGCAGGGGACTTGAAAGCCACCTGTAGAAAGGAGCTACACTTGCAATCCACAGAAGGGGAGGTAAGCATGATCAGAGCACCAGGGCACACACAGAAATTATCTAGGTGTCAGACACAACTCATTACTGCAGCAAAGTGCAGTCAAAAATCTCTGCATTTAAAAGCACTTCCAGCTGTTTGCTCTCTTCAGACACTTACAGCACAATCCAGTGCATGTTTATTTGCGAACAAGTAGAATCCAGCTTGCTATCTGTAACTGAAGGGGGACTGAAATTTTTAAAAATGTTTTAGTCCTTTCTACAAGAAAACAGAAAGAGGGCCAAAATTACCTCCCAGGGAAGGAAGTACCACAAATAGGGAGCTATCATTGAAAAATTACTGACTTTTGTGACCACCAGTCTAGCTCAAGCTTACTGCCTGGGAAGGTTCATGTGGGTGCAGGTAGTTCTTCAAGTCACCTGTCCCAAACTATTGAAGGGTTAATGGAAAGGTCAAAGTCATACCTTAAATCAACTCAGAAACAAATAGTCAACCGGTATTGTTGGTATGGAATTGGTGTAAATTTGTCCAAACGCTTAGCCCCAACAAGAATCCAAGTAGCTGCAGTACTGGAAGCCTCCAAACATTCTGAAAGGGAGAGTATTTGAGTACATTACAGCAGTCTATTCTGCTTGTAACAGAAGCAGAACAGGTTTGGTGTGTCTGATACTTGGATGGTCAATTCCAAGAAAGATTAAAACCTATTCCTTTGTCCAACCAAGTTTGAGTTATGCAAATAACATTAGCATATATTCTTCTTGAGTCAAGTCAGAGATGGTTAAACTTTCCATGAACCCACCTGGCATTCACCCACAAAACCTTCAAACTAAAAGGGATTGGAGTTAAGACATCAGTACGGCTGAGGCTGGAAGTGGGGTATGAAAAAGGGATAGTGCATAGATATCCAGTAGTTAAAATGTTGCAGTGTAATTTGGGATATCCTGGTTCTAGTTTCCATTTAGGCATGAAGTTCATTGGGTTGTTGTGAGAGTAAAATGAAGAGTACGATGATTTACGTTGCCTTAGATTCCTTATAGGGGAAACAGGAGTATATACAGACAATCAATGGGTCATCCCTTCCGTTGAACCTCTGCTTCCCAATACCATAATATCCCACACTCCTCAATGTTCCTCACCATCCCTTCCTAGCTTATTCCACCCATCTCAGCAGAAACAACCTTCAGTATAACTTCACATGCTTAGAAATTAGAATTTACACTTCCAGCTCTGATAGTAATAAATAAATAAATGGAAATTATTAACTAGATAGCAACCTATTTATCTAGTAAGAAATGGTGACACTTACAATGTAGCCCTATGAATTGCAGCCTTGATTCTTGCAAGCCTCTGAAAAGAGAGCTTGACAAGCATCCACTGGAGATGGAGAGGAACAGCAAAAGTGATCTCCACCTCTCCACCCCTCCCATTCTGTGGCAGCCATTTTTCTGTCATTTAGTCATTCCACCATAAAACTATGATCTACTTTAATCATTTGTGGGGTGAAATACATTCCTCCCCAAATTTCTTACCCATGTTCTCTTCTCAGCCACCTCAGAACAATACTCTTCTAATCTCTATGTGAAATAGACCTTATTTCACCAGAAGGTTTTTTACATTCTACAATCCTGCCTAACTATCAAACTGTCCACTTTCCAGTGGCTTAAATTCTTATCAATAACAGATCTACCACAGCCTCTCCTAAATGATAGTAATGATTTGGGAATATTGGAATGAATGAAAACAAATATGAAGAATAGCATCTTCACTTTAGCTCACTTTCCAAATTTAAGTATAGCAGTGCACAGTAATGTGCAAATATCATTGCTACCTGAGTGATGAAAAAAACATTTGCTGTTTTTTCTTTCCTAAATAGAATTGATAAATCGACCACAGATAATCAGTATGGCCAAAGAGTGTTGTGCGGTGCTTTCCATTTTCAAACACTTCACCAACCTTGAAGTGTTTATGCACCATGTCCCCTGCCTCCAGCTTTCTATCAATATTTAACCATCAGCCCAAGCATGTCTTGCATCAGAGTAACGGCTTGGATAGTGCAAAGAAAGGCTTCCTTTCCAGCCGTTACTCTGCCATGGCATCCCATTGAATTCTACGGACTTGCTTGCATCAGTCCCCATGGGTGTGTTCCTTGGCAGCAGCTCTCATATTTATTACTGATTAAATTGACCACAAATACATTATGAAATGGCAGTGTTATTTACAAAAACTAACAGCTTTGGAGGCAAATGGCTACTCTGAAGGTGCAATTGTCAACAGGAAAATGGCACTAGCAAAAGTATTTTAAGACACACCCACCCACCAGTCCTCATCCTGAAAAACAGAGCAGTGTCTGCCTTTTATACAGAAATGCACCTGAGGAATCCCAAGCATGGGGCTGAGCTACATCGTCAGAGTTACATATACTTTGACCCATGCAGTAGCCTCGTCCCTTGAGACTGGTAGATGAGAAGGCCCCTGGGTACTCCCCAGTGAACTGCAGGAAGGTCTTACTCTGATGTAAATGGCCCGACCATCTTGCCATAAACCTGGCAGAGCAATAACACACCATTTGTGTGTGTTAGCAGAAATCCAGAATGAATGCAAATGACTTCCGATTTCTAGCAATTTGACCCAGGGATTCTGCAGTGGAATACTGTCTCGAGGTCAGACATTATGGGTAGGCTGACAACTGCTAATTCATAATTCATCAATTCCAAACCAGATTCCATGGACTTGCAAGCCAACCAACCTTCCTTCCTTTCAACTTTCTGAAATTGTGTGAAAAGGCAGTCACATGAAAATATGAAAGTCTCAGGAAATATGCTAATATAGATCCCATTTTAAATAACAGCATCTACATTTTATCTGTCTCTGATCTCTCTTCAGCCTCTGCTGGCTAGCACTCTTTTCTGATTATTGCTTGTACGCTGAGTTGAGAAAAATATGCAAAAAGCTACATGGCAGAGACAGTTATGTGCATTGCAGTAGACTCTGTAGTATACTTTTCTAAATGGGGAAACAATCCAATTCCACGTGGAGTGGATGATGAAAAAAAAGATGGTTGATAATCTGTGAAATGGAGATGGAATGGATTAAACAAAAACTGTGCAGCCCTGTTGTGAGGAAGGCAGGGCATTTGAGGGAAATGTCACGCCACTGGAATCCAATAGAATATCTCAATGCTTGTTTGGAAGGGTATATTTAAAGGGGCCCAGTCTGGATCATAACAGGCCCTTTCTGTCCCCATGCTAGGATCCCAATACCAGGATCCAGTACCTAATGTAAAAATAAAGGTGGTGGAGCAGTAGCTGCGAAATATTTAAAATAATGTCAGTTTTGCGACTTAGTGCAAAGGCATCAGAGTTCTGGCCACAAAGGAGATGATAAGGATTGGAAGAGAAAGGAAAGATTGCGTAGCTATCACTTTTCTGAAAACATAGCAGCTGTAAAACTGGTCATGGATTTGTTTTAGGAACTGCTAAGGATAAAGCAAGACCAGGTCCTCCAGGAGGTGACTGCCTCCACACACCATTTTAACTGATCTGACGGCTGCACATTTTGAGAAGGGCCTGAAAGGCTTCCAGGGCCCAGGGCCCTAGTGATGACAACCTCATTATGTGTTGTGAGGAGTAAGCACCTTGGGGATTTCTATTCTAGCAATAACAAAGCAATGCAATTCTCCTCACCATTGCAGCTTCTCTTGGAGGAATTCATTTTAGGAGCAGCCAGTTCAGATGCTTCCGGGTTCTGGCATGTTCCCATTTATGGCATCATTTGAAGTACATTGGCGCCGGGAAGGTTGCCAGTAGGCAGCACCCTTCTGACACTGGGAGGATCCTTCCCAATGCTCCACCACTTTCCATTATTTGCAAGGGTCTGTGAGTACTTAGGAGGTGCACCGGGCACAGAAAAGCTTTAAACGCTTCTATTCATGTGTTTGAGAGGTTGGACATCATGGGAACTACAGTGTGACAGCGACTAATTGACAGGCATGTATCAGTTCTACTCCTGTTACAGGAAGAGGTGCCTATTTTATGTAATTATCTTTGTGCTCATCAAAATAAAGTCCAATAACAATATAAGAAATGACCATACCTTTTCTCTTTTTCATTTTCTTCAGATATTTTTAAACGCAGACTCAATCCGACTAGGGAATCTCCCGCTGGGTTCCTTTTCTTCCTCCTCCTCTCCCTCAGCAAGCTCCTCAGCTCCTCGACAGACTATCTATGAGCTCTGTGTTTGTCCCAATGGTAAACTTTACCTTTCCCCAGCAGGAACAGGCTCCACGTGTCAGTCCAGTAGCAACATCTGCTTGTGGAGCTGAAAAGACTCCTGCTCCGTCCTCACACCAGAATAGCCTTTTCGTTACAGTCCCTCTGCTTCACGGTTCTGCTTGGTTTCCCTCATTCCATCATAAAGCTCCGAACACCCCACAGAGCGACCTCTTCCAGTGTAAGCAAAGAGTCAAGTGTGCCCTTCTTGTCTTGTTTCTGGACATTAAAGATGGAAGAAACAAGGGGGAACAGAAACGGCTGTCTTTGTCAGGAAACCTGGATCTTAATATCACCTTTTGTCCAAAAGGGAGAATAAACACAGGTGCCTTTGCTATATACAAAGTGAAGCACATTGTTTTAGATTTTTGCAGGAACTGTAAATGAGAAACTGCACACACACACACACAGACATATATATATATGTATACATGAATATATAGATATATAGCTATAGATAGAATACTATACAAATTTGCCCAGAATCTAAAGGTGAATTGAACTATTATGGTAACTCTACTTGTCTGAAAGCACAATTTCATATGCCCATCACTTTTGGATATAAACTTTTATCCCTGAATTTTAAAATTTTGAAGCATTGTATAATGCTTGCTTTACTAGACTATTCAAATTAATTTCACATTTTAAACAGCAAGAGACAGAATCCCTCCCTGAGCGCTAATCCTTAAAACAATATGAAGAAAAAGAAGTGCATTGTTACTGTTTGTCTCTTAATCTAGGTTATTGTAGGTTGGATAGAAAAATGGAAGCACTTAGCAATATCACTTATTCAGACTGAAAATGACACCCATTTTTATTTTTGTACAGCTCTTCAGTGCTTACCTAGCCACAGTACTTTATTTAAACAAGGCTAATCTGGAGCCCAGTACATGGTCTGGGACCACCTGAGGTGGAAGCGAATAGGTATAGACCTGAGCGGTAACATAGAAGGAAGAATAAGGGCAACTTCCTGGTAGAGAAGGATCCATGTATAATATTTTATATATTTTTTTAAAAAAAACTTGTATCACAAGGTAGAGGGGTAGGCAGGACCAGAAGGACACTGAAGAACTGCTCCTTATGGCTAAATGGATGATCAATTCAATACTTTTATCAAGCTATAGTGATTTATAATGGGAAACAGAGCCATGTCCTGATCCAGAGTTTCATGGGCGCGCATGGGGCTCTTGATGAATGGGGATCCTTCCTCATTTCTCATTCATTACAGTGGAGACAGCATATCCATGCACACATATATTTTCGGTCATTGGAAACAATTAAGGAGCAGCATTGCAGGCTCATAAGGAGCCTGGGCAGGGCTGGAATGGTATGAATTGCAAGTAAGAAGTGCCATTTGGAAACAAGGTATTGAGGTTAATACATGCACTGACAGCATGTAGGAATGGTAGTCCCAGAGTTACCATTTTTAGTTCTTATCAGCTACTATCATCTGTCATCGTGCTATTTCAAAATGGAGTGGCTGGAATCACAAGTTATGTTAACTTAAGAGGAAATCACCCCAACAGCCTTCTGCATCCCAAAAAACCTTTCTAAGGCCAGAACAAAGACCCTGAGCAGCATGGGTAAGGCACAGAGGGGTTGCTGGGAAAGGGGATAATTGTTCAGCATTGGCAGGATCTGCCCAATGTTAGGCACTTCCCTTTCTGCATTTAGCCCCCATGACACATTCCACATTGCTCAGAAGAATGCCACCCAACATCTGGGATGGACTTTGGAGAGGGTGAAGGTGGGAGGACAGTATGGGGAACTTGCATTCTCTGAACTTCTTAAGGCAATGCATCTGAGGCTCCAAGTCAATATCATAAAATACCCACAAGTAGATATTAAGTGAAAGGGGGGAAATGATGTTGGGTAAACACCCCCCATTATGTGCTTATAGAATATACTCACTGGACATTTAAAACTTCATTTAAAATCATTTTATAGAAATTGGATTGTTAACAGCTGTGCTGGTGAGATGCTAAGGTAACTGTACTCAGCTAAAGGATCTTGAAATGGGCCAAATTCAGGAAAGATCCACAAAATCAAAATATTTTCTGTCACAGCCAGTTGGCTGACATGTTACCTTAGTGTTCTTGCTGCTACTTTCTCCACTGTTCCAGAAACTTCCATGACTTCCTAACCTCATGTGTAGAAAATATGTGCATTTCTGGAAGCAGAATGGGAGCAAAAGCAAACAAGTTGTCCTCTAGTAAAAATATATTTGTTTTATCATCCATATTATTTAACTGTATTGCTTGCAAACCACCTTGAGTGTTTTAGAAAGGCATAAAATAAATATTGATGACAATTAAATTACTTGAGGCAAACATATAAGTCAGGAAGAAACCACAATGGTGGTCCAGGTCAGATGTAAGATGACCATATGGTTTCCCCTATATGAATGAGTAACAGTAAGCCTCAGACACTCTTTCTTCTCTTTTGTGCACCAGAGGAGAAGATCAGAAGTATCTGCTGCTGGTTTTAAACTACTGGCATTTCCCTGTGACATACTCAAGTCACAGTAATTCAAGTTACTTTTTAGTTTATCTACAGCTTCAGAACAAACCAGGATTTAAAACCGTTGACTGATCTTAGTTTATTCTAGCCATTACTCAAACAAACCACAGTTTGAATGTCACAGGGAGCTGTTGTTTGTTGAAAATCAGAAGCAAAACATCTGCTCTTCTCATGGTGTGCAGGAGGATGAGAGAGGTGAAAGCAACACAGAAACCTGTGACCTGTAGCAGATTGGTTCACATAGCAAGAAACAATGTTGTCCTGCTATAGCTGAACTGGGCCAGTAAGTTGTTAAATTTTATTTTATCCAAATATCTAGAGGGGCCCACCCTGCTTCAAAGATTTCTGTACGGTAATATACTTCAAACTTAAACCAGTTTTTCAAATCGAATACACCCTTCTAGGAGACCACACCTGGGTTCACATGGCACAGCAAGCAACCCCAAGCAGCTTCCACAACCTGTAGATGTTTATCCAAAGTTAGTAGCCAGCCAATCATGTGTTCCCATGGGCAATCCAGTTTCCATGCTCCCTGATTCATCCTCCAGCTCTTTTGAGGCAGGGTTTGCCTCTTCCCACTCTGAGTATATCTGTATCCCTTCAACGTTTCCTAGCCATCCCACAAAGGATTTTTTAAAGTATGTTTGAATAGCCAATTCTGTGGCCAATCTTTCCACAGGACTCAATAGCATTTCCATGCCAGCTTTGGCAAAACGGAAATCCTGTCTCAGACAACTAAAGAAGCTGCAGTGAATCACTGAAACCTTAGAATTTATTTATTGATTTTCCCCCATGGCTTTAGAAAGCTAAAGGTACCATGCAGAAATGCCATGAGTGTGTCTGAACAACACAGCGGACCAACAAAGGGAAGAAATCACCATGGCTTCTTGTGGCATGTGAACCCAGCCAATGAAAATACCATAAGGTAGTATAATCCTTTGGTTACCAAAAAAGGGGCAATGTGAGACTGGAGAAGTATGGTTAAATATTGGGATTTAGTGGGAATTTACAGGACTTGCTTAATTCTCTGGAAGAAAAAAATCATCCCTACACATATATTCAATATATAATGAATAAAAATAAATAAGGAAGGTGATTTGAAGTATGTTTAGCTAAGCTGTGAATGCTTTTTAAATGGACACATTGTAATATATTTGTCCTTGGGCCATATTATTAGTTTTAAGCTGGCAAATAGATAATTCAAAATAATGTGGATGCCAAAACGAGCTCACCACATTTCTATTCTATGAGAACGCCACAGTGATCTCTGTAAAGGGTTTACTTCCTCTTTTCCACTTACCTAAATAGTTTAACCAACTTATTTAGGTCAATTCTGGGGCCTGCCTAAACATTGCTAGGTTGTACATGTGCATTACAACCTCTTGTGCATCACACAAGAAACCGTAATGAACCATAACTCATGCTCTTGAATTTCTGTGTCCTTTAAGCAGCCAGTAAAGGTACAGATTGAGTGAAACTAGACAAATCCAAACTGCAACTAACTGCTGAAATGGGACTCTTTGGTATGGAGAAAGTATTTGCCAGAACCTCAGAACAGGGTATGCCCATTAGCTATCATTGCAGTGTTTTGATTAAATCCACCCACTGGAATAGAGCATGTAGATTTAAAAGGCCATTCTGCAAACTTGAATAGTACAATTCTGAAAGGATGGGGAGACCTTGAAAAGATGACACTCAAATGTGTGTATGGAGAGCTTTATCTATACACAGTTATCTTTATGCACTAACTTATGGGCAGCTGGTAATGGTTACATTTATCCCACCCTTGTTATGTATAAATGCAGCACAATAGAAATTGCAGGAAGAGATAGGCATAGAGCTTTAATGAGAATGTTTCCCTGATAATCTAGATTAGTTGACTGGTCACCAAGTCACAGAGAATTTCGCAAATACTTCCTTCTTCTTCCTCAATTGAATTTTGGTGTGATTTGGTTGTAAGACTGATTTTTTTTTTCAATTAAGAATTTAGAAGGACAGTAGTAATTTTCAGGAGTGCTGTTTCAGGTTTGCAGAGAGAGGTTAGATAGTCAGCAAGGTTTATTAACAGTCAAGATGAAATTGCTAAACACACACACACAAGTTGTGGTTACTTTGTTATACCTTATAACCAGATGTATTTTCTTCAGGAATACCTGTATATGGTCATTAAAAATGGTACCCATCTCAGCAAATTCTGTTTAGAAAGAGCAAGAGGTTATAAATGTGTACACAGTACTCTGGATACCTTTTGCATAGAATTAGGAGCATGTGTTTACATGATCTCAGAATTTTAGGAATAAAGATTCCTAAATCTTTTAAAAGAAAAAAAAACAGAGCTTTCCATTTTCCTTGGGTGCCCACACAAGAGTCCCAAACCTTGACCTGAAAACAGCTGTTACCTCGTCAACTGTTGCTTCTGATACCTTGGACAATTATCCTAATTATCCTGATTGCAAATGTCCCATGTGCCACAAGGGTGCTCTAATTCACAAATGGGGGGCCTCACACTCAAGCATAGAATGCCATTAACATTTCTCATCACTAGTTGCATTTTGCCACTGAACAGGAGCATGGACATGTTAAATGAGCTGAGTAGGGAGATAAGGAATGAGCTCTCCAATTAATAGACCACTTCTGTGCGAGGGTTATGTAGAAGCTTATCTCAAACTTTGGCAAGGAACAAGGTCTTCCAGTTATCATTTTCTTTTCTTTAAGTTGTTACATAGCCTGGATAATAAAATATACATGGCTGCTTATGCTCAGTCACGTCAGTTGCTTATCCATGTCAGTGCTGTCTGTCTTAACTAGAAGTGAATCTTCAGGGCTCAAACAAAATCGCTAAAACATAGTTTGAAGGTATGTCCTGTACTACTGGGCTAAGGTTCCTGCTCTGAGAAGGTGAATGGATTCTCCGCTGTGAGTTATGCTAAAGTATTACAAGCATTCAGCTGCCATTTACATCAAGCAAGGTCAGGTCAGGTGTCCAGCAAGACTGAACAAAGAGCTCCGTGAACTGCCAGACAGAAACTAACTTGCAGTGGCTGTAAACATGCAGTTTCACCATAGAACTCCACCATTACAACATGGTTATTGATGGAGTACTCCATGGTGTTTCGGCTACATGTATCAAATAAAGCCACTTTTGGAAATACTACCATGTCAGTTTGCACACCACAGAAAATGGTACCTCATTTGCCTGTTTTCCTGAATTCTTCAGCATTGTTCCTACTCCACCATGAATACTGGATAATTATATACACACACACCTCTCTCTCTTACATACACTCTCTCTCAATCTCTCTCTCTCACACACACATACCCTGCTCCAAGGCTAGTGGATACTGTCTCTTCCTTGTTCTTTTTAAAATAGAACTATATAAAGACCTCTTTGAGCACTGTTACTTGTATGTTGGGTTGATTTTTTTTAATGCAGTTCATGTATTGGTTTAATATTAAAGACCAAAGACTGACATTTCTGTTATATCTCACACAACTCTGCACCTTCAGTTCCTCTTGGTTGGAATGAAGACAATTATATGTTGTAATTGCTACATGAGACTGTGACATGCTTTAGATCCGTGAAGTATTTTGTGCTTTCAGGTTTTTTTTTTTTTTTTGCCATTTTTGTTAGTCTTTAAAGGAATGTGACTTGGGTTCTTTTCTTCATGTATAGCAGTTATTTCACTTGTCAGAATACCATAAAAATTAGAAGACACTTGTATGAAAAAGGTGCCATCTTTTTGGTTGTTCCTTCTTTTGAATATTTGCTTCAGTTCAATTTTCAGGTAACAATACAGCTTCTAAGTTTTTGCTCCATGAATAAAATGAGCTTCCATTCATGAACACAAGGATTCTCAGTGAACGGAACTCTCTATTTGTCAATGGAAGCTCTCTCATTTTGCTGAATGAAAATCCACCACGCCTGTATTTCTTTGCTTCTCCGATATCTGATTGGATAAAACGGTAAGGCTGCAATCCTATACCCATTTACTTGGTAGTAAACCCCACTGAACTCAGTGGGACTTAGTTCTGAGTATACATGGACAGGACTGCACTGTTCAGGGAATGAAAGAACATGTCTAATGATAATAAAGAAAACAGTTGTAATGACTACTCATTTCTTTCTGTAGGGGAACTTTACCATTTATTGAGATGTAAGTCCAATCAAGCGAATGTGACAATACTGGTTTGTAATTGCTAGGGAAGTTCAAATGTTCAGTGTCTTAGTTGTGTTTTTTCAGGGTCTTCTAACTTCTTTGTTTTTATTTGCTACTTTCATGTTAATGTTGTTCTTCTGTATATAGATATATAAAAAAGATGAAACTATTTTCTTACACACTCTATGCAATATGTTTGTAAAATTGCAATATTACCAAATTACAAAAGCTGTGCTTTTGTACTCTCTCTTGCTTTATGTGAAACAAACTTTTCTATTTAAATGGATTGATTGTCTTATAAACTGTAGATAGTCTATTAATTCAAAGGCAGTATATGAATATCTTCGATTTTGTTGTTTTCTTTCAACTAAACAAGAGCAAGGTTTTGGAAACAGGAATCTATTCTTATCAGAAAAATAGTTTGCTTTTTCTTTTCTTCTCTTGTCTTTTGTCTTTCTTATTTTATTTATTTTGGAGGCAGTTGAATAATTTGATTATCTACTGTAAATTCTCTGCTTTGTCTTTATGTTTAGGATTAGACCTTTCATGCCATGCCACTAAGAAAAACAAACATTAAATTCCATCCATGAGAATTGAATAGGCAAACAGGACTATCTGAAAGCTGCATGGTTTTCACTGCAAGAAACATTCCCACAGTCTAAGGGTGGTTATTCCATAGTACAAGACTTTATAGGACAAAATGAAACCCTAAATGCCCCTTTTTGTTACCCAGCAACTGCTAAACTAGTAGTTGCCGTACCAGTCAGATACTAACCCAGCAGACTAACATCTCTATCCTTTGGACTGCTGGTCTGGCAGCATAAAGAACATTTTAACTGTCTTAAGCTCTGATTCGATACCCTAACCTAGACTTCTTCAACCTGGTGCCTTCCATGTATTTTGCACTTTAACTCCCATCGGTTCCTGCCAGCATGGCTAATGGTCAGAAATGTTAGGAAAGGTGGTCTAAAACATTTAGAGAACACCAGGTTGAGGGAGGATGGCCTACATTATCCATTAGTCCAAAAAGGCGCAGGAACTTGTGGCTTTCCAGATGTGTTGACTTACAACTGCTATAATTCCTAGACAGGATAGCCCAATGGTGAAGAATCATGGGAGTCACAAGCCAAAACTCAAGTTGCCAATACCCCAATAATTCCCCAAGATAAGAAGTCTTGAGGCTACTGTTTCTCATACAGCATCCCCTTCCCCTCTTTCCAACACACGCACCCTTACAAGAGTAACCATGAAGGGATTTTAAAAATCACTTTGTTTAACATGGCATGGTGATCTGCCTGAAGTAGCTCTTGGGATCCTGTGCTAAATAATAAATCAAAATTTCTGCTACAATGCATGGCATGTCAGATTTTATATGCATTTGTTTTTACAATCACTCCATAACAGGTTCCCTGGGTGGCCCACAAAGAACAACAACATTAAGTGCAACATAAAACAAGAAAAAACAATTAAAGCAAAAACTAACATGGAAACACCTTTTGAATTGAGAGACACAGGCAAATGGGAAAGTTATTTAAAAAGTATGGGGAAATTAAAAGGTTTTCATCTGATCCTGAAAAGACCATGAAGAGTGCTAGATGAGCTCTCTGGGAAGATTGCCTCTTAACTATCATCCACAGAAAGCCCTCTCCTTGTAGATTGCCTTGCCACATTTGGTTGGACTACCTGAACAGGGCCTCTGACACTCTTCAGGTTTATACACAGACATTTGAGAGAAGCTACTGTTTTAAGTAATATGTGCCAAGCTGTTCAGGGCTCTAAAGATTGAGTACAGAACTTTCAGTTGGGCTCTGAAGTGGACTTAGAGCCAGTGCAGCAACACACAGTAACGATGTGATCAAAATACAGTTCTAAGGTAGATGTGTC
Source organism: Varanus komodoensis (assembly GCF_004798865.1). Lineage (NCBI taxonomy): Eukaryota > Metazoa > Chordata > Lepidosauria > Squamata > Varanidae > Varanus > Varanus komodoensis. Next base: position 25,588,122 of record NW_025336598.1, on the reverse strand, counting down.
TCACCAGCCATAGGAAAAGCCAGAGTTCCCACTGTGATCTCATGAAAGCCATCCAAGCCTGTAGTGGGCGCCCCATTCCCAGAACCCTCCACCCTTGCAGCTGGCAGAGTTCTTTCTGCCTCAGCTGCAGCTCCAAAGATGAGAGACGGTCTCTGGAACAGGCAAAGGACTGTCCTATGAACACTGCCTTGGTCCCTTGTCTTCACAAGCAGGGACGAAAGTGGTGCATGGCCAAAACTGCTCTGTTCTTGCTCTACTATACTCCTGTTCCCCACTGAGTGCCCATCAGCTTCTGAGTTTGGAGGGTAACTGGCAGCCCTCTAGGATGCTGTCCATAGTAACTTGACATCTTAGTCTAATCTGGATGCCAGATTAGTTGCCAGACCATTTTTAAAGGAACTCTCATATACAATGGATGGGATTCATCTAAGTGAGAAATTTCCAGAGTGCAAGCTATGTTCTTTCCATCTAGGTTAGGTCACATGTGGTCATCAGCCAAAAGCGATACAGTTACTTGACCCCAGAAGTCAGTTTTATAGCTTACCTGTTTTCTGTGTGTCTACCTAGGCAGCAAAACAAAACCTATCCAAGCAATATGTGAATTATCATCAAACCCGATAATTGCATTTGATAATGAGTAAGAACAGTGAAATGTGTGATTCGTACTAAGCTTGAGATTTTAGAAATATATGTATGTATCTACCCAATATCCTTTTAAATTTATGTTTCACTTGATTTGCATTAACTGATTAGCCTCCTCTCTATTTGTTACAACTCATGGACTGCAATCCTATGCATGTTTAGACTGAAAAGGGGCCTCTAGCTCCCAGCTTTCCCTAACTGACATGGCTGACTCAGGCATGCCAAGATTTCCTCTCTGGGACTCTGGGTGGGATTTCTTTTCCATCTAAACATACATAGGATGTTTCCCGTGGTGATACAACAAACCATCCCCTTTCTGTCCTTCCATTATGAGCGCATTCTTGGTTGACACAAAGTGGCTACTCACATGAAAGACTTGAAATTGCTTTCTCAGGTGGGCATCCATGCAGTGAGCCAAATGCATAAGATTAGCCATTTTTTCCAAGACACTGTCTGCAAAACTTATGGCACAGTAGGGCCCCAGGACCCAGTCTGCTGATGAAGCACCACTTCCAAATAGCCATTTAAAGTTCTGTGCTATTTCTCAGTCAGTCTGCACCAGTGATAAGATGGAGTGGTAGTTGCACTTCCCATCACTTTGCTACCTTATAAACTGGCAACTATCAGAGACTCAGCTTGAGAGAGCTTAATCTGGAATTTACGAATTAATCAAAAACTGTGCAGCTCCTCTCTTAAAGCATCTCCTGGCATTACCATCCAAAGTTGCATGAACTGGATCATGTAGAATAGGGATGGGTAATATGTGGTTCTCCAGATGTTTTGGCCTACAGTGTCCATCAGGACTCAAAAAGTTACGTTGCCTTTTTGAACAATAAAAGTATGCTCTACACAATTCCCTTCCGTGATTGTTATGATGGTGCAAAATTTACCCTGGCATACTTGTGTTTGCAGAATTTACAAAGAAGTAAACCCCCCATGTAGTCCTTTTAGCAATGTGTCACTATAGACCATGACCCCAGATTTAAGTTTCTTGCTATTTGCACTTTTATTTCTGTACACAAGAAGTGCCTGGGTCAGCAAAGGTTCCCTCATGTCCCCCACCCCACCCAAAAAAGTCCCAACTGAATCCTTGGATGTGGAATTTTGTTTGTGCCAATCAATGCAATATAATACTTTTGGGGTTCAAAACAAAACCCCACAAAAACTGGCCTAGGAAGGAAGATTTGAGTGCCTATTGTTTTCTTCCTGAAAAGCAAAAGACCCTGGAAGAAAAGTTACCCCAAGGAGTATGTATACATGTGTGTGTTTTTGCGGGGTGAAGAATGCCATTAAGATGTTTCTCAGAGGTGCAATCCGGCGCCCTGCTCAACTCAGAGGCCCAAGTTTTCTCCCCCATCCCCAGCTTTTCCCCCTGCTCTCTGCAGTTAATTTCTGACCTCAGAGATCAGCTAGTGCAGTTCTTTCAAAACAGGCTGTGAGAGGGTTGTGGTAGCGATGCTTAGCGTTTGGTGTTCCAGCTCTGAAGTTGCAGGACCTCAGATCTACGGATCCAAATGTTCCTATGATCTCCCAGCTAATGTTGGGAGGCTGCAGAACTGAGCCCTTCCTGAAACAGAAAACATCCCATCAGGGAGAAAAATGCTCCGTGATAACCAGTGAGGAATGTTAAGTGCAAGTCTACCATAACCACACATTTTGTTTATTTCAGGATATTTACTATTCTGAAATGCATTACAATGTGGCCTGGGGTAGTAAAATACCCTCAAAACAAATACAACTTTACTTAGTTACATTTAGGTATTACTTTAATTATTATGTAACTTTATTTTTGTTCCATGAAGTTTGAAGTTAACCATGTAGTGATATCCACCCCTGTAACATGTTATGACATGAAGCAACAACCACGCATAGATCTGGATTTGGACATGTAGGTATTTTCCCAAATATGTTCCAAAAATCTATTTCTGCACATCCAGACATATAAATGCCACACAATAAGAAAATTTACTGAAGTCTCTTGAGAACCTTGTTCATGATATTTTCTCCAGTTTCCAAAATCTTGCATGGATTTAACATGTTGGGTTTATGAGGGGGTGGGGAGATTAGTTTTTCAGTCTAGTTAGTACATTATATACTTTTTAGAAGATTAAAAAATTATATATCTAAACAACAGAAATTTACTAGTGGCCATATATTTCTGATAACTGAAAGGGAAAAATACATTGAAAATCATGTTGCCTCATTTTGCAGGGCAGTATAATTTCATTCTTCCTATAAAAGTCTCTATACAAACCAATATAAACTGAATTTGATACTGTACAGTCTGTCTAACAAGTTTTACTTAAGTTAGACTCTTGTGATAAAATATTTACATTCCAACACAAAATTTCTAAATGGTGTATTATTCCCTTTTAGGAAAAAAAAGAACTGTTTATTACTAGAATTGATGAAAAAGTATATCAATGTATTATCATGTTGTGAAGTATGAAGAGCTATGTTATATCAGTTTTTAAATATATGTAAATAAAAATCTTTAATATATACAGTTGTTAAATGAGAAGGTTTCTTTCCTTTGGGTGTGTCGCTGGTGTGAAATAAAAAATATTTGGGTAAGGGGGAGATGCACTATAAATATGATGTGATTTGAAGTGGTTGAATCAGAAATTTGGTGAGAAGCCTTTTCTATGAGTTGTGTTCATATGGAAACAAGACACGTATTCCCTTCCAAGCTTTTTCATGTTCTGACACTGGGGTCTCCCAGCTTGGGACCCATCTGCCTGCAGACGTTTACCTTATCACTCACACCAGGCTCTGTTTCTTTGCTCCACTTCTTCAGATGTCTTTTAATTACACCCTCTCTTAAGAATTTGAAGGCTGGCGTGCTGCAAACTGAAGCACTGCCTTTATGTGCCATCTTTATTTGAATTTTAAAGGGTGGTTTTGGAGCTCAGCCCTCACTTCTGCATTGTATTTAGGGTTTTAAGCAAGTTACTTTTCTTTTCATCTCACCAGTTAGCCTTCTGGGAGATCAGTGTTTTGTGTCCATCCATCTCCACCAACGAGTTATATTATGAATGGGCAGTCTGTCCTTATGTTTAATGCTCTCTAAATTCTGTTCCCAACCCTAAATATTGGGAAACTACTTTTTTAATTCTGAGAAAGAAGCAGGGGGAGTTTGCTCCCCTCACCAAGAATACCACAACTCGGAGTCGCCCAATGAAATGGATTAGTGGCAGGTTCAAAATTAAGGGGAATAAATATTTTAACAGCTCCATGGCATTCACTGCCACAGGAAGCAAAAAAATCATGGAGAACTTTCTCAATAGTTGTGTTTACTACTATTAGCTAGAATCGTGAATGCATCCAGCAAGGAAAGAGGTGAGATTGAATATTAGTAGCTCGGGGCAAGCTCTGAAGTACTAATCCATGCCTTGTGCAAGAGTTGTGAAGCTGCTGAAGTTCTTACATGGTGTGTCCATTCTAATCTTAATGTAGGCAAGGTAGAACAAGGTATATGCCTTAAAACTGAAAGGAGGGCGTTATTTTTTCCATTTTGCAGAAGATGACTTCAATGTCCAAATTTCTGGGGTGGAGTAATCTAACTCTACAGCCACAAAATGCTATATATTATTCATTATTTATCAAATGCATTTTTATCCTGGCCGATAGTCTGAAGGTTCTCACAATGCTAAGAATGGATTATCTCATCAATTTTTAGTCTTTGTGTCCATCCCAGGCTGGGTATTTCTGTGAGGTGCATAACTGGAAGTCCCCAGAAGTCTCCTCTCCCTGTCCAGTTGCTGCTACTTCTCCTTTTACCATCAGCTTGCCTTACACATGAGCTGTATTACATACATCTCAGAGCAGTTCCTACAGGGCAATTGCCTGGCCAGCGGGCAGGTCCTCCCTGTTCATAGCCAGCCATGCTCCTGTGTGGACCATCAACAGAGGTACTACAGTGTTGATGTGTGAACCAGCCCACAGCACTCCACATTTGGAAACCGGACATAAACCTGGGCCCAAGCCCTGACTTTGGATCCTTGATGTCTTGCAGTGATGCTATGGCAAGGATCCGAAGCTCTTGGCAAAAAAGAAGAAGAATTTTGCCGAAGCATCCAGCTGCATTGTTCTCTGAGTGCTGGGTGCTTCAAAGAAAAGTTTGTGTCAGTCACTTGGTTTGTTTGTTTCTTTATTATATTTTTACACCCAGTAGCTGAAGTTCTTTGGTAGGTTTGCAACCATCTAAAACAATTTAAATGGTTAAACTACATTATAAAATAGAAGTAAGAGCTAGAATAAGATTCAGCAGTGGAACAAAGGTTTAAAATACAATACAGGATTTAAAATAGTCTGAAAGTAAAATTTCTGGAAAAATTCTTAGGAAGATTCATAAGAAAATAAGGTGTTCACCTGCCACTGGAAAGAGTACAATGTAGGTGCCAGAGGAACCTCCCGGGGAAGTTCGTTCCCTGGGCAGGGTGCCACAACAGAAAATGCCCTCTTCTTTGTGGCCACCCACCTTGGGGTTGGGGTTCCTTCAGAAAGACCACTGAGGTTGATATGGGCAAAGATGCTCCTTTGGCTAAGCTATCCCAAACTCTAAGCTAATAAAAGGTGTTCTATGCCCCAAAGACCACCTGTGCCCTGAGGGTCAGTGCTGGATCCCAGAATAGTCCCAAACTCCAAACCTGATCCTTTTATTTATTTAAATTTTTTATATTCCATCACCACATGCCTCGGCATCTCAAGACAGCTCACAAACGTACAATTAAAAACAATAAAACAATACAAATTCCATAAAATGATATAAAAACAAAGACAAAAGAAAAAACCAAAAGGCGACTGTTAATGATAAAAATATTAATTTTTAAAATAACTATTAAATAAAAAAGTTTTAACCTGGCGCCAAAAAGAATATAAACTCAGCGCCAGGTGCATCTCTCCAGGAAGCGCATTCCATAATCTGTGTGCCACCAGAGAAGGCTCTGCTCCAGGTAGTTGTTCTTTTTATCTCCTTTAAAGAGGGTTCCTGGAGCAAAGCCTCTCCCGTAGATCTTAAGGGGTGTGAGGGCATGTAAGGGAAGAGGCGCTCCTTCAGGTATCCTGGTCCCAAGCTGTTCAAGGCTTTATAGGTTAAAACCAGCACCTTGAATTGGGCCCAGACTTCAACTGGAAGCCAGTGTAGCTGGTAGGGGATTATATGAGAATAACAACCAGTTCCCATCAGCAACATGGCAGCTCTGTTCTGTACCAGCTGAAGTATCCAGACTGTCTTCAAGGGCAGCCCCACATAGAGCACATTACAGTAATCCAACCGGGAGGTTACCAGAGCATGAATCACCATTGCTAGGCAGTGCTTGTCCAGGTAAGGGTGCAGCTGGTGGATCAGTCAAAGCTGTAGGAAAGCACTCCTTGCCATCACCACCACCTGTGATTCCAGTGATAGCTTTGGGACAAGAAGCACTCCCAAGCTGCAGACCCTGTCCTTTAGAAGGAGTGCTATTCCATCAAGGACAAGGTCAAAGTCACTTAACTGAAACCGCAATCCTCCCACCAACAGGACTTCCATCTTATTTGGATTGAGGCTCAGTTTATTGGCCCTCATCCAGCCCATTACCTCGGCCAGGCACTGGTTCAGCACAGCCACCGCCTCACCTGGAATAGATGTAAATGAGAGGTAGAGCTGGGTGTCATCAGCATACTGGTGACACCGCAGTCCAAATCTCGTAATAACCTCTCCCAGCGGTTTCATGTAGATGTTGAAAAGCATGGGGGGAAAAATAGAGCCCTGAGGAAACCCATGGCACAACTGCCACGGTGCAGAGCTATAGTCCCCCAGCACCACCTTCTGCAATCGGCCAGCCAGGTAGGAGCAGAACCACTGTCAAGCAGAGCCTCCTACTCCTAACCCAGCCAGCCTATCCAGAAGGATAACAGGGTCAATGGTATCAAAAGCTGCTGAGAGGTCCAGGAGAACCAACAGGGACACACTCCCCCTGTCCCTCTCCCTGAACAGGTCATCATACAGGGCGACCAAGTCAGATTCAGTGCCATAACCAGATCTGAAACCAGACTGAAATGGGTCCAGATAACCCATTTCATCCAAGAGTGCCTGGAGTTGTCCCACCACCACCCGCTCTAAGACCTTGCCCAGAAACGGGATGTTGGACACCAGTCTAAAATTGGCAGCCACCTCAGGGTCCAGGGATGCCTTCTTTAGGTGGGATGCAAGTCACCCCAGAGCCAGATGACGCAACTGGGAAGGCAAATCATCCACGAACAATACCTCCATCTTGACTGGTTGGAGTCTTAGGTTATTGGGCCTCATCCAGCCCATTACCGTGCTCAGGCACTGACACAGAACAGCCATTGCCTCACCTAGACCTCATGTAAAGGAGGGATAGATCTGGGTGGTCCTGCATATTGATGACGCCTCATGCATAAGTTGCTTTTCTTTGACTCCCCTACCCAGTCATCACTCTGATGAGTTCCCTTACAAATTTACCAGGTGGTGGGGAAGATGACAGCAATCCCACATTCAACATGACTTTCTAATGACCTTTTCTTTTTTTGGGTGCGGGGTGGCCCTGAGAGACACACCAGCCTGCTTATAGCTCAACTATACTTATGTACTTATAGCAGCCTGCTGCTGCTCAACTTTGCCACCCGGTAAGCTTGCTGGGGTGCCACCAGAATTGTGCTTTGGGGAGCATTGGCCACACTGCCACCTCTCATGGTGGGCCTACATCTAAGATGAAAAATGGAAGATAACAGATCAGCAGAAAAGGCATGTTTTAACTAGCCATATGTGAGCTCATTTTATATATTTAAGATTATATTTTGCCCTTGCTGTAACACAAGCCGGTGAACAACAGATAATTAAAACAACAGCACAACAATCAATTAGCTAATCAATACAAAGCACAAGAAGTAAAAAGAGCTCAATGGGGAAAATCCTGAACACACAAAAACAATAATAACCGGCCCATAAAAATCTATAGCAGTTTATCATCAGTGGGAAAACCTAGAATAAAAATACCAGATTTGATTTAACTCAAAGGTAGGATTTAGCCTGGCACTTGATGCCATATAATGCCTGGATTTGATGGGACTCTCTAGGAAACCATTCTACAAAAGCTTCCTCCTCACATGAAGACAGCCATGTTGCTGATCCTACCCTCCTGGTATCATGCAGACCACCTGGTTTTGTTTTCAACATCTATGAGCCGATAGGTAGTGTGGATTTCTATAGAGAAGGAACCCTCCACACATGGATCCCTGATAACACATTATTCCACAACATTCAACATGGAGATTCTGAAATGAGGCTAGTGAGCATTTATGGCATTGGCAGCTCTTCTCCACGCAGAAGCTAAAGACAATGTCAGAAGCAAGAGACCCTGCTCACAGTGGGTCTTTACAAGTCCTTATCTGGAAGAAGAATGTGAAGCAAGGTGTCTGATACGGCAAGGTATGGGACAACATATTCAGGAGAAGATGGAATCTTTGAAATAGCTCAATTTATTTGGTTTTCAGAAATCTTTTGGGAAGAAGAACAAGTGCAGTGTAGAGTCACTAATCAATATTAACCTTCTCTAAAATGAGAATTCCCTGGGAATGCAAGAGAAGCAAAAAAATTACACAGTGAAATTTCTTGGGGGGAGTACTGTTGATTTATCTTTACTTGGGATGGTTATACAATGGAAAGATGCAGTGTTATTCACCTTATGCACTGGGATATTTTCTGCTTCTTATCTGTAATCTTCTTGTTTGTCTAAGGGAGGTCACATGTGAGCCCCATCAGACATGAACACACGTTTTGTCCCTCATATATACTTTTCACATCTGTTCCATGGAGCATTCTTCTGGAGTTTCATTGGACCAGTATGTTGTCCAGCCAGTATACTGTCCAGCCAGTATAAAGCAGTATGCAAGTCAAATATTTCAAAACACAAGTAGGAAGAAAAAAATACTACCAATTTAAGAAGAAACATTTTCCCTGTAGGTTCCTTTTTATGTCAAATCATTGAGCCCCATTATCATCTTATTACTCCATCAACATTTCTCTGAGTTGATCCTCTTCATCCTCCCTTTAACCTTCCAAGGTCTTTCCAGTGGATGTTCTCCAAAACATACAGTGACAGATGTTAAATGATGCATCAGATGCAAAATTAATATACTTGTTATCATCCCCTTCTGTCAGCTGTACTTTGACATCACAGTCAGGTTTCACCAATTCAGGCTGCTGATATAGCCTCAATTCCATATGACATCTTCTTATTTAAAAAGATGGATCCATGGCATCCATTGTGCAGAGAGTTCTGTTAAATACCAGGCTGTGCAAAATGCAGCATCTTGGGTGTCAGTGCTTCACTTGACAGGCAAGGTACTTGCCAGACACAATGCTGGCAAAAGCAAAACTGGGGATTACTCCTGTGGTCACTCTCTCAAGCTGGTTATTAATATGTATGACTTTCGTCGATTGATCCTTTGCAAAGAGCCCAAGCATGTGTAAACTGATGGCACACAGGGGTTTCCAGATGCAATCTTTATCCTAAAGTGGTTCAGACTCATATATGGATACTGGGATGAAAACAATGGGCACTATTCCAATTGTCTCACTTCCACATATTGATTAAGCAAAGATACTTCATCTGCCCAAAACTTCACAGAGCATCTGAATGGGACAGCTTGTGCCTTAAAGAAAAACTCCCTTTTGCTAATGCAGAAGCTCCTGTGAGCTTAAACAGGGACAAGCTCTTCAACTTTCAATTAGGCATGTCGGCAATAACTTGTTACTGTTATTCTTATTTTTATTCTTCTGAGATATGTAGGTAGTTAAGCCTGAAGAAATTACCAACACGGTCTTTATCACTGTTAATTTGCCACTGCCCAGTTGTAAAACACCTCTGAGTGGTCTGCAAAACAGAATGGAGAACCATAAAATACAAAACCAAAGTCATGATATAGAAGCCCAAAGTTTAAAACAATGGAATAAAACCAAAGAAACAATGACAACAAAATCCAGCAGCAAAACAGAGATCTGAATTGGTACTAACAATTTTTCAACTAGAACTCAAATGCATGAGAGCATTAAAAGGGCTTCTCCTTGCACCATAAGTTTCTCCCAAATGATCTTCACCTCTCACTAATCTGTTGCAAGCAACAGAGAATGCTGGAAAAGGGGCCATACAACAACCAGATGAAAGCACTGAAAAGGCCCTCTCTTTACTTCATCTGGGGATGGGGGAAAATCCCAGAGACAGTTTCCCATGGTAACTTGGTCTGAATTACTAGGAAGCCATCCAGTTGGAAACTCAACCATGAAGATAATTTTGTGGCAAACATATGTTGGCGACAGCCCCGAGGTCATTTAATTACCCTAACCAAGTTTTCAGGAGGAAGGCAGAAGAATGCTCAGGCAGTACATTGCCAAAGCCAGTAAGTATTGGCCATATCCACTTGGGGTTCAGCGCCCTGTAGTCAAGACAATCTGAGGTCACACAGAAAAATCAGTCAAGAACAAACAATGAAGGAACAAAGTGCAAGGGTTCCGGAGTCAGACTAGGTGTTGTTTTCCAGCAACCTGCCCAGTTTTCTAGTGGACTTATTAAACTGAAACACCCTGGATTCCACCCAAACTCTCAGCTGAAGGCAGTTGAGATGGTTGGGTTATAACCTGACACTGGCAGGGAAAAACTGACTCTTCTCTTTAGGTAGTAGCATCCTTGATGATTTGGTAGTCAGCTTATTTCTTGATTAGACTTTGAGTCATCCCAAGGAGGGGGAAAAATCCCACTGTTCATTCCTGAGGGCCCTGCCTGATTCTTCATCAAGAAGTCACCTGATTGTTTCCTGGGTCCCTGCTTTGAATTCATACTCAGTGAAAGAAAAAATTCTAACGAACAGGTAAGTCATGACAAGGTGCCTCAAAAGATTATCTTAGGGTCTGGACAGGTATATATAGGAGAAGATGGTACTTCAGATGAGCTGATCAAAAGCATCTTATCTTTGAAGAAAGCCATGGAATTTTACCTTACTATTGTAACACACATCAAAAGATTCAGTACTTTTAACAAAAGCACATTGTATTAGAGGAATAGGTGAAAGCTACTTTCAAAGTTAACCAGTATTTCAAGAACTCAGCCAGACAGAAGCAAGACTCTAACCAACCTTTTATACTTTGCTTTTAGTGTTTCCAAGTTATTTGTCATGTTTAAGAGTACTTGGTTTGTGTGAGCAGCGCCGGGGTAAGGCTTATAGACCATGTGGATTTGGTCTGACATCAACTTTTGGCAATTCAAGAAAGTTTTCATCTTTATATTGAATATGCTTATCATATTCATGGTCCAACCTGGGAGCAGAGAGTGCAAGCCATGATGTCACATTTCTGTAAGTATCAACAACAGAATAACTTCTTGCAATAGAAAGTCAACCAGGATTCCCCACTGCCATGACCAAGTGGGCTAAAAGTCCTGCTCAGCAACTCCCCAGTCCCAGAGCCCTGGACCAGGCACTGGGTTCAGCACATGAGAAACCAAGCATTGAGGAAAAATCTAACTTTATTAAAAGGACAAAATATGGGGGTGGAGGCTACTAAAACAGTTAAAAGGGATAAAAAGGGAAAGGAGAGGAGGGGAAAGGGAAGGGGATTTGGAGAGCAGCAGCAAGTTCATGGCCAACCAAAGACCCCCAATTCCCAGGCCTTGTGGGCCCGTCTGGACATGAAACAACAAACTCAGCCTAGCCTCAGCTTCACACTCAAATACTATACCAGCATCAGGAGCAGGCTGCACAGGGTGGCAGAGATTTCTTCAGCACAAAGTATGGCAACAAAGGCAGAACCTTTCCTTGAAGAACACTGAGCCTTTCCAAGCTCCAGGCTTTACCCTCCACCCACCTTCAGCTGACCTTCAGCTCCACCTTCACCTTCAATGAGGTGATTGATGGCAGATTATTGACTCCAGGTATAGAGCAATTATCCCAAACTCCAGCTATCTACCATGTAACTTACAATATCTCTTCCTTACATGTTCCAAGAGCTGAGCAGAGCCTCCCGCTACCTTGGGAACCAGCTCTTCCCAAAAGGCTGGCACCTGGATTTCCCAGCATTTTATCCCTGATGTCAGTTAACCCTTCCCTGCCCCACAGAGCTATTAACCGGTTCACATTACACTCCTCCATGTGGCCAGGAAGAATGGAGAGCTTCAGCAGGGTACAGATAAGGATAGAATCATGCTTTAGATTTCACAAATGGGTTTAATAGGAACAAAGAAGAAAATGTGGAAAGATGCAAAGCAGGACCAGATCTTTTGATGCCACCATATGTGATATCAGATTGCATACAATTTGGAATTCCATGATGAATTGAAGAAATCCCAAATCCTAGAAATGCAGAAGCTTTTCTTATGGGGATTGAAACTACCAATCCTGCTTCATTAAGATCGTACAGCTTCTGCTACAGTTCCTGTTTAATTTCACTCCCCACTTTTTCACTTTCCACTTTTCAAAAGCTGATTGGAAACTTCCCAGCATTTGGCCATGGCTTATATACTTCGAGCAGATCAAGTTCTAGGAATTTTGCCATCTTCATTTGCTATGTTCTAACTGGACTTTTTTCTTCCTCTCTCTTCTACTTTCTCTTCCTCCCTCACTTTTAATTTTTCTTTCTCTCTGTTTAGACAGTTTAGGTTAATGAATAGTATTTCTGGTCTTAGCACACAAATGATCAGTGATATAATTGATGAATGAGTAAGGGTAGTGTGTAATTGCTAGGACTCAAAGGATTGTTTTGTTTTGTTGGGGCAGGTTTTATTTATTAACATTTCTTTTTATACTGTGGGGTTTTAGTTTTCTTCTTTATTCATTATAAGGGCATATATAGATGGTGTATGGTGTATAAAGATGAAATGTTATCTATAACCTATACCTCGAATAATTCTGAAATAGATTTTTTGTAGAAAGGACAAGATTTGTATGTGTAGGGCAAATGATATACTGCTAATAATTCTATGTTTAAAGTAACTTCTTAGAATTTTAAAGGACTGCAGAATCCAATTAAACAGAAGAAAGTACAGAATCCAATTAAACAGAAGAAAGTACTTTCTAAATAAAAGGGATCTAGAAAGGAAGTGGCTTTTGAGCAGGAATAGCACCTAATAGCTGCCCATATACTTTATGCAACAAATACTTTGCCCAGTTTTCAAGGAGTCGCCATCTTAATTCATACATTATTTTGTTTGCTTGTTGTTTTCAGTTTAATAAACTGTTCTTGATCCTGATGGTGAGTTTTTGATTCTGATCAGAAAACACAGTGAGAAAGTAATGGCTCCAATTAATGTGCAAGGATCTAACAATGACTGGGCAGCCATGCTTTGAGAATATTTCAGCAAATTGTATGCAATTGATTATGATGATGTGATTGTGGGAGGGGAGATTTTAATGGGATCTTAGATCCCTTCTTGGACAGGAATATTCCAGTTTTAGAGGAAAGCAATGATGAGATTTGCACCATAGGCTCTGATTGGCCCACAGAGAAATCGCATCCAGATGAGAAATACTATGCATTCATATTGTCTGCCCATCAGAATTGTTTTCAGTTGGATCATTTATTGGTTTCAACATGCTTGTTACATCAAATCAGAGACTTCAAGATTAAAATGTTGGAAATACCAGGCCATGCTCCAGTCTGTTTGGATTTGCTAGTCATAAATAGCGACAGGCCTACTGGCCTTTGATGTGTCAATATTTCCTTGTTAATTGATGAGCCTTTGCATGCTGAGCTACAAGAATACTTTGAAAATAATGAGGGCATAACCTATGCATGAGCCACTGAATGGGAGTCTATGAAAGCTTTCATTTGGGGTCAAATTATTTCCTTTTTTCATACGAATGAAGTTTAAAAGAAGTGCTAAATAGATCTAAATTGTAGGTTAAAAACCCCTATAAGTCTAGTTTGCCATCTCTCCAAATGCTCAAATTTATCAGGAGGTGTAGTAGATTAAATATGGATGGGGGGCATCAAAGCAAATAGAATTTACACTTATTTGTTTAACACTGAGATATTGGGAGAATGGAGAATGGCCCAGTAAAATATTGGCAAACTTCCTTAGATGACAAAACCATCAAACCACTAACTCAACAATTAAAGATGATAGAAGATATTTACCCATCCTAAAGATATGAGTCTTCAATATTTATTTATTTATTCCTTCTTCAGAGAGTTACTAAACAGGGATGTTCTCTTTCCCCATTTATATCCAATTTATGTTTGGAATCCCTAGCATGTGCTATCAGACAGACCCCTAGTATTCATAGATCTGTGCATATTGAGTTAGAATGCAAGCTTATTCATTATACTGGCGAGAGGATTCCCACTCTGGCTCCTCTTTAGAAAAGCTGGCAGCCTCTCCAAGCTCAGAGTCAACATTCAGATCCTGACGTCAGTGGAACTTTTCAAGGTGCAGATTCCCAACCTCCCTATATAACTGCTTAAGATGTTTGTTGATCATTCTCCTTTTAATCCATTTACCATTGTGATTTTTATTTACAGATAACTGACAGTAGTACAAAGATAACCCATCCCCCCCACTGCCAAAAGGAAAAGTTCCCTCTTTGAAGCTACACATATAACAAATTAACATATTCTCTTTGGGCAAACCTTAGCCTCAGGGGACAGTCAAATACATCTGTGGGAAGTGTTGACAATACTCTGTGAGGAACTCCTGCTTGTAGGAATCAATGCTTGAACGCTGCCTGGCCATATGGAGCACTGTCTGCCGGCAACTCTCTACTGTTGTCAAGGAACAACAACCAGCAGGATAGCATAAAATCCTGTGGCAATTATTGGCACAGGAAAAGACTGCTGGTCCTTTAAACCCTGGGCAAAGCCCTTACACACCCTTGGGTAATTAGTACGATGGCTAGCAAAATATGCCGTGGACTCCGATGAATGTCTAAGAAGCCAGCCAGCAGATTCCTCAACAAATGTACTCTTCCTGAGTTTTCCAAGTCACAGAATGGTGGACTTTGTAAGTTTTATGCAATGCTATGCAAAATTAGTCATGGAAAATATGTATTAAAAACAAAAACAAAAGTGCATTTTTCCCATTTGCTAAAGTATTAAAATGCACATTTATGGAAGGTTTGTGTATATTCAGGAGAGCAAATATCGGCAAGCCCAAAGCTGTACAAATGTGCTTTGAAAACATTTGCTCAAAATCTTATTCCATCAATCAATGGACAATTGATTGGACCAAGAAGCATCTGAAAATCCACAAATCATAGGTGGAATAGATTTTTTTAGCATTCACACAGCCCAGTATGCAGAGGATCTTTCTTATTAAAAATCCTGAGTTATCTTGCACGTGCCTGAAGGCTGTTCAAAGTGGAAAGTCCCAAGGTAGCTGTCACTTGGGAATAATTCACACTTTCAAAACATTCCTCAGAATGTCTTGAAGGATTTTCTTGATGCCACCACGAATTATTTCAAAGTAAACTTGTGTGTAATCAGGCAGCTGAAGTGTTATACAGCATGCATGGGCAGAAGGCAGATGGGGATCTAAAAGCTGATGTTGTGGTGATTTGCAGTACATCAGTAAGCATTTGGATTCTCAGGTTTTTAGGGACAATACCAACAGACTAACACATTACAACTAAGTTAGGCTTAAATGAAGAAAGCTTGGCATAACCAGAAGTGGACTTACATTTGCAAGATTCTAATGCTGAAAACTAAGTTCTAGGCTTGCAAAATGGAAATAAATCTGAATTTTACTCCTGGCTCTGGCTGCTGGATCTTGGGATTTAAGTAAAATAGAAAATACATCCAACCAACTCTACTCACTTCTGCCATGTGGTGAGTAAACCTGGATACACTTTTCAGTGCAATGTCTAAGTGTTGGCTTTATGTTGAGACAGGTGGGGATGGGTATCACATTCAGTGCTATTCAGTGCACATGGGAACATGGGAATTGGATGCTTTGTATTCAGGTCAGTGCAAAGGAGATTCTCATCGAAGACATACCAATACCATAAGAAGAAATACAATATATGCAAATTAGAAGAATAGATTCCCGCCCTGAAGCCATAGAAACAACTATATCATTTAGGGTAGGACTCCCAATACAGATTTTCCCACCATGGAAAGTACCATGAAAACTTATCTTCCCAAGAGGCAACAGGCAACTGAGAAAAGGGGGCAGGATGATGGGTAGAGGGAACCAGGAAAGATTCTGATAGGGCTCAGACCAATACATTTCTTGACGTTAATGTTGTTTTAATAAATGTATACTCTGCGTTTAGTATTTCCTTGAATTCCTGACAGATTAATGCTAAGCAGTAATTATTTGTAGACTGACAGTTTGAGACAATACATTCATTCACCATGGGTAGCCAGACATAGGGGGTTTTCACATTGTCTAAATCTGGCACATTTTCTGCAGGATGGTTTATTTTTTTAAAACAAGCCACCCTGAGAACCCACAGCTAGTTTTAAAGAATCTTTTAAAATTTATTTTCACAAGGTACAATAAAAGGAATAAGGCAGTATGTAAGAGAGAAAGGTGCCAAGGGTCAGTCTACAGATATAGTGTGTAATATCAACATTTAAACGTATTCATAAACAATTGCCATAGTGCCATCCAAACCATTCAATTCTCAATCAAAAATGTGTCCTGTTTATAAAATTAGTCATAAATTATAACATTGTTTTGGTTTTAAAATGAGAATCACTGACATTTGAAAAAATATATCTTCTTTAACAATTAACTAAATTGCTCATAATTAGCTTTCCATCTTTGAGTAAATTCTTTAACTGGTCTTTCATTAATGTAATTAGGTAATTTCAGCATTGTTGCATACTCAGCTAGCTTGTTTTTCCAATCTTCGACAGTTGGACAATTTTCAGCTTTCCACTTTGAAGCAATTATTACTCTTACCGCTGTTATAATATATTTAAATATATATCTGTCATAATCTTTGGAATGGTCTCTGGTACAATACCCATTAACATATTCTTGGCGTACAGAGGAAAGTCATTTTTTAGTATTTTCTGCATTTCCATGCGTATCTGCTCCCAGAAACTTTTAATTCTATCACACGCCCACCACATATGGTAAAGAGTCCTCTCTATCTCTTTACATTACCAAAATCTTCCATTATATTTCTTGTCCATTTTTTGAATCTCTTCTAGGGTAATATGCCACAGAAAGTGCATCTGATGCTAATTTTCTCTTAATGCTTGACTTGCAATAAATTATATACCCTTTGTCCATAAGACTATCCATTGATGGGAAAGTATTTCTTCTTCAGGAATCAACATCCAGCTCTTCATACATGTTTTAACTTGTTAAGTCTTGGTGCCATATTAAGTAGTTGTTTATACATTTATTCAAGGAGATAGTCTTTTTTATCTTTAACTATAATTTCAAAATCTGTCAGATTTCTTATTATGCCTTTTCCTGTTTTATTTTCCTTTTTTTTAAACCTTGAGGCCAGTTGATGATAGAGGAACCATTCTATGTTTTTTTTTCCTTCATCTTTTAGTCCTTGCCAAGACTTAATTTGTCCTTGTTGGTCGACCATGTCTCCATATGTTACAAGACTGTTATTTTTCTTTGAGCATTTTCCACAATATGCTTCCATCAGAGACATTAAAGGAGATATTGGAGTGCTGTTTGTTCTTTTCATGGAATAACATTTTTTTTAATTAAACCATAGCTAAATACACGATACATTATTATTTGGGGTCAATGATTTTTGATAGATTCTTTAGTCCATAATTGAGTGTGCATTGCTTCTTCAAAATCTGCTATTTCCACTTTCACTAATCATTAAAATTAAAAATCCAGTCTGTAATACAAACTGGGCCAGCCACGTGTTAGTATAGTTTAATGTTTGGTACTGCACGGTCAAACATCTCTTTCTTTCATCCCATAGAACTTTAAATCTAACCCATGGTTTTGCTTTTAATCCATTCCAGATAAAAACAGTGAATTGTCTTTGCCAGTCTTGTAAGATTTTTCTTTGTATCGAAACTAGTGATCTCTGAAATAAGAAATTCAAGCTTTGGCAGGACATTCATTTTTATAGAATCCATAGCTTGTTGATGGTCGTTCGTAACCATGGTGGGTTATCATTTTAGACCAAGTCAGGAACGGGATTTTATCATGAGTTGCTGGGATTGCCTACAGAGCCACCACTTGGCAAGAGTGACAAAAACTCACATGTCATTCTTGGTGATTTTGGCCATACCAACTTCAGCCTCCCTTGTCAATGACTGCCCCTCCACCAATGCCCAAATAACACTTTAGAAGGATTGTCATTTACTTGCCAGCTTTTAAAAAATGCTAGGACTTCTAGAGTAGGCAAATAAGGCCTTATCATTTATTATTCTCATTCTTTTGCAAGTGCCCAGGAGCACAAATTTGTTTGACTGATCCGTGTGGCTTTGTCTTGTCCATTTCCTTGTACATTAATTTTCATGCATGCCACCTACTAATCTTTGAATGAAAAGGAGTGGCAGTCAGAGCAGGGCAGGGACAAGGAGACAAGATGGCTGTTCTACACAGATGCCTGGGAAATGTGCTGGAGCCAAGGAGAAGCCTGAGAAGAGGGAAGAAGAAAACAAAGCCACAGAAAGTCCAGTTGTCTGCCAGGTACACTGTGAGATTGTTTTGTTTTGTTTGTGTTGGCAAGCAACCAGTCCAGGAAAGCTTATTGGCAGGGTGGCTTAACATGTTGTGTGACCCCTGCCAGTGAGTTCCAGTGAATTAACAGCCTTTCTGTAGGTTTTGGGAGAGTATGAAATGGTTCTGTCCATGCGGCTCAGTATATTTATTTTATTTATTTAAGATATTTGTATGCTGTCCTTTGCAAGAGCCTCTCATGTCATAGCTGTGAACTAGCCAGACCCAGGAGAACCTAGGCTGCATATTCATTGCCAAGAGAGTGCATCCCTTTAAAAAAAAGACAAAAGATAATTGTGCATAAAATCTCTGATCCATACATATTGATGCAAGCTTTGAAAGCATTGCTTGCATTGCATGCTTCCACAATATACACAGATACACAAACATGTCCCTCCTCTTCCCTGTCACAGAAGTAATTCCTACTTGGCTCCCAGCCTTTCTCTAGAGTAGACACCATGCCACATTCAGGACCATCCAGAATAAAACAGGACATCTGGCTACCAGAGTACTTCTTTCCATTGGCATGACAACTGCATTCTCTTTTGGCCAGCAAGAGTATCAAGGAGTAAAACTCTGGAGTGAAGGTGAATCATATTTGCACCTTGTATAAAGAATTTCTTGGCACGAACAGAAACTCCGGTTGGTCTCCTTCTGTGGGTCACTTCCTGGGCACTGGCTGTGAACTTCCTTTCCCAGAAAGGCTTATCTGGCACCAACATTCTCATCTTTTCAGCACCAAATGAAGACTTTTTTCATGTTTATCTGGAGAACTTTTACTGTATTTTTGTTCTGCTGCTGGTGGTTTTATGTATTTGAATTTCATGTCATGATTGGTTTTATACTGTTTACTTATTTGTTTGTTTATTTTTAGTGCTTGTTTTAATCTTCATGGTTTAAAATCTTATTGCTCCCTGTCCTGCTATCTGATAGTATGCGAATATTGTCAACACTCAAACAAAAACAACAACAATACAACATTTGGAAAATGGATGGAAAACACAGAACAAGAGAAATCACTTTGCACAGCAAAGTGTGACTGTTCCTTACTATGGGAAGCAAAACTTTGCTGAAACGTGCATTGATACATTAGCTGGCTATCTTTGGATTGACACGGGATTTATTGGGCATAGAAGATCTTTATCTTTGTCTCACACACATCTCTGCAGAACACCTATTAAAATACTGACAAAAATTGGTCCAGGTGAAACCAAGAGCTCTGATTAGCTTTCTAATACAATCAACTACAAGGAATTGTTGAACAACTGTTGAACAAGAAACAGATAGCTTCCTTTGTTGTTTAAAGCTTTGATTCTATACTGACTGTCCTTTAATTTAGTGGATCATCTTCAGTTCCTAAAAAAACCCTCATACGTTATTCATTTATTTCATTTATATACCACTCCCATAGCACTTCAGGGCTCTCTGGGCAGTGCACAATCCAAATGAATAAAAACAACCAAAATTCATACAATACAATGAAATAAAAATATTTCAGTCTAGAAGACAACTACAACAGCTAGTAAAATCACCTTAGGCATAGCAGTGATAAAAAAAAACAACCATTAAAATTACTAAAAATATGAAATATTGATTCAATAGTCCTTAAAATGTCTATGAATAAAAACTGCCTGGTGCCAAAACGATAACAATGAGGGTGCAAGACATACTTCTTTGGGGAGTATATTCCATAAATGGGGTGAAACCACTGAGAAGGCCCTTCTCTTGTTTGCCACACCACGCAACTCTTTTGGGGGATTTCTCTGAGAAGATCTCTGTAGCCACTCTTAGTTGTTGGGTAAGAACATCCGAGAGTGGGCATTCCTTCAGGTATTTTACCTAACATTCGATTTTTTTTTCTGGTTATGTCCTGAACTTTTGTTCTATATTTCTAGCTGACCACACTGTAGCAGATACTAGTGACCTCCTAGTCAACCTTAAGGAAGCTTAAAAAAAAAAAGCAAAAGCAACCCCCTTATTTTTGTTCCCTGTTAGCATCCTAGAAATATAGGAGCAATTGTATACTGGAAAATGAATGTCCTTGCTATTTTCCTCCTATTTTTCTTTTCTAAGAACCCCAGTTTAAAATGGAGCTGTTATCTTGGGAGTGTGGAAATGATCGTGGGTGTGGAGAGCATACGTAAATTATACAACTGTATGCATATATATGCACATTGGCTTGGTCCCCAGCACCCTGGAACAGCTGCTAGGCCAGAACAATGTTGCTACAAAGGAAAACTTTTCTGTGTTGTGGTATGGATCACTAACCATCACCCTCTTAGACACACACACAGAAGGAGAGGGGGCAGGGAGAGAGAAAGAGAGCCCCGTGCTTCGTACTCATGCTATGGAAGTCACTTTCCTCTTGAAATTAGTCTACCTACTGTGGGCTGTGGTCTTCACAGGCAGCTGGCTCTGCCTACCCTGGCTTCAGCTCACCTCCAGTCAATTGCCCTGCCTTTGGCCCCTCCAGTCCCAATGAGCACCAGGTTCTAGTATTAACTAGTGATCTTTGGGGGCATATTTTTCCCTACCTTGTTGTGGCAAGTACAGGACTGCCAGACCTATCAAATGCTTCCTGCCCATTCTCTCCATCAGGACAAAGGAACCACTAAGGTGTTGAGGCTTCTTCTACTACTATGAAACAATCTTCACTACCAAGCAGTTGATTTTAAGCTGTGTGAAATAGGAATGAATGAGAATTCCAGTTGGGATGTGAAAATCCCACATATTTTTCCAAACAGATGTCATTACCTTTCCTCCTTTGACTCTGCCTGTAATAAGCGTATGGAAATAACATTTTTAATGGCAAAAATTTGAACAAATTAGGGTTTTCCTCAGTATGGGAGGATCTTGAAATTTGCACAGATAAGCGCATGTATTTTTTTAAATATTGGCAAGCTTGTGCAAGCACACACCATCCTTCTGCCCACTGTGTAGCCTCACCTGGCAGAACATGCCTACTTGAGCGGTTTCTGCATCCAGCTAAAGTCCATCTGAATCATCAGTTGGCTATTTTTACCTCTCCATGAATGCCAATTCACTTTCTAATGACTACTTGACAGGAACTAAAATATCCTCCTGTCTGGAGGGAAAAGCCAGACAACTGCTGTAGTTCCTTGTTGAGGGAAAGGTTTATGAGGGAAAGGAGGAAGGGCGATGTGCAGCTCATCTGTACTGAACAAGCTCGTTTGGACTGAACATTCATTCTCAAATGGTTTTTCAAGTACATGAGGCTAATTAGCAGGCAAGAAGGGTTCTGCTTTCTGCAAAGGGAATGAAATATCATTCAAAATGGAGGGAATTTTCAGACATAAAGGAAACTTCAATGACTGTGCGGGTTTCCTCAGTTACAACTTGGATACCGATATGAACAGTTATAAACATAGGCAACTGAAATCATGTGAAGGACCTCCACCAATGCAGTAGAGTTCCCCTTTTGGAAATCCACCCTCTGTATGTATAGGGCAAGAAAAATGGAGAGGGAAGGCCACCATCCACGTAAGTTTTATCTCCACATGTATGTAATGGCTGAATAGGTACAATAGGAATTTGTGCACTTCGTGGGATGCACAACATTGAGTGCATTGCCTCCAGCTTCCGGAAGCATGTTCTATAGCCCTCATGTCACCCCAGGTTGCCACTTCTGAATTCCTCTCCAAAGCTGTTCATTCTCTCAACCAGATCTTCTGCTTTCGTGCAGTGGGAGTGCAGAAGCAGCTTGTTGGTCAGGGAAGAAAGGGTGAAAGCTAACACTTCTGCAACTTACAAGTAATGTAACTCATTTTTAAATCCATAATTTGGTATGTAAAAATGGTTGAAAACGATGCCAAAGGATTTAGGAAAGGTGTTGTTCCTGGCATTTTATATAAGAATTGTGGAAATCAAATTTATCAAGCATCCTAGTCACAAATACCTATATCTAAATTGGAGCCACAGTACCTTGAAAGTTTAAAAAGAAGTTCTGTAGTTCTTGAACCCTAAAGTAATTCTGATGTGCTGTGCTTTGGGGAAAGCAGGCTGTTCACAATAACATCTGTTAGGATTAACATCCTTGGCATCCTCCTCAAAGTATCGGGAGCTGGTTCCCTCCTTCTCTCTCTTAAACAACAGTTCTTTGGCAAAAGCACTTTGCTTCCCTTGTGCATCCAGCAAGCTATTAGCTAACAAGGAAAGAGTCTCTGGGCATGCAGAGAGTAGTTCATTGAACCCGAACTAGGAACTATTTCTGAGAACCCTCCTTTCCAGGAGTTCCTGGCCCCACTTCTCTGGGTTTGCCCCTCTAGAGGAGGGCTAGATTCCTAGATCTAATCCACCGGGTCATGGGGTCAGGGATCAGGCCGGGCTCTTGTGGATCCTCTCCCACATGCCCTCCCAGCACTTCCAGGTCAGTTCCCAGAGTCTGCCTCAACACCTGGAGACGGCAGCCTTGAGATAAGCTCTCTCTCCTCCGCCATCACTATATGTCCACAGACCTCATTTCCCAGGCCTCATCATCCTCATCAGAAGAACCAGTGCCAGCCTGGCCCTGGAAAATATGCCAAGAAGGGCCACCTCCTTCATTCCCAGCACAAGGATGGAACAGCTCCTAACCTCTGTTGCATACCTATTAATCATGTTTCGACATGATTTTTTTTTTTTTTTTGGCTCTGAAAAAGGTGTATTATTTGAGTTGGTGTGGGGTGTCCTGCTGCTACCCATATAGATACTGTAGAAATCAAACATGCCATTTAATTAGTAAGGGTGCAATCCTGCACATGTTTAGCAAGAAAGAGGTCTCGCAGCATGGCTGGCTGGGGAATGCTGAGGACCGAAGGCTGCTTTCTGTCTAAATATTCATAGGACGGTTCCCTAAAACGCCAAAACATAAGGGAAAAGAAAGGGACTGACTTGCTTCTGGCAGAGACTAGGATCATAAGGTGACCTAAATTCACAAACTAAGAAGTGCAAGCTCTAAAAATACTCTGACACTGAATATATATATATATATATATGGGGAGAGAGAGAGATGGAGGGAGGGAGGGAGAGAATTTCTTTACCAAGGAGAAGAAAGAAGGTCTGCAAATAGAAGTCTGTTTTGCGAGAAAATTGGGCTGTCCAAATCACAGGATTTGTATAGCTGCTTATTTCAGAGGAAAATGCTACCTGGGAAAGACTTTGTCAGGGAATGAAGCTGATAAGAGATGACAGAGAGATGAGAATTCTGTGAGAGACAAACTGAAAAAGAATATATATTAAAAACAGGTACTGAAGGAGAAAATAGCAAAGACAATTGTGGCAGAGGAGCATTGATGTAAGCTGTAGAATTTTATTTTTATATTGTATTGGATGACAAGAGTTAATGAAGAATGGGCTGACTGCATTAAATCTCAGCCTCGGTTTGTATGTAAATAAAGTCTCTAGTCCTGATGGCTGTAACCAAGAGATGTGACAGCTACATACTGAAGTCTACCAGCATCCTGCTTCTACTCACTGGAATGTCTCATCCCTGGAATGTACCACAGTGACAAACTTTAGGGATTACTTGTTTGAAAGCAGATTCACATTCAGAATCTCTTTCATGTGAAAATCCCATGGCTTGAATTTGGAGGAGATATTTAATAAAGGAAGCCATCTCCCATATGAAATACTTCAACACAGCATCTCTTCATGGTCTAGGGCACCACAACACTTGAACTAAATTTGATTCCACTGTAACTAGGCAATACATTAGCCATTTCTTGCAAGGATACAGAATTCCCACCCCAAAGGCCTAATTCAGCCGACCAGGCTACTCAATCAGGCCCATGGAAACTCCTGGGAGATCTATCTGGGATGGAGATCTGGGATGGAGATAACAGCAGGAATGCAGAGGTCAGTGGGAGAGCACTCCCACAGTTGTCATGTTAAGCAGGCACTCAGCCATAATTTGGTGGCTTTTCCAGCAAAAAAAAAAAAAAAAAGCAAGCTAAATGGGCATTCTCTCTGTTGAACCTTTAGAAAAATAACCAACATAGAAACAGAGTGAGTCAGAAGGGGTTTCCTGGGCCATCTAGTCTGACTCCCAGCTCCAGCCGGCTCCACTCATGACATGCCTACCATGTTCATGTCCACCCTATCCTTAAACACCCTCACTGATGGGGCTTCAACTACCTCCCATGGAAGCCCCAAACAAAAGCTGCCTCTTTGTACAGTGCTCCTAAATTCGACCATGCCTTCTGTAGCACTGTAGATCAATTCAGAGCTTTCCCTAGAATCAAAAGTTAATAAACAGAGGCTGTCATACTTCAGATGCATCATGAGAAAGCAAACTTCACTGGAGAAGACAATCCTGCGAGGGAAAGTCAAAGGCAGAAGAAGGAAAGGAAGACCAAACATGAAATGGATTGAATCCATAATGGAAGCCACAGCCTCGAACTAGGAGGAGCTGCATGGAGCTGCCATGGACAGGGCATTTTGAAGGGCTTTCATTGGTAGAGTCACTGTACATCAGCCGCTTTCCATTCCCTGAGCTCCCCTGGAGAAATCATCCCTACAGTCTTGCTCCACAGGAGCAAGTTTTTACTGCTGTTTTAATTGTGCCACGTTAAGAGTCCCCACAGTGGTTTACCACTAAATGCTGGGAATAACTTTTTTCCCTGTTCTGCACTACTGAATGTCAGCAGTGCGGGGAATCGCAGTAGGTCCCTGGGCAGGTCTCCACGGAAGGCTACCAAGAAACCTTGATAAGATGGATCCAGTGTTCATTGTCAGGCAGAAGCAGGCATGAATAATCATCTGTGCTTTCAATTATAAGGCTTCTTTCAACAACAGACCACTGGTGAATTTGCTGTGGTTTACACAGCTTTGGAATTAGTTTTTAATCACTGAATCGGAGTACAGGCAACTGGGCAATGCAAATGGCACTTTATGTAGCACGTTCCTTCCTTCCTTGCTATTTTGGCAAAGGAAATAGCAGGTTCTCAAATACAGCAGTGATGAGCTTAGTGGGGGGAAACCACAGAGAGATTACAGAAGCTGGCGATGCAATTGTGTGTGCTGTTTCTGAGCACAAGCTTGCCAAGGAAAGTATTCTTTGAAAGCCTCCAATGAAAGTTGATCTGTCACCGTTCCAGTGATATCAGAATGGTAGAGCATTTGTCCATTATTCATACTAGAGCATTCCGGTGTTACTGGAGGTGTCCTCTGTCTTAGCAATAGCAGCAAAACATGTGTTTAACTTTCTGTGAGTGTTTTATTTTTGAACTTAATGTTTTTTTCAGTTGCTTCCCCCACCTCTTCGAAGTCAAACAGCAAGGAATTTTACAAATTATTGATCACTGCATAGTACAAGACATGGAATATTTTTAAACTAACTTTTAAAAACGAGTTGTTTCAGGGGGAAAATGTTAAAAGGCACCTCAAAGAGGCAGGAAATTAAGATGGCATCACAATATAGTGTATGCTATTGTATCTGTGCAGCTCAGGGGGCTTTCCTACCTCTGAGGTACTCCCAGTGAGCTCAGTGAGGGTTACTTCCAGGTCAATGAGCACAAGGTTGCTAGGTTGCTCCACCATTTCTGCTGAATTTTAACCAAAATGGTACAAAAACAGACTTCTTTGTGTGTGGTTAAAGGATGGAGTGGAACAAGCTTTTTTTTTCCTCCAACAGACTGAGCAAAACAAATTCACATGTTCATGAGCTCCTATAAAGAACATGTAGCTGGACCAGCCTTCTCTTTTACTACTCCATTGTTCTGCCCTCAACTCTCCGTGTATTGGAGTGCAAGGCTCTGTGATGGACAATTAAAAGCCCCATTCTTGCAAATATTTCCTCGTGCTACTCTAATTGTGCGAAGGCTTTAATGCTTAGGTAGGGCTACTGTTACTGTAAAATACCTCACTATGAACCAGCAGTGCTTTTCTGCAGACTATGTTATAAGCCAGCAGGGCCCATCCCACCATTGGGCAGGAGGAGTGAAGCTGCCATCTTAGGAGCTGGCTTGGGACACCATGAAAGGGAAGCAAAGTGCTCATTATTGTAGCACAGAGGGTTGGTGTTCTGGCTGTCAAGGAAGAGGAGAGGTGCTTGTGGATTCTTCGGCCCCAGTTGCCCAAATTGCTTGGCTAGCCTTGGGTAATATTCAGCGTGATTGGCGTAGGACTGGAGGGAAGTACCACTGACTGCTCTGCAAAAAGTCATGGGCCATCTTGACTGACCAGCCCATGGCTCAGAAACAGTTTGAGGAGATGCAACCTGCATGGGAAGTGGGGGAGATCTGAGTGGCTGTTCTAGTCAAGTTTGGTTTTAACAAATTTGGTCTTGATCCAGTGGTAAGCCCAAAACATGTCCTAAGCCTTGAGAACAGCACAGAATCAGCGGGAAAATACAGTTCTCACTTCTGTCACTTTTAACATCTGCTAATTCCCCAACAGCCTATAGAGGAGATTCAAGATGTCAAATGGGACTATTGATCTTTTGCCATGCTCTGCTGTGAGATATTTCCCCCATGCACACACACCAGATTTATGCTCATTTTCTTTTCATACGTAGAAGTGCTGGTTTTAAACCGTATTTCAAAGAAAGAGTGGGCTCTTATTCAACCTAGACATGTTCTTATCCTCTTACATACCTTTCTAGCTTAATTGTTCTCCTCAGCTTCTAGTTTGCCATATTTAGAAGCTGAACACATTGATTCTGCTGTTTCAAAATAGCTGATATATTGCATGTCTGAATGGTCCAGATGCATTCCAGAGAGGAAGAATGTTTCTGCAGTTTGGCTACTCAACCTACAGACACACAAGCACACACACCTCCTTTGTAATTGCTAAAATACTTCTTTATCAAGATCTGGGGATATGATTTAATTTCATGAATTTGGGTCCTAAGCCTGAAGGAGCTATCTAAATTGCTTTAACCAGGCTAATACTTTTAAAAAATGAATTTGAAATTTCACTCCTTTGTGACTCCTTTTGTTGCAAAGTTGAGTGGTATAATGAATTCTAGGATGTAATGATGATTCGATTTGAGTTGGTGGGATGATACTCCTCTATCTTATAATTAGGTAAGAAAGAGACTGCAATGGAATTGTCTCACTGGTGGATGTCAATCAAGCAGGCAATCTGCCAGAAACATGCATACATGATCCGTTATTAAAGGAGCATAATGACTTTCTTCCTCCTTCCTCCATTACACATATACAGATAAGTCAAGTGCTCATTCCTCTGCTATGCAGAGCACACGTGCCCACTCCAATCCTTCCTTTCCTCTCTTGCTTTTGGAGGCCTTGATTTCCCCCGATAAGCATCAGTTTTGTCAAGCGACAGCAAAAGTAATTAAACATTTTCCATTTGTAGCTACCTTACCTCTACGTATCCAGAAAGTTGAAGGGCAATAACAACAAGGCTTGAGAAGGTTTTAGACAAAGAATGAGAAATTTAACATCGTCCTATTTGTCCCAATAGGCAAAGCATGGTATTGATGTCCAGTCAATTAAGTTGTACATTATGATCTGAATTTACAATCTGATACTGCTGCTGTCTACCGGATACAGATGAAAGCATAAATAGAGACAGACTGGCCATATTGAACCAAAGAAAGAAAGAATAAAGACAAAACAAAGATCTAAATGAAATATTGATATATTTAAACATCTCTTCACATTTAAAAGCAACTATCATCTTTGCTTAGTTTTACTCTAATTACCTGGGATTAGTGGTGTGGGTCACAGGTTATCCTTGCAAGAGGTCTGAGAACTTGTCTGATCAATATCCTCATGTTTTTGAGCTATCAAGAGGCATGAGGAAGCCTTTCCAATAGAGTGTCTGTTATACCATTTGGAAAAGCTCAATCACGCATACCTGCCATGGGGTGGTGCTGCTGACAACATGTGATGAACCAGCCTATGCGGTTCTTTTACTACCACCGTCTTCCAAGTTTCTAATCCCTCAGGGATTATTAAAGACATGGACAGTCTTGATCATTCGTGTCACACAGGATCCGAGGGTCATACATGGGATTATGGCTGAGGCAAAATCCTGCAGCTTTTGAAGTAAATTCATATGAATTTGAAAGCACCTTTGAAGGAGAAAACTATGCTGGCATCGAGAATCTAAACAAAGCATTTGACCCTGGAATGATGGGTTGTTTGTTTGTTTGCTTGCTTTTAAACAGGCCCATTTTTCCAGTCTTAATAGCTGATAGTTCAGATATGCTGTAGAACAAGTCACAGAAAAGACCCTGACAACTTCTGGAGTCTATTAGAATGAGGATCCCTGAACAATTTTTTTTTCTCTGCTGCAGCAGCTGCTAAACATTAAAATGCTCCGAGACTGGTAAAGCAGAGTGCAAACCTCTTCAGTTAGTATCTACTAGAGAATCAATTTCTGACCCTACAGAACATTATAGTTAACCTTAAAATATTGGCTTTCAATCCGATACGTTACAATACCGGCAAAATATATCACAGTTCCGAAGTTGCAGATCCACTAAGAAGCATGCAATGCTTGAAAAACAACTTGAAGACAAGTTAGGTAAGCTGGAAAATAGAAAACAGGAGAAGAAATGCATATTTTACTGTTCACCCCCTTTCATAACATATATTCCTGCTTTCATCTTCGTTTATCTCTTTACCTTCCAGTATACTTTTGTGAATTGGTCACCACCTTTGCGCTGCAGACAGTGAACACTGCTGATCCGTTTACACTAGTGGGTGTAGCACTCGCTGTAAGCAACCTCAAGTAGTACACCAATGGCATATGTCAGTCCAACTCAAGGATACCCATCACGCTAGCTGGAGCAATTAATTTACTGCTAAAGGGCCCCATACACTAGTGATTATGTCCATAAGAAAGCAGGCCGGTGGGGCTGCAGGCTGTCCCATATGTTTTCTTTCTTCTTAACTTTATTTTTTGTGCTATAACAAAAAAGTGAGCTGATTTACATGATCATGGTGAGTTGTGCACTAGCTACTGATTCAAGGTGAGTCGTTCAACCCCTGTGGAGTCTTCTAACTGATCCACAAGACCATGGGCTGTGGGTGGTTGGTTAAGCACCTAACAAGCCACCTTCTCCAAGATCAGACAACACAAAAAGCTACACCCAGTGCATTGGTCCAGGATGCAACAACCATACAACCAGTATGTGGTTAACAAATCAGCATGGCTTATTAGCCACCCTTATGCCATGTGAGCCAGGCACTACAATTTTAAGGAAAAGCATGATTTGCTGATTCACACTAGGCATAACTATCCATCCTTTAGCATGCAGGCTTTTTTCAAGGAGATGCTCAAGTACTAGCAGGACAGAGAATTTTAGGATTTTGTTCTGCTTTTAGTTCAGACTTTTTACCTTTAAAATTGAATCAGCAATCAATAACATATTATCTTCTGTTGCCAGGTCATGAATTTCTTCTTTAGTGTTTGTACAAAACTGTTTATAAGCTTTCTACATGCAATATACTATTAACCTATTTCTTCTGAATTAAATTATCTTAAAACATATTATTCACGGAAATCATATGGCTCACCCTTCAATATACCTAGAATTAAACAGTAATTATATGAAAATGCTCTATCTATTACTTCTTACATATAGAATTTGAAAAAGATTTAGAATTAGGGAAGGACAGATCTACTGATTTGGTGGTGGTGGTGGTGGTTGTACTGTTTTGCATTTTTCCCAATATTGTTCAACCCTAATCCTGATAATTTTTTGGCCTTACTTATCTCAACTTATAAGAGTATTTTTCTAAATTTGTGCAAAAGTCTATGAACATGTATGTGTGCATGTTGCTACCAATACATGCATTTTTGCACAATATATAGATTTCTGGAAGCGGATTTCCATTTCTTTTCTCTTTTGGTACACTCTGGTCACACTGCCCTTCTTGATTGCCTCAAAGCACAGCATTTGATTTCATAAAATATGCAACACCACTGACTGCTTTTCAGTGGCTTGGGGAAGAACCTAATACTCCCAATTTTGCAATGGGGTTCTCCAATTAAAACATGCATACAAAATGCATATATGATGGAGAAATAAAATGAAAGTGTTATTTAAATGAGTTTTGCCTCATATATGCATTTGGTATGCATTTTTATTAGACTACTCCATTGCAGAAATCAGAGAAGTTCAGATTTTAAAGGATAGCTGAGTTTTCATTCACAAATTGGTTTGAGATTTTTAAATGAGATATTTACATTAAAATGTGAACCAAACCAATTTCTCCGCTCTAGAATTAGGATGAATGTCATGTTCTTACCCAAGCCGTTTATGTCCATGCTGGAAGTTGGAGGTCTTTATTCTGTCTAACCTTGCTTAGAATTGCACTTAGAGTGCTGAAATTCAGCATAAGAGTTTACTTGATGAGATTCTAATTTCGGTTGCAGTTAAGAAATCTCAGCTAGCCAGACTAGAAAAGGCAGCTCTTCTTGTAACAAATAATCTGCTGGCTACATTTGCCCTCATCGATTGAATATCTGGTTTAAGCTTGGTTCTTACGGTTCAGTAGCTCAGTGGTTCACAAATTAGTATAGAATTTGTTCAAATTAAATAAGGACCACTACACAAGGCTCATTCTCTTGGAACATTTAAAACTGTTTTTATTCCATTAGGTCTGCAGAGTGTAAGCTCTGTGGGACTTTGGGGCCTTCAGTGTGAGGCTGGGGTTTTGATAGGGTGCCTTTCTTAGAGCTTTAAAGGTAAGCAACATGATTACAAGATTTCAACAAACCACAACATGGCTTAGCATTGCATGCAAGTCAGGACAATGGTATGAATAATTATTATGATCATTATGGGATCATTATGGGTATACATGGGTTCTATACATAAAGCCATGTTTAAGCTTGTTTAGTGATGGAGACGATCAAGTGTTGGAACTTGTCTAATGACTACGAAGAATTATTGCTATGTGGAGATATAGATGGTAAATCCTGCTAAAATATGCATTTATATTACAGCATGTTTTAACTTAAGATATATCCTAATTTGCATTACATATAGTATTCCAGCAATGAGTCTGCTGTGCAAACAACATCATTTTCTCATATATTTTCAATTCTTTAATAATCCAAAAATATTCCACCAAAGACAGAAAAACAGCACATTTGTCTGAGGCTAAAATTCTCTAGCTGAGAGTCATCAATTATCCATGCCCTGTTGCCTACTGTTGACTCCACACCATAAATTAACAGGGTGGGCAGACAAATAGTTCTCTTGAAACTGTATGTATTTTTGTAAACGAGCCATGCTGAAAAGAGTCATAAAAGCAGAAATAATGTGATGTATTAGTTTTTGTCTGCTTTAAAAATATTTTAAAATGTGCATTTAATATTTGGTGAGGTTTGGAGAGAATTTTGGTAGCATTGTTGCTTTTTTGCACCATTGGAATTACAGTCATCATTTGTTCCTTTCTCATTATGTTGTGGGGAACTTGAACTGGTGGGCAGTTTATACGTGCAATTGTGCCATGCGTATGAGGAACTTTTCATTGCAACTGGTCTAAGGGAAAAAGGGCAGAGATGTCACTGCCTGGCTGACCCTGTTTGATGCACATGAAAACTTCATCATTCAGTGGAATGATTTATATACTTTTTCCAAGTTGCTTGACTTCATCTGTGTAACCTATGTATCTGTGTGCTACCTCTATTACCTAATTAGTTAATCCATTTCTTAGCTACCTTCCAAGTCTCTGGTTTTCCCAAGGTGGTTTGGAACATAAAAATGATAGAAATCCAATTTACCCCATCACCCGGTATAATGGAAATGTTCCCTGTATCATGAGAAGCCAGTGTTACATAGCCACAGCTCCTTTCAAGCCAGGATGTCTTAATTAGCCAGCTGCAGTATTATGTTATTTCGGACACTTCCATATAGCTCTTTGCAGGACTTCAAGTTCAGCCATCTGCTAAGGGAGTGTTGTGCTTACTTGGAATAAGACATGCAGCTTTGAGGTATAAAAGAGGCTTGGAAATCTTTGTAGACTGAGAGTACGGCAAGTACTGGGTACCAGCTGTTAGCAGAATCTGTCCACTGGCATTTTGTGGAGTTCCTGGTGGATGATGGGGTATAAACACTGCTTACCTTACATGTAATTAGCCACAATTAATATGTTATCCTTTAGTCATTGGTTTGGTCATTGCTTTTGGATTCAGTGAAAGAACTGTTATTATTTGTTAGTTACACCAGCTCTACTCCAAGTACATGGACAGGGGAAGGATGAAAAGGATGGAAGGCAAGAAAAGAGGTGGATGATGCAATGCATTAGGACAGAGGCAGATGGGTTGGGATTGGAGTGAAGAGTATAAAAGGATTTTTGTTGCAGTAGTCTTCGAGGCTATGTGTCCTCTTTTTGAGAGAGCAAGTCTTCTTTTTGAAAATGAACACTATTTGAAGGACTCCTCAGCCAAAGTCTGGTTTAAGTGTAGCAAAGAGAGAGCACCAGGAATTATATTTAAATTATATTACTTCTATATTTTCCGTTTATGTATATAATTTAGCATGTGCACATTTTATGTAAATCAATATCCTATTTTATGTGTTCAAGCCACCTGCGTCCTTCCTTGCTCAAAAAACTGATAAACCTGCATCCAATCTGTGCTGCTGCAAAGGAGAGTTTCCAAGACTGAATATTCCCCCCTTTTTGCAGAATGTGGGTGTGTATCTTACCCCCAGAAAATTAGCATATTTGGGAGAATGCAAAGCTAGCTGTAACACTGCTCCCTTATATTTTAATCCCTGGTGGAGAGGGATGTTTTGTTTTGGGTTTGGTGGTACGTTTGTTTAAATGGATATTTTTTTGTTCATGACCCCGTCTCCTGTGTGCACAGCCCATATACAGGTTGCCATCTCTGTACTGAGGGTTAGATGCAGACACATTTGCCAGAGGCATATCCAAAATGGATTGCCACTACCATGTTCTACCATGACTGCACATGCTCAATTGCATTCAAGGTGGTGGTAACCTCAGTACTTTAGCTTTCAACCTTTGCTGAGCTTGTTCAGGATGAGGGATTAGGAGAGTTTGGGGTAGTTTGAGGATTACAAAGGCTGAAAGTAGAAATGGTTTTGACTTGCAGCCGAATCCTTTAAGAAGACAGACCATCTTTTAAATAATGCAATGGAAGTAAATATTCATCCCGTGTAGTGCATGACGGAACAGATTCTTTTCCCCCAGTGCATGTGTGTGTGAAACTTAGTGTTATAGTTTGAACACAAAAAGAAAGAAAAAACCCCAACACGAAATATTGTTGCTGCAGCAGAGCCTTCTCTTGGACATCAAAATCCTGGCACTATGTGCTAACAAGCAGAAAAATGAAGTTGGGGCGCAAAGGTCACCTTCAAACTCAGCTTTCTGCTTTTCAAGGAATTGTCCTACGGGAGCCCAGAGGGCCTCAAAAGACAACTAATTCTTGACAGTTCAAGCCCATGTCAGGTTAAAGGGAAATAAAAATATGAAACCTGGATAAAAATATATATACAGAGAAGAAGAAGCAGAGTTTGTCAGAGCATGAAAAGTGGTGCATCAAATGTGCAGAGATGGAAACTTTCAGGTTCTCAGAATCTGTGTTGTGCTGCTTCAAGTAATTTTGGGTGCCAGCCTGTAGTGGAATAGGAAAGTTGGGGTTCATAGCCACAAAGAGTTGATCTTCCCCATGAAGGAAAATTTCAACCAGTCTGTGCTGATAGTCAATCACAGAAGTGCTGCAGTTGACACTGAACGTTGTGTGTTCAGGGATCACAAGGTGATCAAAGTCAAGGATCAAAGCCAAAAGTCCAAATCACAGAAACAGGCAAATTGGGTCAACAGAAGCAAGCCTGGCTGAATCATCTTTGCCTGAAGATCTAGAACCATTTATTCATGTGGACATAGCCTCAATTGCTTGGTTTGGCAACAGCTGGTTTCTGTTTGTATCTCGTCCTCACGTCAACCAGAAAGGCAAATAATACAATACGAATGGAAGCATGTCTTTTCTTCACCTTCTGCTGAACTGCAGGGATGGTTGGCCACATTTGGCCTGTGACAGGAGACAGGAGACTTAGCATGTTAATTACCTAATTTGGTTTCATAAATAGGAGAAATGCCTACTTCTACTTTCTGTTTCAGTTACAGGGCCTGAAAATACAAATATAAGCTTGGACTGGTGGGCAAGGGGGGTTGATAATTCCAGAACTGAAGTAGGCAGGGAAGAGAAAGTTTAACCAGTTCCTCCTCAGTTGTGGTCCTGATGAAAACTACTCTCCTGAAGCTGCCTGCTGCATTAGGCAGAAAGCTCACATTGATGCCAACCAGAACGCTTCTTTTTATCAAAATAGCAGCTTCAGATTCATGCCCAGAGGACATTCACCATTCTGATCTGCTGGGTATATGCTGTGAATACTAAAAGTCTTCTGCATAGTGTAATCTCTCTCTTTCATCTTTGCAACTTCTGATATGTGCCCTGGGTTAGATCCAGGCTTACTCTCGTCAATTGCACCAATAGAAGTGAAATTCCTTGTCCATGACAGCCCTGCAGCTCCCTAAAAATATACATGGAAAGTCACGAGACCCTGTTGATACATTTACAAATCCATATTTTGAGAGAAGGTATGTTTAAACTATGTATTTCAATGCAACTGTTCACAAGAATTGTTATTTTTAAATATCATATTAAATGTAGAAATGGAACAGGATGGATGAACATATGCAAAACTGACATAAGCAGAAACAGAAAATCTGTCCTTCTCTTGTCATTTACGCACATGCAACAATGCTTCTGTGTCAAGCCCTAAAGATTTGCGTGTGTTTAAAATATTCCTGTGTATTAGTGATTCTGATGTATTTCAGCACAAATTCTGAAAATTCTGTGGAAAAAGCATATCTGGGTTTTGAAGAAATTGAGGTAAATGTTTCACTGATGAATCAAACCATGGCAGGTTGTTGAGATGTCTTTGCAAGCCCCAGGTAGCTCTTAAAATTTCTTTACCTTTATATGCCTGTCAGCAGAACCTGAAAGAGTGATTACAATGCCCCTTTCTGTGCTTTCAGGCAGAAGATGCAAACCTTTGTTAGACAAATGTAAATATACTTCCAAGCATTTGGGTGAGAGTGACTTTAAAGATTTTTTCTCTTTTTTTGGAGGGATGGGGTAGGACTTGTGTGTCAAAATAAATGATAAAAATCTCAGAGATTTTAAATGGGATATTAGAAGTCTTTTTATCCTCTGAGAACAGAATTTAATCAGATTGTAGCAAGATAACTGTGACAGACAGGGTTATTTATTTAGCGGCAGCAAACTCTTTCATCTTTGAAAGTGTACTGCATTATCAAACATTAAAGAATATAACAGATCTGATGTTTAAAGTACTGTCAGTGGATGAATCCATCCTACTAATTTGAAGTACAGCAATGTTCTGCATTGTTAGATGAACCTAATTAAACTGGTTTACTGCATTCTAATAAAACCATGCATAAATTGGCATATACTCAATGTAATGTTTGGATATTTAAAGAGAAGTAGGGACTTGGTTTGCCCTGCCACATCTGTTACTGGACAAGGAAGAAGACAGGGACAAAACATGCCCACTTCCTCATCCTAGGCAAAGTCATGGGGGTAAAAGGGTCATAATATTGTCCATGGTCTCTTTAAGAGACATGTACCAAAGTCTTAAGCAGAAGCTGGCCATGTGCGTGAACTGGAGGAAATGCTTTGCCTTTGCTGCAGAAGCCTGGATTAATGATTTTGCCTACAAAATCTCCCCATGGGGCAGAATGATCCTGAACCTGTAGAGATGATTAAGTAGGCACAGTTTTCAGGTAAGTCACACTTGGGTTTTGTTCCCCCTAAAATCTGCATTTTCTGCCTTGAGCTTTTTCAATGGCTTGTACTAATATATAAGTAAATCACTGGAAGAGGTCTGGAACAAGTTGCTCTTCCCAGATAAAGTGGGTGATAAAAGGTGGGGTGTGTATACTTCAAAGACATCCTTAAACTGTGAGAACCAACTGAAAATTTCTTCTTCTCTCCTGTTTCTCCATATTACTAACAGACAAGAAATGGATACTGCATCCATCACTTTCATTGTATTTTTGCTCCACCCTCTCAGACTATGGAATATCAGGATCAGCTGTGGAAACATGTTTGGGCCAAGCAAGGGGTCATAGATATGATACGAGGTGCCAGAGCATTCCCCTACAGGCTTTCTTTCTTCCTTTCACCAACAGTGGTGATCTTCTCCCAGCCACTGGTAGAGGCAGCTGGTGACACCCTAGGTCAGTGGGGTCCTTTATCTTTTTCAGCTTTCCAAAGCTGTGTAGGTGCTACTTCTGGTGCTCCATGGAGAGGAAACTATTCTGGAGATGGCATTCAGAACCGTGGATTACTCCTCTAAAGTGAACATACAAGCTGCAATGGCTCAAAAGCCAGAGGGACATGGGAGTCAACTGCTTCTCTCAGCACTAGGGCCTGTCATCCTTTCTTAATGAACATTTTGAAAGCATGTACATACGATTCTCCTTGATAGGACGGTCATGTGTCTTTCTTTACTGAAGGGCTGCCAAAGGACTGTGCTGTGTTCCAAAGGAACACCCCAAATGGAGGGCTGCTCAGCCAGTTTGAAGATAACGACCCATCTAACAGAAGTTCTGGACTCTGAGGTTGCCCATCCACCCCTTGCACAGCAAGCTTGAACAGGCCTACCACTCAGCTAGTCACTATGGGAGTAGGACTGCATTTCTATTTAAGTTTTAAAAATGATTTATCAATTTGCATCTAAAGTATATAAATAAGCATGTGTGCATTTTATGCAAATAGGTTCCCTCTTTTATCCTTTTTTTCCTGGTGATAACATGCCCTCACTTTTGGTCATTCAGAAGTGGCAAGGTGAATTATCAAAGGGAGGGGGCAGATCTGTTTCTTCAGATGCAGATTCAGGTTCTGTCTTGTTTATCTGGATGGTCACAATGTGCAGAAATGGAATATAATTTGAGTTGCAGTGAGTAAAGTCTCAGGGAATGGGGATCCTAACTGCATAATTGCCTCCCAGAAAACATTTCACTTACCTGTTCATTATGTGCCAAGGCTCTTAATTAGTGACAATATATTAACCTCATATGAAGTTGTAATTTTTACAAGAATACAGTGATGCTAAGCAAGCTGTAGTACAACTAATATATTTAGCAATAAATGTTGATGTTCCTTTCTTTACCTGTATCTTCTGTTAGCTTAAACTACATTATGGTTCATTCACAATATCCCAGTGAAAGGGTGAATTAGGTCTCTTATTTTCCGCAGAAGTGGCTGGAGGTTTGCAGCTTCTTGATCGCTCTTGTAGATGAAACAAAATATAATCAACAGAAATCCATCTCAGCCAGGGTGTTTTTCATAGCTAACAAACTCCTGCCATGGTGCCAATAAGATTTTTAATTAACACACTTTATTGAGGTCACAGAGAGCATCTAACTCTCTTGCTCTTCAGTGACACAGGCCTTCATTTCAAACCTTTCACTGATCTTGGGATCTGATGTTTGTGACCACTTTCTTTGTGCTATGCTGGCCTGTTCCTGATGCCTATCTGTATTTTCTCATTTAACAAGGTGGCATGTATCCATGCTAAACTGAGTTGTTTGGGGCAAGGGGGCTTGGAAAGGGTGAAATGAGTAAACGGATCTTAAATAGCTTTAAGATGGATTCCTTGCTGTTCATTTTCTGATTTGCTCAAATGGTTTGAGCCATTCTAAATTAAGGTTGCCCATAGCACAGTTTTAGTTGGGTAGAGCTGACTGTGCTTAATTTTCTGCTACTGTCACTGAAAGAGTCCCACAAGAGTTGAAAATACATAGCATGATATGCGTTTTCCCTTGGGCATAATCATGCTATAGCTTTAAGGAGTTCTATAGGGAATAAAGCTCTGTAGCAGTTTTATTCTGCCTCAAGCCTTGGCGGATAGACCAATGAATACCACTTTTTAGAGACTGCCTCTGCCTTTCAGAATTGCATGTCAGGCAAGGACAGGGTTGCAATGATCTCTTCAGAATCCAGCCCTCTGCTGTTCATCAGATTTCTTCTGCTGCTCAGCCCTTACTTAGGAAGACTGCTGAGCCAAGGGGAAGTCTGCAAACACTTGTGGAAATCCCGTTGTGCAGCCAGCAATTTCTTCCACAGTATGTGCAACAGAAACAAAGCTGCAAGGCAAGTACGTGGAGGACGGATGCCACCGGTACAGCATCCGTGCAGGGCTCAGTGCCTGAAGGATGCCTGTGTGAATGCTCAGTGCAATTGTCTCCAAGTGGGACTCACAGCCACAAGAACATGAGTCAGAATCCTGGGAAGTGAGCCATGGGAATCCCATTGATTCCCACCCCTAATGCGGATTCCTCACACACCCCTAGCCAAGAACAGAAGCTCCCTCTAAATATAGCTATGAAGCCCAACTCATTGAACCTCAATTGGCTTCCTCCCAGCTTCAATCCAAAATTCAGAAGTGGGCCAAATTCACATACAGAGATTACCATTTCTAAGACTGGCTATGATTTACCAATTAAAAAAAAAAAAACTAAAGCTATTTAAGCAAATATTTTAATGTGTGCATTTTGCATGCATTTATGAAATTGAGATACTTTTGCACAAACTGCACAAATCAGGATATTTCCCACATTTTGCATAAATCAGAACCTGAAAAGCATGTGGTCCTCCACCATTTCATAAATGAGAACTATGTGCTTTTGGGTGCCAATCTGTTCAAATCAGCCAATTTTATACACATTTCCTTAGACAGCTTTTTTAGCATCTTAGCGACAGAAGTCTGGGAGCTGGCTTGACTTGCACCATAGCAAGTCAGCACAAGTTCAGGAATAATGAACCAGAATCTGGGGGAGGGTGAGATAATATGGCAGTCTTTTGTTTTTCATCCCTTCCATCAGATTCTTTTCCATCTCCTTAACTAAAAGTCATGGAAGCCGTGCCAGGAAAAAAAAAGCTATATTTTTATACATAGCAAATAGATAGCATTACTTTTCTAGTTCACAGGTGGAAGCACTGCTGGAAAAAAGTGAAGTCCTGCTTTTCCATTGCAACTGAGTTGCAGCGTCGCAATGTGTTCAAACATGTTGATAGTACCAAACATGTTCAAGATGTTTAATGTGAGGATAAGGTGAAGACCGTAGGTTCAGCAGCAGGGAGAGGGCAGAAAAGTCTTCCTTGGCTTATCGACTCCAGACTGTGAAGGAGAATGAGGTGGGGTAGTATGAGGACATTTGACCAGTTGGTGTGAGCTTAGGTAGACTCTGGGGGATGATGGAGGACAGGAGAGCCTGGAGGAATGCTGTCCGTGGGGTTGTAATGGGTCAGGCACGACTTCGCGACTAACAACAACAACAACAACGAATTGCCTTAATCTAATTAAAGTTTTCTTGTTTTATAAAGATGGTTTGCCTGAGATATAACTTCTGAATTCATTTTAACTTGGTCTTAAGCAAATTCTGATGATGACCTATCAAAATTAGTTTATGACATGCTTAGGCAAAACCGTATACATGTTTAGACAGAAAGAAAAGTCTTAGAGTTTCCAGAATTCCCCAGCTAAGAATACCTTTGACACAGCAACTACTAGGTACTATTGTCTGCTTGAAGCACAGAAGAATGGAATTATCACTTTTTTCTCTACTTCAGACCTTTCCATGTGGTGACTGGAATTTTAATAACTGCAGGGAGCAGTGAAACAGTTAATATGACTATGTAAATATTCCTGATTAGTCTTTTTTTCTACTTAATATCCTGATGAAAAGATAGGGTCATTCAGCTTTCTCTCCAAATTTAACTCTACATTGCATTCGGAGAAACCATTAAGCACCATAACCCCGGAGGTCAGATTGTTAAGAGATTTTCTTTGAATCCTAAAAAGGCTAAAAAAATTAATTATTGTTAATGGAATTTCTGCATTATTCAGAAACTCATCTCTCTGCTAGTACTGCTGTATTCCTATAAAGGTATCTATTTCCATTCCAGTTCTGACCTCAGGTATGCTGCCTTTTTTCAGCTACGGAGCTTTTGTTCACATTGCAATGATATTCCTTTGCTACCTTCTGGTGCTTAGCTGAAATGTGGGCAGTTAACTAGTACAAAGCTGGTAAGCTGAATGAAAGGTAGGATATGCAATGAATGCTCTCAACTGCTATCAGTTCCTTCTTCTAACGCAGCTATACAACACCATAGTGGAAGAATCAATGGACTGCATCGAGGCTAAGGAATGCCTTGATGCTGACTACATCCCTCCAGCCCAGTTCTGTGCTGTGAAAAGAAGGCAAGGAACCAGAGATACAAAGCCTTCCTTCTACTGCAGGACAATGGGAAAACTTTGCACTTACTGACAAAAGAGACCCGGAAATAACCTATGCCTATGTCTTGGCACAGTTCCCACAATCAAACCCATCAGATGGATTTTCACAATTCTGCTGGGCCAAGACCTGCCATTAGGCCTACACTGGCACTGACTCACTTTGTGGTACAGCTTAACCCAGTGTAAGATTGGAAGTGTGGAGAAAACAGACATTTTTGTCTCTCCCATAACACTTGAAGCTAGCATCACCCCATGTAGATGATTGGTATGAGGTTTAGGATACATAACAGGAAGTATTTCTTCACACAGCATGTAGTTAAAGTATGGAATTTGCTGCCACAAGAATGGTGATGATCACCAATATGGGTGACTTTAAAAAAGGATTGGACAGAGTCATGCAGAAGGAGTGGAAATTAGCCTTGCGGGCAATGAGATTGCCTCCTTTACCAGAGAGAGCATGCCTGCAGATTCCATTTGCTGAGGAACGTGGGCAAAAGCTGGTTTGCCACCATGTGTAAGGGGTGCTGGTCTAGATGGACCTTGGGTCTGATCCAGCATGGCTTTTCTTATGTTCGTGTGTTCTTAAGATGAACCACGAGTGCACATTTTTAACTGCAATTGAAATTTCCACAAATAAGCACATGAAAACCATGTGTCCTTAATATAAATTGGGCACCATCAACCAAGTTTGCACAAATCACAGTAGAGTTTGGTTTTCAGATGCTTACTTATGCAAATTTTGTTAGCAGATAAAAAAATGTGAAAGCACCATCCATCTTAGAGACATATGTGTGTGCGGGGCAAAAAAACCTGACTTGGCATGCTACCGATCATCAGATTGGAAATGGGAAGGAAATCTGTAGCGCTGAAACAAGTTGGTTTTCCCTGCTTATTCTGAACTTTTATTAGGTGCCTGTGGGAAAATTAAACAGCTGGTATCACAGAAAGAGTCTTAAACTGATAAAGGATGTGTCATTGCTAATGACTGGCTTCGGAGTGTTTCTTGGTTA
The DNA here is from genome assembly GCF_004798865.1 of Varanus komodoensis. Classification (NCBI taxonomy): domain Eukaryota; kingdom Metazoa; phylum Chordata; class Lepidosauria; order Squamata; family Varanidae; genus Varanus; species Varanus komodoensis. The sequence goes on along the minus strand of NW_025336598.1, from coordinate 25,546,549 downwards.
CATTTTTCTTCATTGAAGATAGCTTTTGCCCCTAACAAGAGAAGCTTCCCTGTAAGGGTCAGTTACAACACTCCACTTACAACAGCCTTTTATAGCCCAGTGCTTCTCAGGTGTGTTGGACAACACCTCCCATTATCCCCAGCTAGCATGGGTAGCATAATGGATGGAGAATGAAAATGATCCTGAGAAGATCTAAAGTCTGAATGCCATCTGTTGGCATGAGGTATCGTTCTTGATTTCTTTCTCTAACTTTAGGAATTTACTAACATTTCCTGTCCTTTTCTATACTTTGGCTAAGCTCATAGTCTTTGCGACATGATATTACCTTTAGAATAATCGGTCCAACCTCACAGGCCTAATCTAGGTGTGCAAAAAATACAGCTTGGGAACTGTGAGACAGTGGAGCTGACTGCACCACTTAATCTCCCATGTCATGGCTGAATGCTTTCTCTCATTCAAATAAAAAACCTCCACTCCCTGAAAACAATCATCTAGCATATCAGGATTACAGATCCTATCTCAGCCTTTGTGCTGTGCTAGTTTACTTTTTGCAAGAAGTATCTTTTCACAGTTGAAAGTGTCGTAGCCCAACAGCCTAAGATAGTGTGTTTCTGCTATCACTTCATTCTGCTCCATAGGGAGGCATTCAGAAGGTGGGGTTGGGGTAGCAGGTTGGGGTGTGAGAATCCTCTTGAGAAATGGTTCTTTGCTTTTCCAGATTGTGGAAGCATGAGGTTCTTTGCTTTTCCAGATTGTGAATATAGTAAGCATGGAAATTCATTGCATTATCTTCTAGTAATGAAAGTATGAGCTCCCTTAATACAGCCAACTAGCAGGGATATAGCAATGACAGCAGTACCGTTTACGCATTATAAATACATTTAATTAGTGAGACTGACCTAACATCCATAGAGGGAGTCCATTCATTGAGCTAAGACTTTTGCATTGTACTGTGTAAACTTCATCTGATGATGACAAATGACCGTTACTGATGGACATGTCACTGGAGGCATAAAACACCCACCTATATACCTATTATCCACAAATAACTTACCATTCTCATTTCACGATTTCAGACATCGAGTGACGCTTGTTTGCATTGTGATATGGCTTCCACCAGCTGGGTCCGGCCATAGCTGTGTGTGCATTTAGCAGGCTGTCAATAGAAGGTACACAATGAAAGGATTAAATGTCAGACTCATACAACGATACATGAAAGCCTTCCAAGTTGCCAGCCAGGAACTCGAATAAGGTGTCAGGTAGACTTGAAAGTCTCTCACAAGGTAAAAGAATTTAGCAAGCCATGCTTGATGCAACAAGAAATGAAAAGCTTCATGCTGTTTACAATTATGTTCTGCGGAGAGTTCATGCCGGACAACATGGAACTAAACCATCCAAAGGTACTGATGCTTTTCAGCCGCTGAACTTCTAGCACAGATGAAAGGAACGAAACTGAAAGTGTGTTGAAAAACTCACAAAGCGGCAATGCCACAAACCAATTATAAATTGCAGAAGCACCAGTGTAACTCAGCACCGAAGTGCTCTGCAAACTTCACTTGTGTGCACATCATGCATTTTTTAAACAGATTTGAAGATTCAGTCTGTCACCGCTTCCTTAAGGAGATGACAGTGATGCTGACCATCCCAGGCAGATGTGCAAAATGATGACTTGAGACGAATGGGAATTTTGAAAGTGCACAGAATAATTGATAAAGTTCTAAAATCCGAAAGAGTCAAACCATGTTGTTTTGTCATTTTCCCAGGTCCAAAACTAAACCCAGTTCACTGCCCTGGAAATGTTCCCCTGGGTGATCCACCCCAGGTCTGCAGAGCTGCCTGCCCACCTTTGCTAAATGTGGAGAGGAACCTCACGAGGTGTACCATTTCTCCTTGCTGCTGTAGTACCCGTGACTCCTTACATTAGCCATAGCAAGTTGAGTTGGGGCCCAAAGGGCTGTCAAACATGAGAAGGCTGCTGACACGACTAGGTTCCTTTGTAGTTCTCCCTTCAGAGAAAGTTGGCTGTTTCCCTCTTGCCCATTAAAGACAATGGTTCATACCAGAGAGACCAGTAAATGAAAGTGAGGAAGGGATGAGTCAGATGAGACATTCTCCTTATTTTGCAGAGATGCACATATTTTAGCTCACATGCTGTTTCTCAGTTGCTATCTCGTTAACCCGTTGATCGTAATGTGAAAATAAGGAGCAGTTCTTCTCCCTCTCAGTCTCTCTCTCAAATGATTTCTAAGCCACGTTTAAGGATGGAACCCTGCTAAGCCAACCTAAAGATTACAGTCACAAAGACTAGATTTTTTAAAAGAAGAAGCCATGAAACATGTTTCAAGAAAATATATAAAGCTGAGATTGCCAATTAAAGGCAGTAAAAGCAAAAATTACTAGGAGAAGCCTGCCATATTTGTACTACATTACTGTGTCTCAGAGCTCTTCTCCACAGGCTGTTAATCCATGGTTTCTGTTTGCAGTTTCACTGCAGAATTGAACTCCAAGAACTGTATGAAGAACATTCCCCACTGTTCTAATTCATAATATGTAGTAACCAAGCGCAGTGTATTTACACAAGTTAAACTGTGTTTTCCTTCACTTTTACCAGCATACCTCCTTCTCTCTACTCTATAAATAAATAAATGAATGAATGAATGAATAAATGCCTGCACCCAAATTGCTGTTTAAAAACAGAACCGAACCTACAGGGTCACGGCAACATCTAAAGAATTCATGAACAGCTGTAGGTAGGGAATGTTGACTGCACAGTAAATGCCTAATGTGGAAAAGTTGAGCACTGCACAAATCCTTTCCGGCCTAGCCATGACAGGTATGGCAGAATGAATAAGGGCTCTGCTCGACTGCCATTTCCTGCTCTTTTGCATTGGCTGAGAGCTATAATGCAGAAGCAAATACAAGGTGGTACTCTACTCCACTCCATCAGTTCACACCTAAAGAACTGGGTTATGTTGTTTGGGTAAGGTGCACTCCTCCTCCGTTTAGACTGTAGAACTCAGAATGTATCTGTGGCCTTCAAGAGAGCATGCATGTTACAAAGCAAAGTTTCTCTGGTGGGAAAATTGCTATTCCATCTTTTCTGCCCCACTTCCCTGCTTGGAGACCTTAGATGACCTCAAGGTTCAACTTGGGAGGCACTGCTCTTAAGAATGGAAGAGGCTGTTCCATCAAGGATTAAGTTCTTTTCTTTTTTTCCTTCTTTGTACTTATGTTAGGACTTTCATTTTCAGTCATTCAGGAGAAAAAACATTCAAAGTGGGAGTTTTTGTCACACATTTATAAAGCATTGCCATGTGAGATGCATTTGTCATGAAAATGATTTTGATGTGCTGTCAGCTCAAATCAAAAGCTATATGGTTTCTAAGCTGAAAACAGTGGCTTATTGCAAAACACACGGCACCCACTGCAGGTTATTCATACCATATTCTTTGTACGCAAAGGCCAAACACTCATTTGAATGTCATGATTAATTGTGTTTTCTCAGCCTTTTCGCACCACTGTGTTCTTGTTGTTGTTCAGCTGTTCAGTCGTGTCTGACTGTAAGTGATCCTACGGGCCAAATCTTGCCACACTTTCTGATCCCATGCCACTTCTTTCAGCCAAAGTATTCTCTTGCCTGCACCCTCTTTGGTGGAGTCTAACCACCTTGTACTTTGGTGACCTGGTTTTCTCTTGCTGCTGAGCATTCCAAGCATTTTATCTTTTTTCTAATGATCTTGATCTCATAACATGGCCAAAATAGGTGAATCTCAGCTTGGTTATCTTGCCAACCAGGGACACATCTGGTTTAACGTGCCCTATACCCGCTTGTACATGACTTCTGCTGTCCATGGACTATGCAGGCACTTACACCAACACCACAGTTCAAATGAGTCAATTCTCCTCTTGGCTAGCTTTTTCATTGTCCAACTTTCACAACCATAGCTTGCAATAGGAAAAATGATCACTTGGGCCGATCTGCACTTGGTTGCTAAGCTGATGTTCTTGTTTTTCCACACTTGATGCATGGCTGTCATTGCCATGCAACCTAGTAAAATCCGTCACTTTATTTCTGGGCTATGTTCACCGCTGTGAGTAATCAGTGATTCTACCACTGTGTACACACAGTGAAGCAAAGAAATGCATGGAAGCCATTGCTCATAGCCCTGGTTCACATGATTGCTTCAGCCACAATGAGTTGTTTGGTGTGTTGGCCATGCCAGCCAACATTTGGCTATCCAGGCTACAGTACAGCCTGTTGTGTTGTCTGAAGCTGGTGTGAGTGGGTTGTTGGCATGGCCTACAAATCACCCAGAACACCCACCCTGGCTTAAAGTTGTATGCCAAAATCCCACTATCACCAGGCTTATACAACATGAATTGCCAGAGCTGTGGCTTGAATTATTTATTATTTATTTTTATTTTTATTATTTATTTTTATTTATTATTAAACTTGTATTCTTCAGATCTACAGCTGGACTTTCCAACAGGGCTCCCTGAGCAGATATTCAAAATGGCCACTTGAAGTACTGTAGCCCATCATAGCTTAGATAAGCCATGATGGGCTGTTTGATTGTTCAAAATGTCACATCATCTTTAGGATATCATACTATGACTTACATGAAGCTACGTCCCATGTAGGGAATGTGTAGTCTGAAGGAACTGTAACTATGAAAGCACACCAAGTTAATTAATTAATTACAATAAAAGGACATCAAGTGGGAATGCATGCATCATAACAATATTGCTCTAGGTTGTCAGAAAGGGAATAATAGACTGTTTTTGCTTATATTTCCCTGCTTGAATTGAATAAACAAGAGACAATGTGTGAGAGATGAATTAGCAGTAACTCATCTTGAATATATGCTCTTAAGTGTGAAGCAATTCTGTGATCTGCCTTATTGATTGCCTTATTGGAGAGAATGGTGTTTCTGAACCTGAAGTAAGACTGATTATGTGACAGCCACCTAGCAGGGCATGGATGCAAAATGTCTCTTCACCTGATTAAGGGCAAAGGACAATTGGGAGAGTAAGCCTGAAAAGTTATATATGTCCATGAGAGACAAATAAACAGTTTGCAAGGCAATCCTGGTTTCCTGCAGGGTTCTGCAAGGAACATTTCAACCCTCAATAAACCTTGGTGGCTATGTTTACATAACTTGAGGTCTGCTTATTTAAACAACTCCTGGCATGCACTTCAGCTCCTTGTGAGACCCTCAGTGAGGCCAGGGTGTCATGTGAACCTGGTCAATGGTGCATGTAGGCCTGCAATGGTAATCTGCCTGGTTTGTGGTCCAATGCAGATATTTTCATCCATTGATACGAACAATAATGGTGAAGCTTCTTTCCGTCCTATTGCATCTATTTTACTTTTTATGCTGGAAGGCAGGAATGCATGATCTTTCCCAGAAGTTAGGCAGGGTAGGGGAAGAACAAGAGGATATGGCATTTGCTCAGTCCTACAATACTCGCAACTGGAGATACATTTCCGGCCATAATTGAGACAGGTCACACCTAAATGCAGTTCAGCTAGGTGTGTCTGACAAAGTCTAAAGATTAGAGAATCATAAACTATCAAACCATAAGAAGCAAATTGTTGTCAGGTCATTTGTGGAAAATCTGTGGCCTGTTGGCCCCATGAAACCTGCAGCGTCATCCCATATGAACTACAGGACCTTCTGGGACTGCTCCGGTCTTTCTGAACCCTGCAGGCCCACATTTTGTCCAGGCTTCATGGGAGCAGAAAACAGATACATAGATAGTGCCAGTTGGAACAGATGAAATACTTCCTTATGTTGCGTGCATGGGATGATGGTGGCTTCCTGAAGTTCCTCTGCCACATGCAGGAGCTCAAGAATAGGATGCATGGATTTTGCTAAATTCGTATTTTCACAGATTTCCAGGTGTCTTTTATTCCACTGTCCACTCTTTGATGGAATGGCTGTTTTTCCATTTCCCCAACATACATTTATGTGCATTTAAAAAAATTTGCAGATCCCCCCCAAAATGTACAAGTCTCTCCCACAATTTTCCTATGTGTGTGTTTCTGTGTCTTTCTATAACTAGATTTGTGCAAAATTCTGGAAAGTAAAAGATTCAGTCTGCAAGTCTGCAAAGTCATGACTTGAGAAAAGCCAGTCCTCTGCTGGACTGTGGGTCAGAGTCCAAGAATCCAAAATAATTTGAATATATGGTGGATTCCTCTGACATCCCTATTAAGGAAGGGTTTGTGAAGCTTATGATCCCCAGTGACCAAGTGTTTCCTCCTTTCTTTGCTTCATTCATCTCTTTCGTTTACTTTTTACATCCTGCCATCCTGATAGGACTCTTGGGAGTTGTCTTGACAATCCTGTGAAAGCAGTGCCTTTTCTTCCAACTTCATAAATGGGCAGTCCAAAGCTGGAAACAGTCCTTGAACCCAATGATCTCCTAAGCATCCCAGATGTGAAAATCCAGACTGCACAGACAGCGTTGCATGAGCAGGGACTTTTATGGTAACTTCAGTGTCAGCAGCGCTCCCTGAAATTCCCACCCCCACTTCTTTCCAGAAGCTCCGAACATGCACCAGAGTCAATTAGAGTGATGTCATAATTGCCCTATTACCCTACATCTTCCGGGTCCAAATTGGATAGCTGACACTATGGACTATGCTTCTCTGCATCAGAATAATTCAGTTCCCTTTTGCAAGGTACATTTCTTTCCTCTTCGTAATTTCCCTTGGTGAGGCATGCAGCTCAGCTATTTCCAATTAAAATTAATGATGTTTTCCATCAGAAAATATATAGCATAGCATACCTGGCACAAACAAAGTACTGAAATTTAATCCTTTTAGCCTAATTATTGTAAGTGCATCAGATTATGTCACAACGTTGGAACTGCATGTGCTGCTTTTGCTCTTTGCACATCCCCTTTCTGATTTGTGATGCATCTCTGCTGTTCACATCAGAGACAGATGGGAAGAGGAACTTTTCAAAGTGTAAAAATAACAAGATTGGCTTCTTAGTGAATCTCGCTATAAAATAATTATAATAAAAAAGAACTATCAAATGAAGCCAAATGTGTTTTCAGAGTGAAAAAGGAACCAGTAGGGTAGCTTTCTGCACAAAAATAAAACTGGAAAGGTTACACAAAAACTTCTGTTGTTTAAAATCTTAACCTTATATTTATTTTATGGCTAGTTAAAATGAAAATGATTAGTTATATGAAAATGTGACTTAGACTTAGTTAAGTCCTTAAATATTGTAGCTGGTTGTGTTTGTCCTGAAATTTTAGTAATGTGTTCATAGTTTTTGAAGTCTTACAATAATATTCAGCAACATTCCCAGACATTAACTGTTTGGGATGCTGTTCACTTCAGTATGTTCACACTGATTTTTGGACAAGTTGAACTTGTCTTATTTATTCTCACACCGTACTCACAAACATGCTATGCCTTATTGTTTTGGTGACAGGGCCTGACATGTTAATGATCCAATGGTCTGGTTAGATAGGCTTCCATCTTCTGTGATTTATTATAGCAGTTGATATCATTCCTTTATACCAAAATTATAATCTAGGTTAGCCCACAATCGGATGTTATCCTTCAGATAAGTGCAAGGGTTTGACAGGCCTCTTCCAATCCCAAGTTGTCTCAGTTCTAGAGAGGAAAAAAACAAGAAGTTCAACATTAAGAAGTTTACCTGATGAGCTACCATAAATTCATTAACTGTATGGTTGTGTTTGACCCAGCCAGTTATGGAAGCATGATTAATTTTAAACATTGTTGTGGATGAAATGACAATCAGTAGCCCTAGGGATTGTTTGTCCCCCAGGTGAATATCAAAACTCCTCTGAAAGCGATCAGTTATTTCCTGGCAGGGGTGATATTTTTCCAGGAGCAGCAGGCAGAGAGAAAAGTACAAGAGAGAAGGGGATGGCTCTACCCACATTGGATCCAGCTCTGTCCTGACAAATCTTCCAAAAGGAAATGTAGTTCTTAACACAAAAAAGTCCCCTCTAACTAAACACAATCAGTCTAACAGAACACTTAAATATTATTCATACTTTAGAAAGAAATGTTGCATTGTGTGGGTTGGGGCACTGCTTGTTTCTTTGCATGGAGGAAGGAAACTGAGCCATAGAAATGTTTTAATTAATAAATAAATAAATAATAAATAAATAAATAAATAAATATCCCACAAAAATACAGAGCTATGTTTAGCCTTACTGCTACAAATTGCTCCCTGCCATGTGCTCTAGGGGATGGACTCTCACTCCTTCGTCCTTCAGAGGATACTGTTTTGAAATGAAGAGTCACAGGCAGGGGTGCTGAAGCTAAGGCCAAAACTGGACTGCTTGGAGGTCTCAGTGTGGTTGTCTGGACCTTCTTCCCAGGTCATAACCTCTTCTCTCAGACTGTTGCTCATTTGGCGGTTTCCATGCTTGCATGCAGTGTCTCCACATCCTAAAATGTTGAACTGCCCCTTACAAGGTTTAATTATTTTGGCCCAGCCTCCTTTGCCTTTGGTTCAGTGAGCCACTGGAATGCAGACCTCAAGAGCTAATCCAACATTTAATTCTGCCCTCAGGCTGAAAGGCGACCAATTTTCCTGGCTTAAGGAGTTCATCCAGTTGTAGAACTATGATTCATGTTGTGAATACTAGCATCTTATAATTGCCTGGGCTGCATGGACTGTAATACTGAACTGGGTTCCATTTCCAAAATATTCCAGGTAGCTAGAAGGCATTCTAGGATTTCACACATCAAATGTTTTCCTCATTTAAGATTTACAGATGAAAACTTCAGCTGGACTGCAGCAATGACCGTATTGCTGAGAAATGTATTCTGTGTACAACACTTATAATGAGAATGAAAATGATGATGGTTTTATGAAAAAAGGGGGTTTTTTCATAAAGGTGGCATTCCATTAAAAATTGCTAGATGAATCTGCTTCTTTAAAAAGCATAACAATGTATTTTGTGAAAATGGGAAATTTTCATAGCAGGCGTAATGCAGTTTAAATGGTGAGGCACTGCTAAATTTTATAGAACTCAGACACATTTTACAGCTCTGACAGAGTATAATAATGCCTGGCTGACCATACTGCATGTAATAAAATCCTCCTGTAATGTAATGTCACCCATATAAAAAGAGAAATAAAAAGGACTTTGCAAAAATATTTTCCTGTTAAGGTTACCATCTTGTGTTTTGGAGGGGGTTTGCTTCTGTGTCATTAAAAAAAGTAAGCCAAGTGTTCATGGAATTGACTATTCAAAACAAACAAACAAAAGTAAGAAGACCCTGAACGTAAAAAAAAGTGAGCAGGTTAGTCTTAAAAAGACCAGGTGGCATGTAATGGGCAGACGAGATGCAGTTGCCAGGCACGGGCTGTGAGGAAGTTCTACCACAACGAGACTTGGTTTAGGTATTCCCTGGGCCTTTGGATGGGGAAGGGGCTAGACTGGAATCAGAATGGCCACTGTTTTGCTTTATACAGGACAGCTCTCTAACTGAAGAGATGTCAAAGGCCAGTTCTATGTCTGAAGGCATTCTTGGTGTGACTTAGATGCAGAAAGGATTAGAGTACAGGAGCCTTAGTGAAGTTGCCATTGGCTGTTTCTACTGAGAGAGCAGGCAGGTCACCTCCCTTACTATGGTGCAATGCTCTGTATTTGTATTTCAGCTGCAGTAATTGTTTCTAAACCTTCAAGTCTGCACCCACTAGGAAATGCAAATTGTTTCTGAATGTGCACCCTCTTTTCTTTGGTGATGCATTTCTTTCTGAGCAAGGTACAGTGGTACCTCAGCTCACGAATGCCTCAGTTCACGACCAAATCGGGTCACGAACAAAAATTTCATTAAAAAATTGACTCAGGTTGTGAACTCCACATTGGGATGCGACCACAATCATAACCATCCTCCCACCCCCCCGAGTGGGGAGATGGCCACGATCATGCTGGGGGCGGGGCGGAGATGGCCGAGATTGCACCCGTCTTTCCTGCACAAGCACGCCAGTGATTGTGCCCAGCTTTCCTGCATGAGCGCAACCACGATCTCATCCATCTTCCTGCCCCCAACATGATCACACCCATCTTCCCCCCCCCCCCGAGTGCACCCACGTTCGCTCCTGTCTCTCCTCCTGCAGCATGCTGGGATGATGGGCGTGTGCAGGGATGACGGGCAGGATCGCAGTTGTGCTGGGGGGGCGGGGAGATGGCCGCACTCATGCTCGGGGTGGGGGGGGGAGATGGTGTAAACTTTGTTGTTCTTTGTCACTTTGCTTCATATTTTTCTCATTTAAAAAAAAGTTACAGAACAGATTAACCTTATTTACATTGGACCTTATGGGGAAATTTAATTTGGCTCATGACCAATTTGGGTCATGACCAGAGTCCTGGAATGGATTAAGTTCGTGAGCCAAGGTACCACTGTACACGCAATGTAGCTTGAAATACAGCAAATATTGAGTTCTACTGTTGAAGTCTAAAGGCTACATCCTGCTTGTCTGCAATAGGAGCAGATCTGGTATGATCCTATCCATTTCTGGACTCTTAACCCAGAGCCCTGGACTCCAAGTTCCCAGCTCCAGTCCTGGCTCCCTTAACAATGTGAAAGCGCTTCTTCAATTGTAGCTATTTTTCTGGGTTGAGATCCTGATCCTTTATGGTTGAAAGCAGGGCTTCCTTTAGCAAATGGGTAACTATGGCTTGAAACAAATATGTGCAATACTGTGCTATTGTAAATCTGATTTGTCAATTTTGCAGCATAACATCAAAAAGAGCTCCAGCATTCCTTTGACATTTTCATTTCTCTGAATTTGGCGACGGAGTTCTCCAATCTAAAAACTGCATACAGAAATGAACACATTGAGGAGACGTTGAATATATGGGCGTATATGTTAGGAAAGTACACTTTGTATTAGGCAACTTGCTTCCAATAAAATTGGTACATTAGATAAATTGTGCACAAAAGTGTCTGCCTTCAGAGAAATGCAAACAAAAATGCATACTAATGTTCATGCAACCTCTTTTTAAAAAAAATCTCACAATTCAGGATGATCTGAATTGGAAATCAGAAAAATTCTCAACTTTCAGGACAATACAACTTGAAGACTGGAACAGTGCGAAACTGAGATTTAAAAAATGGATAGATCCACTCATTCTTGGAGATGAGGATGGGGAAGTATCCCAAGACACTGAAGACAGTGATATAGCAGGAGACAGGAATGAGTGGATCACAAAAGAACTTGGGCTAAAGAAAAGGTGCTTGGAGAAATACAAAGACAATTAAAATGAGTATTGGTAAAGTTAGGAAATGCTCCCACAGGAAAGAGAGAGAGCCCTTTAATTTTGAAAAACACACATGCTTAAACATTCATATACTCAGTGCTAAGAAACATTTATTTTCCACCCCCAGAGGAATCCTTCCAGGTACATTTTAGTCTTTCAGACACAGTTTTGGAAAATATTTTACAGCTGTGATCCTATGTTCACTTAGTAAAATAAGGCCTAAATTCCCAATGTGCCCAGGCTACACAGTTGGGTACTTTCTCTGTGTTTGTGAAATGTTGTTTATATGATAGGAAGCTTATCCGCTATTAAAATGGAGCTGGATGATTTCTCTAAAAAGAACTGCAAAGGAACACTCTTAACCTGTCCTATTATCATGTAAAAGGAACTTCTAACTATCTTAACAATGGTAGACTTTATAAAAGTTACATGGTGAACTAAGATAATTATACACCAAATCCCAATATAAGGGCCCAGTTCAACTGTGGAATATTTGCCTGTCTTATCTATTATTGGACCTTTTTACACCAAGGCCTAATTAGTCTTTTATTCCTTAAAACAGAAGGCCTGGCAATAATCCCATACCCTTTGGAGTTTCAAAGTTGAGTGATAGTTACTCATTTAATAGATAATAGATTAGTCCTTGAGAATTTATATCCCTGGATGTCTCCCTTTGGCTGAAAGCAGTGTTTCTTGAAGTTAAGTTACAGAGTAATTCTAGAATATTGCTGCTTCTGGTATGCACCTACTTTGTTTGAGACTTTAAAATGTTTAAGGTGACAGTTGTAAGTACCTGCTTTTCTCAAAGGAGAGCATTCCAAGCTAGAAGGTTCACTCTGAAGGTGAGCTAGGAGAAGAAGGGGAGGAATACGTTACTAAAATGCCAGATTGTCACCACTGCAACAAGCAATGCCAGGGTCAACAAGCAAGGATTGTCACCAGCCACTTAGCTAAAGTGGCTGGTGACAATCCCACCACCACTGATTGAGGGGCAGCTACTATAGAACAAAAAGGTCAGAGGGGAAGGATGTGAGTTCATCACCCAGGAATTTGCCATCAAGCCAAATAAGTAGACCAATTAAGAAAAGTCCAGCACATACAATTTAGTCCATATGCAGCATGAATCTTCATGAGGGTGGAACTGGCCTTCTTTTGAAGGGGAAGAGAGCCAAGGCACTCACTTTGGAATCACCAGACATGGACGAGAGCCAACTCCACGAATCAGAAGTGCTTGAATAGACACTACTTGCTAATACCTTTACACCCTGTACTGTAAAGCCAACTCCAACTGGCCAGCCTAGCTCAATAAAGGACTTCATTTTAGAAGCCTATTGCCTTGATCCGCCAGAAGGGAGAAAGCCATACTGATAACATTGGAGGTCAAGGCATGTAGCCATGCCTTTATCTCATTAAAGCTTATAAACCCACCGCTAACCAACCTGAAGTCTAAGCACACATAACTGCATTTGTCCATAGTGCATGCATTCTGCTCCCCCTTTGTCGCTTCCTCCAGGGTTGAAATTTAAATTCCTTCAAGCAGAACTTCTGTTATTTTGTAAAGTGCCATATATATTGATTGTGCTATATAAATAATAAAAAACAGCATTAATAACTTCAGTATGTCTTGTCATGTTTTTATTTGGTGAGTAATTGTTTGTCATGACTTGTACAATCATTCTTACTTGCTCTCAGGGTTCTTTGTCACATCATTTTTAACTAACAGCTTTGAGTTAGGCTGTTAGATAGTTTATCTAATTAGGGGAGCTGCTAATGAGCTGCTATCTACTGAGGATCATGATATTTTCTCATTTTTCAGAGATGCATGGTGTAGGAAGGTTTCCTAACACTAATAAGATAGTACTTGCTCATTTATCACAAATCATTCCTCTCATTCTATGAGGGGTTTCATTCAGCTGGACTTTCACCTGTCCCTTTCTATTCATTTACTTTGGGCGTCCTATCTTTTAATGATAAACATTTCCATCATAGTTGTCTCCTGTTTTCAGTGTCTCTAGTAAGTGGAATAAAGCTTTTTTCCCACCTTTTCTTGGCTGTTTGCTGTCCTGATAATTTGCAGTTGCAAGTTGATATCCAAGGTAAATTGAGTCATCCTACTTTTCAGCAGAGAAATAATTATTTTCTTAAGATTGATTATTCTGTTATTAGAAATATATCTTTCTTTGGCAGTTGCAGTGATGAACCAGAAATATTAAAATATCAATTAAAAACTAAAATGAGAGAATAAAATAGGACATGTCTGATATAACAACACAGAAAACAAGAGTTTAAAAACAATGGGTCTTAGTGAGTTATGGTTTATTTAATTTCCATCGATTTCAGTTAGTTTAAGGACAATTAAGTCAACATCAACAAAAATCCTTCTTCAGATGCATGCATAGTAAAAGACAGAGGAAAGAAATGGTGTTTCAGCTACTCAATGAGAATAACAGATGACAGAAAAAGGCAGAAGTGCTCAGCTGTCATTTTGGATCAGTCTTCTCTCAAAAGAACATGTATGATCTCCCTGACAAAAGCGAAGTATAAGCTGAAGGGGCAGGATTGCAGTTTGACATGAATAAGCAAATGGTCAAGCAACACCTCATTATTTTCAATAAATTCAAATCTCCAGGGCCTGATGAACTCCAACCTGGAGTAATAAAGAAACCAGCAGAATGATATCCCATTCTCACTGTTTTTGTAATCCACCTTTTATCTTCTTTCACATCATGTGTAACCATTGCTTCATTACCAGGTGGGGAACCAGCAAGCAAATAAACTAAGATATCTAGTGCTCCTTCTTTCTTCCACCACTGTTGTCTGGGCCAGAGCAAGAGGCAGGAGAACTAACAGGTTGCTGTGGTGAAGCAGAGGAAAAGTCTAGTGGGCTGTTGCTTGTGGAGCACTGTGGAAGTAAAGACCCTTTCCAGGTCCCTGTCACTGTCTGGTATGTGGACATCAGAAGTCATGACAGACGCACTGGAGCCAAGACAACAGAACCCAAGCCAATGCAGTGTCCAAAGCCCAGTAGCAAAGTTCCAGGCCAAGGTCACAATCCAGAAGTATGTATAAGGGCAAGATAATGACACAACCCAAGAGTCAAGAACTAGGAAGTCAAAGAAAAGTGCAGGTACCTAAGGCAGGATAACTTTGCAGAGTTTGGGAGCCATGAAGTTGTAGAAGGGCAGGGCAACAAACAAGAAGGCCTGTATTTCCGAGACAAGTTCTGGGGGAAAATCTTGCTCTTCTATAGCTCATGAGGACGCTGCAAGCTCTAACAGAACCTGGGACTGCTCCACAAATACTGAGATGGGACTTCTGGGTCTGACCACAAGATAGTGCCCCAGAGCAGCCTGGATAGTGACTGCCTTACCATGCTTGCCTTTGATGCCATTTCTGAGAACGAGCAGAATTATTGTGACAAATTTCGCTCCTCCCAAAAGCTTCATAGTGTTGTTCATTTATCTTTATTCCATAAGCTATCTTTCTGACATTTTGCAGAGGGCTTACAGAGTAGCATCTTTAATTGTATGTCACCTTCATGCACACTGAGAAAAGTAGAACATCTTGTTAAAAAAAGATATAGAACTTCAGATTTAAGATTCCTGACACACACACTTATCTGAATATCGGCAGGCTTTATTTCCTTAAAAAGAACTACTAGTCATTCACTTTTCATCCAATTAGGAGCCAAAAATAAAAAAAAATGTTATAGCAATTTGCTGATTTATGTAACATTCTCAAAAAACTGGTTTGCAGAATCACTGTGACTTACATCATCCATGTGTCTTGCCTAAGCCATGGTGAGCGTGAGCTCGGTTTGAGTAATTGCTGGGCAGGCATGGTTTGTTGTATCATATGAACCCAGGTGGCATGCCCTCTTGGAGAGCTAAACAACCCCAGTTAACACCTGGACTGCTGTTGGATTATCGGAGAACTAAGCAATCTTCCAACAGGCCATGTTACCTGGATTTTGTTGACCCAATGAGTCACACACAGTAGTGAGTATTCAAATTGTGACTGGTGTGCTTAAACAAGGCATGATGGTTTGTTTATGCAGTGATACAGTGAACTGGCCCACTGGTTTATCTGAAGCTTCAGAAGAGAAGGTAAAGGATAGATTTGGATGACCAGATAAGGAAAATAAGCCACAATGGTGCTTCCTAGTTACCATAATTCCTCTTACTGAGTGCACCTTGTTGTGTCATCCAAACCCAACAAGAGTAAGTGGCAGGGGTGTTTTACAAACTGCACTGCTTTCCTGATCCACCCTTGCCAGTTTCAGGTGATACAACAAGCCATGCCTAGTAAGGGTAATTATGGTAATTAGATAGCATGTGACCAGCACACTTGGGGAGAGAAAATAAGACCTGGTGGCTTATTTTATTTTCCTGATTGTCCAAACCTGGTCATCTGCTTTGCTTTAAATGCAAGTGAGCAGTCCATCCAAAGAGATCTGGTCTTGTACCATCTGTACTGGCTTCCAGTTGAAGTCTGGGCCCAATGTAAGGTGCTAGATATGACTTATAAAGCCCTTAACAGCTTGGGACCTGAATATCTGAAGGGGCTCCTCCTCCCATATGTACCTGTCCAGCCACTAAGATCTGGAAAAGAGGTCCTTTTTTTGGAGACCTCTTTGAAGCAGATCAGAAGAGTAGCTACCCAGAGAAGGGCCTTCTCCGTGGTGGCACCCCGGCTATGGAATGGGCTTGCTGTGGAATGGGCTTTTTTGTTCAGCCTGGCACTGATACTCTTTTCATTTCAGTGCCAGGCCAAACCCTTTTTATTTTCCCATTATTTTAAATGTTATTAGATTGATTTTATATATTATTATCCGGATACTTTATTTATTTATTTATTTATTTATTGTATTACTGCCCAGAGACACCGTGAAGGGCAGGATATAAAAGTTTTAAATAAATAAACAAACAAATGTGGTGG
Source organism: Varanus komodoensis (assembly GCF_004798865.1). Classification (NCBI taxonomy): domain Eukaryota; kingdom Metazoa; phylum Chordata; class Lepidosauria; order Squamata; family Varanidae; genus Varanus; species Varanus komodoensis. Next base: position 25,530,343 of record NW_025336598.1, on the reverse strand, counting down.
CTAAAGTGCTGTGCAAACAGATGTTGCAGCAATTTTGTTTTCTGTGTGTATGATCTGTTATGTCTATTAGGCTTTTATGTCATGGAGTACTATTCCATTTTTATTATTCTATTATGACTTCTATGTAGATTTAAATGTATATGTATTGGGTTAGGATTATAACAAAAAAGCAATCCCAGCGATCAGTGAATTCATTTACTTTTGTACTGGCATAATGACCTGATAGCAATCTTTTCTTTTTACTCTCCCTGTTTTCTCTTCTAGCAACTTTTTTTTTTTCAACTCATTAACTTTCACTCTGTGCTTGAAGCTTTTGGTATAGGTTTGTTTTTCCACAGTAACATAGACACTATCCACCATAAACTACATCTCTCCAGTATGTTGAAATGGAAAGTTACTTTCTGCTATTTGGGAAATAATAGCAGCATTATACCTATTTGCAGGAGAAAATATAACTCAAGAAAAGTGATGTTTAGAATTTTCATTTCAGTCCTTGTTAGTGTTCTTATACAACAAAGGGATGGCGCACTTTCACCATAAATAAACTGACAATCATACCCAGAAAGTGAAGTGATTGAGTAAATGAATCTAAGGAAGAACTGTGCATTTTTAAGATGCTCCATTTTTTAAAGCCCTCAGTGTTTGTTTGTTTGTTTGTTTTTTTGCTTTATTCATTTTATTTGTACTGTGTCTTTCTATCAAAAATGACACTCAAAGGTCCCTAACAAAGTCACCCAAATCAAAAATGAGTCCTTCTCTCTCTCACTCTTTCAGTCACCTTCTTTTTTAATCTCTCTCTTTTAGTGCCAGCAGAGTGGCACACATATTCTAAAGACATTCCAACTCAAGTTTTATTATGGTAGCGGAAACCAGTAAGGCTGTCTTCAAAATACAAATTAAGATTAATGCAAATATGAATAATAAAAGAAACAGGTATAAATAGACTTCTAAGTGACAAGCCATTAAGGAAGTGTGACCTCAGCGTAAGAAGTTGATACCATACTGAGGGCCTTGCCTCCCTCCCAAACTCAAATCACCATTTCCCTGAGTTTTAGGAATATCTGCATGCCATCCAGCCAACAACTTAGAGTGACTGATACTCCTTTTTCTTTACCTGACATCTAAGCTAGAATTAGGTGTGCCTACTGCACCCACCTCATTAAAGGTGCCTTCCATGTACCTGAAGCTCCTGGACTTTCTGCCACTTTCTGGTTTATATTGGAGTCCACCATCCTTGGCATCTCAGCTAGGAATCCCATCTGCTTTTCCTCCCCTAACTCAGAATCTATTCCCACATCCCCTGAAGGCTCTTCAGCAACAGAAATGGTCCCATCCCTGTGGAGAGTTGCACCTAATGAGCTAATTGCTCAAAGGACAACTTAATAGCAATGAGTATTCACAGTGCTGTTGAGCTATCATTGTAATTTACTGGTCCTATTTCCAATTTGTTTGTTCATTTGTTGCATTCTAAATATGGCATTTCTCTCAATATTATGTAGTCTTCTTCCAGTTTAAAAAAGAATTAACTATCTGCCAGCCTTCCATTATGACATGTTTCCCTTTTTGATTCCACCCAGAAAAAAACCTTGTTTTTCAACTGTCAGTTTACATGCTACCTATTCTTATGTATATATAAACACATTCCAGTCTGAAACTGTCTGTCTATATAATGCATCACTGACAAAAGTTACTTATCATGCTGCTTAACAAAGCACTGAAACAAAGATGGGGGAATATTTCATATGCAATTTTGTGTTTGTGTTTTACAAAGAATTTATGCTGTTTTCAGAGTTTCTAAAATCATTCTTGAGAACAAAAGCCAGATGAAATCTATTGTGGTGAGGAGTAACATAACAGATATTTAAACATTAAAATGCCCATTAAAATCCCCAGTGGGGCTACATGACAGTTGTGAAAGTAGAATAAATCACTTCTATAGAAATCTTACATAACTGATGGCCCCACAGAGTACGAGAGAAAAAGGAAAAATTAGAGGAAGTGCAGATGTTTCTGTCCTCTGGACTAATTATAGCTGGATAGAGAGGGGAATATACACAATCTCAGAATAATACACAAAGTACAGCCCAACAAAAAGTACACAATAAAAACATGTCAGTTAAAAGAAGTGCATTTTAAACAGTAGGTAATACTGAGTAAGAAACTCTTCAGTGCTTAATTCCATAAACATGCACTGAACCCAAATGTGCCTACAACTGATTAGACATGATTAAGGTTGCACTGTAGCAAACATGGTCTTCACCACTCACATAAAGCAAGAAGCAAAGGGACTCACTGCATGACCAGCTGTAGGCTATTTGAGGCCCTCGGCCTTTTGAAATCACCTTGGGTACACTGTCTAAGGGAACTCACCCCAGTCCAAGTCAAACCAGCCAAAAGTGCCTGCCAGTTTTAATGTGTTGTGTTTTAATTTTATCATAGTGCCTTGATCTAGCAAGGGCAACCCCTGCAGAAAAACCCACTTCTGCTTGACCCCAGATCTGCAAAGAGATGAACTGAGGATGGTTTCATTAGTTTCTTGTTTCATGAAATTGAGCTAATTCCAGAGTCACAGACATACATCCCTTTTCCTCTTTTGCCACCATCCTGTCTGTTTTTAATATCTGGACCAAGTTAATTAACTATTTTCTAAAGTAAGAAAAATGATGTGGAATTATATATTGTGTATTTTGAATACCCCTTGTGAAAGCTTCACTTATTGGTCAGTATAAAGATGATGATGAAGATGGTGATGGTGGTGGTGGTGATGCAGTAGGAAAAATGCTGGGGTCCTGTTGAATATCTTTTTACTGATTCTTCTGTCCTTCCAAACAACAACCCCTCACACACACACATGCACACACACACACAGACACACTTTCCCAGGAATACTAATATTAGAATATTTGCTGGCCTGGACAAATATTCCTTGCCTACATTTCTGAAATCCACCTGCGATGTGTCCTGTTCAAAGTGGTTTCATATCATCCTTTCAGTGCAATTGTTTGGATATTGTGCTGTTGCTCGGGTAATACAAATTGTTTATGAAGCTTGCCCACACTCATACATTTTCCTATCAGACCTGCAATTGCTTCTGATCTCTTGGGAACTCAGCCAGCCAGGCATTTTGTCTTTATTTTATTAACCACTCATTCATTCAGCCTGTGTGTTTACTCAGCCATAGATGAAATACACATAGGGGTGTACATTTATATATTTTGTTTCTCTATCAAGGTGGAGGGCAGATCTGTGATTATTAATAAATAGCTTTCTTTCATCCCATTGGCATGCAAAAACACAGTGTGTTATCAAGATGGAGCATTAGGGTTTCACTGAGAGTAGGTTCCAGAGTTTTCTGGGGTCTGGGAAAGGGCTGTGGTGGAGGCCCCTCCCTCTGCCACATAGACAGGTAGGTCCATCTACAGAAGATACTGGAGGGAGGGAGAGCTTGCTATCCTCAAAACATCAAAAGCATAATTTCTAAGAACACCTTCTCCAAGAAAAAGTCATCAGGATAGTGAACAAGGATCAAGCCTAAAGGGTTCCAAGATCCACCAAACCTTGAACCAGTTGCAACCTGTTGGAAGGGTAAAGAAACCCTACCAAGCACAAACACACAGACTAGTCTGTTCTGGGACCAGGAAGGCCCTTGAGGACCCCAACATAGAAGCTATGAAGAATTTCCCCTCAGCATCCTGCTGAATTCTCAGCTTAAACATAGACCACTTGCCTGATGTCTGGACATCATCTATGCCACAGAACAACCCCATGAGCATCCTCTGGCATCCCAGAACAAGGCAGTGCCTTCCAAAAGGATAGGTACAGACACTTATGTGGACGTGTAGTTCTCAGATCCCTCAAGCAGGAGATGAGCACAACAGTCGCCTTCTGCCCAGGATTCCCAGTAACCAGTGTACCTAGGTATTCTGTCTCCAATACTGGAGCTAACACACAGCCATCAAGATCAGTAGCCATTGATAGTCTCCTCCTCCGAGAATTTGCCCAATCCCCTTTGAAAGCCATCCAGATTGGTAGCCATCACTATATCTTGTGGAAGTTAAGTCCATAGTTTAACTATGCACTGAGTGGAGAACTTCCTTTATTTGCCCTGCTTCCCCCACTATTCAGCTGGATAAGATTAGCCTGGGTTCAAGGGATGAGGAAAAGTACTTCCCTCTCCACTTTCTCCACACCATGTATACTTTTCAGCACCTCTGTCATATATTGCCTTACTTCCCTCTTCTAAACTAAGCAATTTCAGCAGTTAGGGAAATGGCTCCAACTCCTTGATCATTTAGTTGCCCTTCTCTGCTCTTTTTCCAAACCAGTAGTGTTCTGTTTCAAGTACAGTGATCAGAACTGTACATAATATTCTTAAGTGTGATCACACGCAAGATTTTTATTAGGAGATTTCATGAACACTTATCTGTTGCCCATTTTATTGACCTATACATGATACTGTTGTGAGGGAACCCTCTGCAAGTATTGGAGGTTACAACAGGATGCAGAGATGGCTCACCACATGGTTATCTTGCATAGGTTGAGTCTTAGTCCATATAGAATTAAGGGCAACAGAGATTCACTTATCACAATCACTGGTGATATAGAAAAGTCATTGTCATTAGTGAGCATAAATCTTAACTGTAAGGGAAATCTATGAGAGTTTTTCCTCTCCCAACCCACCCAATTTGTTTTTCCTCTCACTTAGCCTGCCTTTTTGTAGTTGACAAATGAGGACTGGGTGACCCTGAAAGCTGCTGTATTCAAATTGCATTCTTGAAAATGAAAAATTAACTCCACCACTAATGCATCTGTTTTCCAAGGATCAATATGTCTACAAGATGCTTTAGCGTTCAGTGTTAAACTCAATGCTTCCATGAATATTCTTCAGTGATCCACATATTAGGATTTGGCTCTCCATTAAAAGCACCTGCAATATCCTTGCAATCCCTTCTCAGGCATGCCCACATTGAAATAGTCTGCAACCTCTTGCAAAGGTGAAACCTTGTCTCCACTCAAACAGCTCATAATTTTCAACGGCCAATATGCCAGTGCACCATTGCAGTAAACATGCCTTCTGCAGGAGACAGCTGAATGCCTTATGATCTCAAGTACAGCTTGAACAACAATAATCAGTGGTCTCTTTCCGTTAGTGAAGGATGGATCTTTCCGTGCATCCTGTTCCTTTCTATGCCAGGCACACTGGGTTTATTAGGTAACTGAAGCATACTTGAGGTGAGATTTTTCAGGACCTTTTCACTTATGCATGCTCATCACTTCATTCCTGCCATCTCAAACAATGTAAGTGGGCCATCAACAGGTTGAACACCATACATACAGCACTTCACAAAGCTGTATCGTTTTTAACCAACGTCATATTAATGCAAGCAAGCGTCAGCGACGGAGTGTAGAGAAATCAGGTTATATACATGCACCTACAATCAGATCTTCATGTCTAAATTATCACATTGTGCTGATGATCTGTAAGACCAAATTGCTATAGATGAGAAAGCTGCCTGGGTTTTGAAGTGTTCATTTGAGTCATATTAATAAAGCATAATGATGTTTCTGACTCAGTTATATCTGTTCTTTTATGAGCCAAGGGATAAAACTATTCTGGGACAATCATTTCAAGCCATAATGAATCACCACATTGCAAGTAACCCTTTCACATCCTTTGACTGGATGCTGAAATAATTCCTTTCTCTCTCTCACATCCATATGCGCACCAATTGTCTCTTCCAAGCTCCAGTAAGATCCACTGACTTTTCTTGCTAGGAACATTGGACCAGACCATCTAGTCCAGCATTTATTTATTTATTTTTTGATTTATATCCTGCCTTTTTCCTACAAAGGGCTCAAGGCAGCTTACATCATTCTCCTCCTCCATCTTATCCCCACAACAACAACCCTGTGAGGTAGGTTGGGCTGAGAGTCTGTGACTGGCCCAAAGTCACCCAGTTGGCTCCATGGCTGAGCGGGGACTCGAACCCAGATCGCCTGAGTCCCAGTCCCATGCTCTTAACCACTACACCACACTGGCATTCTCTTCATGCAGTGGTCAATCAGCTGTTGCCCATGTTCCCCAGCATCTTGGCTCTGAAGCAACATATACCATCATGACTAGTGACTGTCAATAGGGGTTTCCTCCATGAATTTGTCCAGTCTCCCACTAAAGCCTTCCAAAGGACTGGCCATCACTTCTTCTTGAAGAAATGAATTCCATAGTTTAATCATGCACTTGACTATAAAGTACCTCATATTACTTGTCCTGAATCATCCACTATTCAGCTTTATACAATGACCACAGGTCTAGTAATATGAAAGAAGCAAAATCCCCCCAAACATTTTCTCTACATGATAAGTAATTTTGTATATCTCTATCATGTCTCTTCGCATTGATATTTTTGGAAAATTAAATAATCTGAAATGTTGTAAACTTTCCTCATAGAGGTGTTGCTCCAGCCCTTTGATCAATTCATTTGCTCTTTCTGCAGTTTTTCCAGATCTACTTTGGTGACCAGAACTGAACACAGTATTATAAGGCTGCTCATATGGTAAAGTTGCATTAAAATTTTATGATCTTGGCAGTTTTATTTTCATTTCCTCTCCTAATTAGGCATATTCTAGATCACGCCTTTTTTACCACAGCAGCACACTAGGCTGACATTTTCATCAAGCTGCCCGTCACAGCCCCAAGATATGTTTCTTGGTCATTCAGCACTAGAAGACCTCTCCTTTCCCACATCAACTTCTGATTCGCTTTACCATGCTGGATATATTACCTTCTTGTCACCAGATTAACCAACCTCCCTTTCTGGAAATTTTGCTCTTCCAATCCTTCAATCCCAGTGTGTCTCCCATTTTACTTGGAGAATTTATAATCTGCGTGTCTCTTCAAATGCGCTATGTGCTTTACACATTTTGGCAAAAGAAAAACAAAGAAAAGAGAAACTCTGACATCTCATGTTTGCTGATAGAGACTGAACTAGCAGTGACTGATCAAGGAAGAATGTTTGGGGGTTAAAATATCAGCACAATATTTGGCTGCTGTACAAAAAGCAGACTAATTCTATGTTGAAAATCAGGAGAAAGATAATAAAAAAAATCTAACATCATACAATCCTTAAATAAATTTACACTATGATCATACTTTAATACTGTGCACAATACTACTGAGTTCACATCCTGTTTTGAGATTCCTATAGGTATCCATGCAAACACAGCTCTGTACTCAATAGGACTTTGATCTAACCCAGGAAGACTCTTGCTATATTCCTTCGACTATATTCCTTCGCAATCTATATTCTTTAATAACATCATTTTACTATATCCAAAGGAAAATATTAACTGAATCAACAGCATTACCTTAAAACTAGGAAATTAGTACAAACTGAATGGAAGTTCAAAATTAAGTGACTATTTAAAAAAAAACTTACAGAGAAAATCCTTGTCTCAAGTCCAGCAAATCTAAAGTGAATTTGTCAACCCCATAAATATGGAGAGGCTAAAAAATAAAATGAAAAGAAGGGAGGAGGATGGGAGAGCTTGTTCTGTTAGTTACTGAGGACAACCCATTTATTTAATTTTTATACATTTAAAAAATTCCTATACTGCTCTGAAGCAGAGCTGAACCTAAGACTTTGAAGGAAAGATGCATCCAATACAGATGCATTATTAGATCCTTGACAAGGAACATGCAGAAGTTAAGGGCTCACACAGCTGTCCTTGACCAAAGTTGTATCAAACGTCAAAACTGAGAGCCAGCACCTTGATATTAGCAAACACAAACAGGTGGAGCTTCTGGTGGAGCTAGTTATATGTTCCTGGAGGCTAATATACTTCCTAGTGTGGCTGGCATATGCTTGACTAACTGTTGCTTCCCAATAACATTCAGGACCAATATCTGAAGCCATATATTTAATTCGCGTCCATTGTATTTTTTCAGCTATTATATTCAGCTGCAATCACCAGTCCTTATCTCACCAGTCCTTACTTTTGATAGAATGTAATAAAACTGAGCACCTGATTTCTTAACCCAAAAGAACCAGCTCCTTTCAACTCCAAAGAGCTCTTCCTACTGCTCTGTCCTGTAGCTGGTGTAGAGATAAGCCAAAGAATGGCTGAGACTGGCAAAGAGCATACCCAGTGGGCCTCTGATAAAGCTTCCTCCATCTTAAAGAGGAGGATGAAGATGGAAAGAAGATAGTAGCATCTCCAGAAGGAGTCTGAAGAAAGTGTCTTCATAGGGGATAATTCCAAATAATTCTCCACCAGCTGCTCTTGGTAAGTTGAATAAAGTAGGCTAGCTGCATAGAACAAGGAACTAAAGATGACCCTGCTGTTTGATGGAGACCAACCAGGCATACGTCAAGGCATGGATGAAGCTCATGAGTTGGTGTGATTTTAATATCTGTTTTAACAGTATCACTAAGAACCTGAGAGACCTGCCCTGGAACAGAGCCAGAATGTGGTGGGATCAGTTCTTTAATTCATAAAATTTCCTTGCAGCAGGTGAACCCTCTCAAGTAACTGTGAGACCTTCTTTTTTTCCTTTCTTTGCAGCAAAAGAAGCAATGTGGAGCACCTGTCAGACACAGCATGGACACTGCAATCCAGGACAGAATTCACTGGAGACATGCTCATTGTGGCATAATGATTTTCCAGAAAGCAATCCAGTTGGCTTGTTGTCCAAAGCCAAAAACACATTCCTGGCCACAGCCACCATCATAGAATAGAAGAAACTCAGAACCAAAACACTCAAGTAATGAAATTTCCCCTTTCGGTAAATTTAGCTCAGCATTAGAGCAAAGCCTTTGAATACAAAAGGTCCCCCATGCAATTGCTGGCAGGCCCAAGAAAGGCTTCCCCAAATCAGTGCCTGTCTGTTGCTTGGAAAGCCAAAGACAGAAAGCATCCAACTGAAAGCATCTAACAGAGGTTTTTTGATCCTCTGTGCTAAAGAGACACTTTTTGAAATGTATGCGCCTTCTTTTTATCTGTATTTGTTTTCTTGACATTTGAAGCAATGGATACACTCCAAACATATTAAAACATACTTTAAAAAATTCTTAACCCATTCGCAAGCATAAATCCCCAGTGTTAAATAATGACGAAAGCTCTAGCTCACTCTGTTGACATTACACCTCTCCTTTTTTCAAAGATGAGGTAATCTTAACACTTGGGGAAAGTCTATCAAAAGAAATGATTTTACTGATCCTACATTGGCAAAAGATCCAGATCATTAAAGCTTGCTTCACCATTTTGGATTATTTATGTTCTCATCATTTCAGTTCTTAATGATGCTATGGAAATAGAATAAATTTCCAGAAGGCAGATACTATCTTACTCCTGAAGCTTCCTTTTGTTTTTACCTATAGAAAGTGTGTGTGAGAGAGGGGGAGGGAGGGGGGAGGGAGGGAGAATGAGAGAAGATGCTTTATTGTACTGGGATACTAACGAAAACCCACAATGTGCCATGTATCCAGAGGAAAGCATGCATTAGAATGGAAGTAGAATTCCTTTCAGAAATCTCTTTTCATACTGGAAAAACTTTTTTTTTTTAAATTTGAGATCTACCTCACCTTTCTACCAAGAAAGGTGGCATGCACACAGTGGTTATTAATATCAGATCAACAATTCACAAAACTGTGCTTTCTACATTTGCAGAAATGAGATGGCTGGCTAGAATTTTGATTTTGTTTGATGTTGAGCTATTCAATTTCCTTTGTAATATCATCCCAGGATGTACCTGATTGTAAAACTCATGACGGAGTTTTTTCTGACAATGTCAAAGGGATTTTGAATAAATGAAGAATTGTAAGACTCTAGTTTAACATACAAGCATTATAACAGGAGGACTGCCTATTTCCAGCAACTCACTTTCTTCCTTGTTAGACCTGCAATTACATACTATGCCATGGAATATCTGTCTGGCTAATTTTCTAACAGGCTAGCATATAACAGGATTTTTGTATTTGGATCAGGCCAAAATGAAGATAATGTACATTTTATATTGCCCTCTCTATAATGTATGCTCTTTTGGATTTGTTTTTGGGTTCTTTTTCTCTCTTTCAGTCTGTTCTATGGTTTCTGTGCTTCATCATAGTTTCTCTGGTTGTCTGAACCTGAATCTTATATTCCATAGGCCTGGTTCCTTGGTTTCCACAGAGTTCCCTGGGAAGAGTGGCAGCTGCTGTAGGATCTGCTCCAGCATCTAACATGGGCTGGTGGGATATGTACCAACAACAGGAGAACTAAGTTAGGATGGTGGAAAGCATGCTAACATAGCAACCATCAAATCGTCTGTCAAGCACACTGAGGCAAGAAACTGAGCACCATGGAAACCATGCAGATTGCTTGCCATGATGTGTGAACCCAGCCACTATGTTAAAGAAGAACATAATTTTTGTACTTGGACATTTCCTTGCTTGTCTACAAAACATCATTTTTGTAGTCTAAGAAACACCATAGCAACTGTTGCTTTCTATCTATTTGTATTCTTATTCACAGCAATGCACTTATCTTATTTATATACAAGTTTATAGCATTTCCTCAGGGAACTGTTCTGGGCCACACAGTACATGAATGAAATTGCTACAAGATAAATATACCACACTAACAGTGATAAAGAAAAACAGGTGGAAAATTAAATTACTTATTTAGAAAAGGAATTATTACAATTTTGGATGTGGTACAGTATATCTACCAGAAAGGCCACTTCTGTCTCTGTTGCCCCAGTCATCCATGTTGAGCAGGAAATTCTGCAGGATGGTTCCTTCTCACATGTCCTCAATGTGCGGAGGCTGGTGGGGACTTTTAGGGCAGGGGTGGTGCATACCCTTGTCCATCTTAACCATATTTATGTTCCCACATACACCTGTTTTCAGTGTGCCCAGAAGATGGTGCTGGGTCAAGGATAAGAACAACAGATCAGGTGTAATCTCAGGGCAGCCATCACCAACTTTGACAATGTTATCCATATTTCTGTCCTAGATTCTTGGACCTTCTAGCTTCAACACAGAGCAAATGTAAAATAAAGGAACACTTTCTAAAACAAAAGTACCTCTTAAATATTCCTTGGGAAATTGTGCCAGTCTTCACATTTTCAGGATTTAATTTGCAGATGTTGGTGACATTGGCAGCAGCAGGTTTTTACTCACCCATCCCTTGTTTGGATTCCCATTAGAGTCTGAATTCCAGAATTACATTTTCCACTGGTGTACTGAGACAGAAATTTCATTTAGAAGAAACACACACACACACACACACACTGACACAGAGACAAAGGTTTATCCATTCACTTCAGAAGTGCATTATGTCTAATCTCTAATGTACTCCTCTCTAGCAGGCTTTCCTTCCAGGTGGCAAGTTCACCTGGCAGCCAAACAATGGCTCTTGTATCCACCCTGGACTTCCTGCTAGGTCCTCTGTTAGATTTGCTGTTCAGGTCCAAGGAGATAATGGATATGAATGGGACAGGGCCCAGGATGTAGTCAGAGAGGGTATTGGATGTCCCAGTCACGTTGGACCCCCTTAGAACTTCAATGGATCCTTGTAGGTTTGCAGTTGTACTGAGGTTACCTCTTAGTCCTGGTGAGATGGGATCACACAGGTTCACTGGTGGGTGGCTTCACTAAACGACACCAGTTGTAATACATACTGAGATCCTTTAACCTACTAAATACCTGACACCTCTTTGAAATGCACCTTTGAGAGGAGGTGACTTACAATGGAAAAGAAAAAGGTAGGGGATAGTGCAACATTTCTTCTCACCTGCTTTCTTCTCTGAAATTCTCCTCATTCCAAGAATGATTTTTAGTAGGGATGTACACTATGGCCAAATCAGTCCGTCATGGATTATTTCCAATGCTCCCTGAAATGAAGTTCTGATCACCTACCAAAGTGACCAGAACTGATACTGGGTCCTGCGGAAGGCTTTGTTTACACTACAGTTTTGGAAAGGAAGACAGAAGTCTCTGAAAAGTGTGTTTTTTACTTTTGTTTCTCTAAATATTGAAGGGAAAAAGGGAGTGGTATTGAGTGACTGACAGCTACATTTTCTAATCCCAGGTCATACATATTTTTGAGGGACTCTCCAATCACTGTGTGTCAGGAGAGGGTAAAGGTGCTGGACATTCTTCCAATGCTAGCAGGACTGGTTCTGGGGAAACAAGACTTAAACTTGTTTTCAAGCAACATAACTCCCAGACAAATAGGCAAAATCACATTTTAAGAATCCTGTCCTTATGGAACTTTCTGCTAGTAAAAAACCTAATGTATCAAGGAACAGAGTTGGCTTTGTTTGTTTGTTGGCCCAGAGGCTACAAAGATTTTAGTATGAATTATTTTCTTCTCTGCCTGTTCAATGTTGGAAGGGCCCCTCCCCTCCTGGCCGCAGCAAGAAGTCCTTGCATCATTCTGCAAGGTCTTGTCCTTTTCTCTGCTGATAGGAATCAAAGAAACCTTAAATAATAACAGAAAAGTTTGAAACAGTCCAAGAGGGTCTCCAGATAGAAAGTTCTCAGACCCTTAACGATTGGCATGATTAGACAAATCAATATTTCATTGCCACTTTCTGACTTCATTATCCAGGCTTATTTCCGTCCACAGTTGCCACCCACTTTGATGCATTTTACACTTGTAGACTTATTTGTATTTGTCAATTTCAGAAAAAGGATTGACAAGACCAGCCTCTATGTATGTAATTGCCAACTGCTGAAGTGGTTTTGTTCTCGGCTGAAATCAATTGTGAGAAGAGTATGTGCTAAACAGAGGAAAACTGAATGGAGGAAAGTATACATTTATAAACTTCAAATTTGTGCAAAATTATTCCATCCTTCTATGGTACTGAAATAAATTTTTCAACAAACATAAGCTAATATAATGTCAATTATGTTAAACACATGCTTTGTTGGAGCATCCATATGATGAATGATGACAGGTGCCGAAGATAAATTATGCCCTATTAGGCCTGAAATTATGTTTCAGTAAATCTTGTTTAGTTAGTTGGTTAGATTTAAGAATTAATAAGAACATAAAAAGAATTATACTGTATCAGTCCAGAGGACTATCTAGTCCACCATCTATTCCCAATCACTGGGAATAGGCAGATGATGATCATGATGAAGATGCACATAATGGCCAAATAGATGCCTCTAGGAAATTCGCACTCATTCCTGCTTTTAAAAGTGACTGGCATTTAAAAAACATACTTAAGAGAGCATATACAGCAGGGAGGGAGTCAATTTTGTCCCCCAGATTCTGGGACATCCTGGATTTTTAAAAAAAATCAGTAGCAAACTACTGTATAGCACTGTAAACCATCAGCAAAAATGACGAGCAAATTCACTGGCATCATGAATGGTGGTGGGAAAATACTGCTGCCTACCCTGATGTAAAGCATCATTACTAGCAACCACTGATAGTTTTAACCTCCATGAAATTGCCAAATCCTCCCATGAATTTGCAGAACCCCCTTTCAGAACCACCCACATGGGCAGGGATTCCTTTTTGCTGTCCTGAATATCTCACCAGTTAGCTTCAGTAGACGGCCCCAGATTCTTATGTTCTGAGGGGAATCAAGAGGAGCTTTGTACCTTGGACATCAGTGAAGCAGGGGTTAGGTCATTAATGCCAGGTGAGTAAGCCTAGAAGACCTACCCCTTGGTTGAAAGTTGCTAGTTCAAGTATTTTGGCTAAGTAGTGGAGCTCTGTACCCTTTGGCTTTTCCCTAAGGCCCAAAGATCAGAGGTAGAGCTCTTGATTGCACACAAGGTCCCAGGTGCAATCCTTGGGTACTTCAGCTAATAGACAGCAAGCAGTAGATGTTGGAGAAATGCTGAGAGGCCAGACAGACCAGTGGCGAGACTGGCATTCTAGTTCCACTCATTGCTTTTGGAATAGTAATAGCAGGCAATCTCTCTCTCTCCCCCAACACTCTCTCCCCACTCCCCTGTAACTGTTACAGGGTCAGGTACGCATTATGGCTCATTGTGACCATTGGCGTCATTGAACAATGAGCATGTTTTGAGTCCCCCACACTGTGGCACAGTGGATGGTGCTGTCTTTTCCCAATTGGTTATTCTGTTTGGTTTAATTAGGTCAGATTTGGCAGGCAAGCAAGAGATTATCCAGTGGAGTTGGGGTTAGTGAGCATCCAGACTCACCTTTTAGGTGACTGTCAAAATCCAAGGCTTTCCACTGAGGCCTTAACAGCCCAGTTATGTTGGGAGGAGTGGCTGCAGAGTTGGAGTTGGAGTTTTGTGATGCTGGGAGAATATAAGGGAAGGCTCCCAACACCAGATTGGAGTAACTGGAGGGATGGCGATTTCCCGGGCAATGCAGGAGCCAACAGTCTTCTCCTTCACAGAGCTGCACTATTCAATAAATGTAGCCCAGACTGTATCATTTTTCATGACACAACTCATCCTTTCCACCCACTGTGCAGGCAATATGCATGTCATCTCTTGATACTGCAGTGAATTTGTCCTGACAGAAATTCCTTACACAAATGGATCTTAAACGCCTATCCCAACTTAACTTACTGTTTGGATGGGCAAGCTGAGGGCCAAACCACAGGCTGTGCTATTGCACAGCATGTCACTGAGGCTTCCTTCACTTTCTTTACTCTTTTGACAGCACCCGTTGCTCCAATTTGGATCAGGAGCCATAGTTGTCTGGAAAGAGAGGCTTACATCTTCATCCCATCATATTTCCCCCCTGAAGCTCCCTGAATTTTTCATGGGAGGAATTTCAGGGGAGAAACTGGAAAGTGAGGTGGAAAGATTTCAAAACCATTGGATCATCCGCTTTTAACACTTGCATCTGGGAATCCTGCAGGGTATTTTGAGCACACATATCTTCAAATTATATGCATGAGACAATAGCTTTATGTGGGTATTCAGCCTGCACACATGAGGGCTAAAAATGAGGAGGATATATCCAGCTACTTGCAAACCACATCCTCAATGCCTTCATTGCCAGCTTTCCCATAGACTCATAGAGCTGGAAAGAGCCAAAAAGACCACTGGGTCCAACTCACCGCTCAGTGCAGGACTCCAAGTTAAACCATTCCTCTCAGATGGCCATCCACCTGTATCTTGAATGCCTCTAGTGTGGAAAAGCCCACAACCTGCTTAGGTAATTGCTTCCATTGTCATATTGCTCTAACAGTCAGGAAAAGCTCATGTTGAGCTGGAAGGTCTGAGGGGGGATTCTTTTTATGGTCACCTGGATTTGGTGACTTGGTTCAGCCTCCATTCAGTTTGAAACCCTGCATGATCAGGGTTCTGAATTGTGCAGAAGCTTCTGTTCATGGTCAATCCCCTGTAGATCCTCTAGCTCAACTTGGAAACATTGGGACATCCAGTGGTCATGGGAGAGGACTGAAGGCCTCCAGAGGTCTATTATATGGGCCAGAAAATACAAATCTACAACAAATTATCACAATTTTTCATACAGCCAGTGGGGAAATATGCCTTACCATGTCTACAGGAACCCCAGCTTGCAAAATTATGAGCTGATCCTATTATTTCATGCATAGAATGTTGTCAACATGCCTCTACAAACTATTCTTAAAAATCTGTAAGGAATGTGCTTCCATGGCATCTCTTGGTGTTTTCATAAATGGTCTCTTAAATGCTAAATGTTCTCTTGTTCTTCAATGTTCTCTTGTTTCTGTTTCATAGAGAACAGGATAAACATTGGCATGAGACTACTAATGAAATACCCGGTTGATTGCTGTTGTTGTTACATTTATACCCTGCCTTTCTTCTTCTGTTTTCTTAACAGCCATATAGATTCATAGGTGAAAACCAATTTTTGCCCTGTTTCAAGAAAGCAAATAAGAATTTTACAGCTTTGGTTTTATAGAATCCTAATAAATGCCTAGCTTGATTAAGCACGTGCCTATTCAACAGAGCATTTAAGTGCTTTGTTCAAGTATAGTTGATAATAATGATTTAAAAATCATGAAACCAGCAGCCTATGAGTAGTCCCATTAATATCAGTATACGGTCATTTAACAAAATCATTACACAAGGATTTTTGGAACTTCAGCAGCTGAATGTTAACAATACATTAGCAAACAGTTAGAACCGAATAATTTGCTTATATGTTTCTCTCTCTCTCTCTCTCTCTCTCTCTCTCTCTCTCTCTCTCTCTCTCTTTGCAATTATGTTTCAGAACTAATTGTCTAAGAAAGTAAATCCATGGGTAAACTCCAAAAAATATGACTGTTTTTAACTTGGTTGGTCATTTCCAAAAGACCAACCATAGGTGCTGAAAGCAAAGAGAATGTGTATGCAGAATATCTCAGCATAAAGCAGTTTCATGTTTTGTCCTATGGGACAAAGCATGAGAAACAGAACTCAGAGACAGGTCACATGCTTTGCGCATAAGAGATCCTATGTTCAGGTCTGAACAATTCCAAATAAGGGATCTAAAATAAAGGTTCTCCATAGAAAGTCTCTGGGAGCTACTGCCAGTCAGAGGACAACAGAGGGCTAGACTGAACACGTGTCTGGTCCAATATAAATGTATATTTTCATATGCCCCACCATGTATTTTCCTATTTTCTATTAGCAGATGTCAGATTATATCACATTCAAAGCACGTATACACAGTGGAATACTATGACTACCAACCTGAATGTGATCTGATCAAGGTAATAGATGTCAAGTTGTGAACATTAATATAATCGTATATAATGCTGCATTAATGTACCCATGCATAGCTATTTCTGGCTTCTGGCATTTTTATTGCCAATCAGTAGGACTAAAAGAGGAATCTGCACTGTTTAATAGATATAGGTCCCAAGAGAACTATGAATGAGCAAGAACAAGGATCCATCTTTTTGAATTAAGGAAAGTAATTCGGGAAAAATTTGCCTCAAGTTCTCAGAACTTGCATTATTTGCAGGGAAAACTTGACAAGGCAAGTTTTATTTCATGAAGTCATGGAATCATAGAATTGTAGAGTTGGAAGGGGCCAAGAAGGCCATCAGGTCCAATCCCCTCCTGTTGGAGGACCCCAATTTACACCATCCCACTCAAAGGACTATCCAGCTTGTTTCTGAACATCCCTAGTGTGGGAGGGCCCATGACCTCTCTAGGCAACTGGTTCCACTGTTGTATTGTTCTGACAGTTGAGAAACCTTTCCTGATCACTAGCCTGAATCTGGCTTGTCTCAACTTGAGCTGATTATTTCATGTTTTACACTCCGGTATCAGCAAAAGAGATCTTGACCTTGCTCTTTGTGACAGCCTTTTGGATGCTTATAAAGTGAGGTCATCCGGAGGTGCGGGCTGAGGTGTTATCAGTACACTGACGACACCCAACTCTACCTCATTTTTTCATCTGATCCAGGTGTCCAGGTGTAGTAGCTGTCCTGAACTCAGTAATGGTCTGGATGAGGGCCAGTAAACTGAAGCTGAATCCAAATAAAATGGAGGTCCTATTGCTAGGCACTCCCACACTCCAACTAGAAAATTTTCAACCTACCCTTCATGGGGTTGCACTCCCCTTAAAGGATAAGGTTCATAGTTTAGGGGTGCTCCTGAAATTAGCTCTCTCTAGTTTCTCAGGTAGACTCAGTGACTAGGAACACCTTCTGTCAACTTCAGCTTTGTTCCTACTTGGATGAGTGGAGCCTGGCCACAGTGACCTATGCGATTATAACCTCTTGCCTGGATTACTATAATGCCCTCTATGTGGGGCTTCCTCTGAAAACGGTCCAGGCATTACAACTAATATAGAACAGGGTGGTACGGCTGCTTATGAAGACTGGCTGGTGAGAACATATTACACCAGTCATCCATCAACTGCATTGGCTCCCAGTTCAGGACCAATTGAAACTGTTGTCTTTGATATATAAAGCCCTAAACAGCTTGGGACCAGGGTACCTGAGGGAGCACCTTTCTCCATGTATTCCTTCCTGCCCACTTAGATTCTCTTTGGAAATCCTCTTCTGAATGCCCTCCCCTAGGGAGATCAAGGGGGAAAGGGCTAAGAGGAGGGCATTCTCAGCAGTAGCACCCAAACTATGGAATTCACTCCCCAGAGAAATATGGCTAGCACCAACTCTTCTTCTTCTTCTTCTTCTTCTTCTTCTTCTTCTTCTTCTTCTTCTAGGCACCAGGTGAAAACTTTTTTTATTTAAACAAGTTTTTGTTAATTTAATTTAATAATTTTATAACTTGTTATGGATTATTTATATTAAATTTATTTTGGTTAATTTATTAGTTGTATTTATTTTGTGTGTGAGAGTATATTTTATTATGAGGTGTTATCTATTATTTTATTGTTTTATCTATTTTATTTGTTTACTTTTTGATTTATATCCTGCCTTTTTCGTACAAAGGGCTCAGAGCAGCTTGCATCATTCTCCTCTTCCATCCTATCCCCACAACAACAACCCTGTGAGGTAGGTTGGGCTGATAGTCTGTCACTGGCCCAAAGTCACCCAGTTGGCTCCATGGCTGAGCGGGGACTAGAACCCAGATCGTCTGAGTCCCAGCCCCATGCTCTTAACCACTACACTACACTGGCTCTATTTTATCTGATCATTAATTGTTATATTGTATCTATGTATGTTTTCATGCTATTTTAGCATTTGTAAGCTGCCCCAGAGAAACTTTGGGTTATGGGGTGGCTTAAAAATGAAATGAAATGAATACATAAATAAAGTGATATCATGTCCCCCCTCAGTATTCTCTTCTGAAGGCTGAACATGGACAGTTTTCTCATTCTACCCAGTTCAGTCAGTCTCTCTTCATAGGGCAATGTTTCCAAGTCCTGGATAATGTTTTTTGCCCTCATCTGGACCCTCTCTTGTTTTTCTGCCCCTTTCTTAAATCTTGGTGCCCAGAACAGGACACAGTATTCTAGATCTACTAGCAGAGATAAATAAATCAACTTAAAGAAATCTGGCTTTAAAAACACAGAAATAATTCAATTTCAGCATGAATTTCTGTCTTGTATTGATCTTACATTTTAATTTACCTGGATTTGGAACTGGCTAGAAAAACATTCAGTGTCAGTTAACAAAGTAATCCATATATACTTATTCAAAATTAAGTCCCACTGAGTGCAGTGGAATCTACTCTCAAATGAATCACTTGTAAACATGGCTCATAAATTAATTATTGATATCACTGATTATCGCTATTGGGTTGGAACCAGTCGTTCCTTTCCTTCCCCATGAAGATTCTTCTATGAACCAAGGGCCTTTGATCCAGGGACTGTCTTCATTTATAAAAGCAGATGCTGATTTTCACCATTCCCCCACTTTCCCACTATACCATCTTCCACACTGGTCTGGATGAGCCACGTTTCTGAAGTGCATTTTTTGAGAATGCAGGCAGAAACTGAAATTACTAAAATTGTATATTGACCTTATACGAATCTGTGGTATGACCACAGTGGGAATACCATGTTCCATTCTGATCATGGCACCTAAAAGAGGATATTGGAAAACTGCAGAAGAGGCCAACTAAAATGATCAAGAGGTGTGAAAAAATGTTACAGCATCTGGAATTGTTTGGCTCAGGTAGGTACAGTGCAGCAAAAATAGGTAAGGAGATATTTTCCCCTTTTCTAATAATAATAGAACATAACATCCAAAGAAACACTGGCAGGAAATTTGGGACAGATAAAAGGAAGTACTTCACACAGTGCATAGTTAAACAACAGAGTTCACTACCATGAAATGTAGTGATGGCCATCAGTTTGGATGGCTTTAAAGAGAAATTTAACAATGAATGGAGAATTGTTGTTGTTGTTAGTTGCAAAGCCGCATCCAACCCATCACGACCCCATGGACAACATTCCTCCAGGCCTTCCTGTCCTCCACCATCCCCCGGAGTCCACTTAAGCTCACACCGACCACTTCAGTGACTCCACCTAATCACCTCATTCTCTGCCGTCCCCTTCTTCTTTTGCCCTCAATTGTTCCTCCCAGAATAAGACTCTTCTCCAGTGAGTCCTTCCTTCTCATTAGGTGACCAAAGTATTTGAGTTTCATCTTCAGTATCTGGCCTTCTAAAGAGCTGTCAGGGTTGATCTCCTCTCAGCCTGAATCACTGTCTATTGGCTATATGCTACATCCAGTATTAGGTTCAATATGTTGGGATCTAGCTTTCCCCTTTCACATTTCAAAACAACAGACTGTTCTTTGGCAAAAGCTCTTCATTCACCAATGTAGATCCAGCAAAGCAAATTAACAATGAAAGAGTCTCTGAGCACACACAGAGAAGTTTATTGAATCCATACTAGAAACTACCTCTGAGAAACCTTCTTTTGAGTATCACTAGCCCCCACCACTCTGGAAGGGCTTCTCTGGAGATGGGCCAGTCTATTGACTGTATGCCAGCCCTCTAGTTGCTAGCCCTTCTTTCCGCATGGCATGACTCCATGTCATGCAAAGTTCATACCAGACTTATCTGGCTCATGTTCCATGCCCCCTCCTGGCAGTTGCAGTTGTGGCTATTTTCAGGTTTACATGAACACCTGGAAAGGACACCCTAAGCCCCCTCCCCCCACATCTTCCATCTTGAAATATGGAGGTCCCATTTCCCAGAACTCCCCCTTCTCTCCCTCTGAAGAGTCCAAGTCTCCCTGACCTTGAAACATGCAACAAAAACAACCAATTCTTTCATTCCCAACAATGTTCTTTGGTTGCTGGGAAACATGTATGAGAGGGTGCTCTTTCAGTCATGTCCTACATACGGGGTTCCCATTGGATGTTGGGTGCCCAATGTGAGAACAGAATGCTGGACTAGATGGACTCTTCATTGGATCCATCATGACTCTTACGTTCTTCTGTTCTTCACCCAGAACCAGCAAAATAGTCAGAGAGCACTGATAGATCTCATTCTGTCATTGGGACTCTGTTCATAGGATACTTGATTTTGGTGCAAGTTGATCTAGTGCCCTGAAAATACTACACAAAGGGTTGCTGGACCTTACTGGATGGGGTGAGTTGTAGCATGAGAGAGAGGGTGAATCCTTGAATATTAGACAGAGTCATCCACCATGTACAGAGCTCCCCTTTTAGGTGTTTTTGCCCAGTTTTTGGAGATCCCAGTAATTGGACCTACAACCTTCTACCTACAAAGCAATTGCACAGCAACTGAACTATGGCTCCTCCCCATATATATGACAAGCCTTACTAATTTTATGTGACTTGCCTGTCACCATGGTTTCTCCAATAAAATATGGATATGGTTGGACAGAGTGTTATGAATTTGATCTATGAGATCATGAGTCTCTCATAAAACTACACTTCCCAAGATTCCCTGGGGACAGAAAAGGACTCTTTTACCAGTTTGATCATGTAGCATAGACATACCCAAAGAAACAGATGTAAACTTGACATTGCCCATTAAGCTGACTATTTCCCTAAGAATTTTATGCATTTAGTCCTGGACCTTATACATAGCTCTTCCTTGCAGTCCTTCATTATGAATAGTTCCAGAGGTACAAAATGCAAATTAAATGTAGTGTTTTCCATCTGTGTAAGTATGAAATGTATTGCAAATGTCATGAGAAAACTTGTTCTCATTATTTTTTAACCCTGTTCTTGGGAACAGCAGATGATGTGATGCAAATCATTTTCTAGAATCTTTCTATCTTGCTTTCTGCTTTCTTTTTAGTCATAATCATGATCCGCTTTGACTCAGTCCAGTCTACTTTTTTAGAAACCCACCAATGTAGCTTTTAATTTAGAAATTCAATTGTTTATAGCAATGTGCACAGTGGGCTGACAATGGATGGAATTAATGGAGTAACTTGAGTATCTTCCAGTGAATCATGTATCTATAGATGAAAGTTGAATGTAGGTAGTTAGCTGGCATTATATTATTATACTTTTTATTACTAACAAGCTGTAATAAAGTATTTGGCCTTCAAATAAGGAACAAGTTTCCAATGGTCAAAAATGAGAGTTTGACTTGGGGTTTGACTAGAGGGTTAAGATGCTGTTCTGCATTCTGTCGTCCTTTACTTGAACAACCTTAAATTAAAATTCCTCATATATATTTTAAGCATCTTCAAAACCTACAATTAACTATCCCTAATAAATATTCCTAATACATCCCAGGCATGCTTTAAAAATCTACCATTTGTATTCTGTCTCACTAGATATTCTTTCCATTATCTCCTATTTTCTTTATATCACAAATGCAGTGTAAATAAATGTTACTTCTCGTTCAGCCATTTCTTCATTATACTCCATTGCACCACTGATCTCAATATTTTTGTTTGAACTTAAGAAATGCCATTCTAAACATTTGCACAACTTCTATTTTATAATGCATTATTGGCAGCCTGTCAAACCAAATTACTTTGTCTATTTCCTGTCTCCGGTTAGTCACACAAATATGCAACTGTGGAGAACAGGAAGCCTCATACAACTCAATCCCTTAAAGAGTTTTTCCTTATCTTCCTCTCCTTATGGAACTCCACATGAAGAGAAGCTTGTCATCAGCCATTCTCCTGAGAGGAGATATCCCATGAGGCCAGCCTCTACTAGAATATTTCAATATGAGAGTTTTTTTCCTCTTTTCCCCATCATACAAAAGAACTCCAGTAAGCAGGAAAGGTGTTTTGGAAGTCTGTAATGCTGTAGAAACGTGTAGATTTACAGATTAATAAAACCTGCCAGTTTCAGTCCAGAGAGAAGGCTATTCTATGTTTTATCAAGCTCCACAAAACAACAAATTGAAAGCTACAGCTGATGTGTCCTGTGATTGGTGATGACTTGCACAATATCAGGAAATGTGCTTGCTTAAAATGTTCATTCCATGCACCCACATTTTCCTTGATCGGCAAAGATGCCCCACATTGTCCTGATCCCAAAAGAATCCTCCTGTGGGTTGACCCATGCTGCTTCGCTGCCTACGCCACTAGATTTCACAGGGACGTGAAGCCCTTATCTAGAAGTATGACTAGATGCTTCATAAGGAATACTAGGCCAGGGCAATGTGGGACATCTTGGCCAACAAGGGGAAATGGCTACAGCTTCAAGAACAAAAGAATAAATGTAGCAATTTAAGTCTGCTGTACCTTTGGCAATTTGTATTGGATTAGAAATTTTACACACCAGGTAAATCACAGATCTGAATATCAGGAAGGCATTTCTTACACACCCACATGTGAACCTTCTAAGTGGGCACACCAGGGACTCTGACACTATACTTGCCTGGAACACCATGACTCCTCGAGCATACCTGTAGGGGCTAATGTCAAAGTCTTTTGTGCCTTCTGTTCATGTTTGGGTGGGGGCACAAACATGCCACACACACTGATAGAAAAATGAACAGATAGATGCTGGAAATATTTCAGCTGTTTGACTGGGGTTTTTATTGTCTACGTGGTGATGAATCTATTTTACCACCCAATCCTGGCCCATTTCTTCAGAATGCAGTAATTACCTGTGATATTCAGATCAAGAAAATGAACCAATTCTCACTACTGTTAGTTTCCCCCAAGGGTCTCTAAGATGTATGCCGACTGCCATTTTGAATATTCAAGCTGCAAGAGGGACACAACTGCTTATTGCATCATGTGAACCAAGGTGTCATGAAGGTTAAAGAATCATTGGATCACCCTAGAACATCCCATGGATTAGATGTTTCATTTTCAAAGTATATCTATTTATTCATTTATTTATTTCTGGAACTCCTAGTGGCTTACATCTTCCTGCTGCTCTCAATGCTCACAACAACCCTGTGAGGTAGGTTGGGCTGAGAATCTGTGACTGGCCCAAAGTCACCCAGTTGGCTACATGGCCAAGCAGGGACTAGAACCCAGACTGCTGAGTTCCAATCCCCTGCTCTTAACCACTACACCATACATGCAGCTTGGAGCCCTATGGGTGAATTAACCCACATAAGGTTACCATGATGTGCGATCCCGGTTACTGGGGGGGGGTGTACATAGCATGTGGGGGGTGTGGGGGTTTATACTATTGAAGTTTCTGTGACTATAGTCTTTAGATTAAAGTATAAAATGTCCAAAACGTTTTTGGAGTGATGTCTTGTCCTATTTACTTGTTTATTGCATTTGTATCCCACTTTTTTCCCTATCACAAACCCAAACCCATCATTCTCATCCCACTGCTCAGAATCTAATCCCCACAACAACAACCACTCTATGAAGTAGGCTGGGCTGAGAGTCTGGATCCATGGCTAATCAGGAACTAGAACCCAGATTGCCTGAGACCCAGTCCCTTACTCTTAACCACTACACCTCACTGACTCTTAAATTTAATATTTAAATCAGCAGTGCAAATATGTAAGTGGCAAGGGGCATTTTTTACTTGATTATTTGTTTCTCCTTCCTTCCTTTATTATTTTTTACTAACTGACAACATCCAAGGTCAGGCCAAATGAGAGACAATCTTATAGCAGATAAGAGTTGACAGAAAATATAGAGGAAAGTAAATAATAATGTACGACTAGTGATAATGGAAATGTCAGTGAACTAGGAATTACTGTATGCGCAAAGGGTCTTCTCTCCTACAAACCCCCGTTTCCAATGCCAACCCCTTCTTAAAAGTAAAACAACATGGCATGGTGAAATGATGGATTAAAAAAAAAAAACTATACAAAGAATTAAATCATATTGTGGCTGGAAAAATATCACAGCCATTAGCTGCTCCAATGATTACATCAACAGGCTTATCCAGTTTAGATATTAGAAAAGAAATCTGCTAACGTCATTTTCAGTAAGAAGACAGCTTTGTTTCAAAGGCAGTTAAAACTTCAATCTTCTCTTGCCAATGAATTCTAACAAATGAAACTATTTCTCTTGTAAGTTCAGCTTCTTCATCAGTTATTCTAACTGAGAAATGCTGCAGGCTTTAGGTCTTTGTTTTCTTTCCCATTAAAATCTGCAATCTGGGGGTGTATGTGTGTATGTATTCATTCACATGAATATGAATATACATATTCATGTATGTATATGAAAAAGATGAGCACATAATAGGATCGTTTGAACACATAATCCATCTGACCATATTTAATAAGAAAGATACCTATTTTAAAATATTTCTTCCAAGTAAAACATCGCCTATTTTGTGTTGTCATTTATGTCATTTTTGTTCCCTGGAGCTCCTGCTGCTGGGCACAGCCTGCAGCGTCCTCTACACTGTATAGAGTGCCCTCAAAAAAGAAAAGGCTGAAATTGCCACTTTGCCATGGGAATTCTGTAAAATTTGGAGGAGATCAAGACCTCTGCAATGCATGTGAGTGCTGAGACGGTTAAGTTTACCTTCTTTTCCTGCCAGGTTTAACCTCTTGGTGCTCCAAAGCAGGTCAGAAGTGGCCATCTGAGTGCTCCACAGCCAGTACAGATACCATGTTTTTAAAAATACTATTGAAAAAGGAGAGTCATGGGGTGGTAGGACCCTGCAGGCTGCATGGCAGCCCCCATTGCATGCTCTTTTAGGTTACAACCCTATGCTCTCTGGAATGGTGTTGTGGGTACCATAGAATGGTGCACAATAGCCCCTCCACCTATACAAAGGAGATTCCCAGGAAAAGCAGGCGATCTGTTCCTCCTGGCAGAGAAACGTCCATCACCATAAGTGCTCCAACAAAAAGCTGCATGCTGCGGGAGTACATGGTAGGCTCTGGATCTCCTGGATGCAAAGTCTCCCCATTCACCTGACATGTTTCCGGAAGGGAGGAGTAAACTAGTCACGGAGGCCGCAAAATCATTTTCCTACCACATCTTCCTCCATCACTTTCTGCCCTGCTAGCCTGAGCACAGCATGACTTGGGATTTGATGGTTCCTTCAGTACAGATTTTCGTTCCTCTCTTCCACACCGGCAGATAGCATGTGTGTGTGTGCATTAACATTTCTGTCCCTCTCCATCCGTCCTCTAGAAATTCAACCTCCAAGCAACAAGTGGATTCATTTTGAACGGACATGTAGAGATGCGCCCACAGACACAAAATAGCAAGTTGCGGCTTCCATTTCATCTTTGTAATGGTTGAGTAAACTTTGCTGAAGGTTTGAACTGCAGCTAATCTGTAATAAGTACAACCGGATCCAAAGTAAGATCAAATAGTATACGAAGCTGAGTATGTGTGTGAGTCTGTGTTATAGACTTCCCTCTTCAGATACCAGAGTAACTAAAGCAATTACAGATCAAATGAAAGCAGCAGGCAAAGAAGAACCTTGAGCGATGGAGAAGAGTAGATAACAAGTAGGTCTCCTTAGTGAGAGAATAGGAGTGTTACGAGTTTGCAAGAATGTCTCTGGTTCCAACTGAGAAATGCTGGTGGGTTTGTTTACATCATGCTGCAAACCAAGCGATTTCAAACACAGTGCTAACTCCAATCTTATTAACGCTTTCTTTATAGCCGCATATTATTGCTAAATTCTGTTCCCCAGTGTAACATTTTTAAGATTAGTGTCCTTTCTGCATTGACATACTTGTCTCATTTCTCTCTCTTCAGTGTAGTTAATTCTAGTTTAAATGCTTTGAGTGTTGCATTTTAAGGGATGAAATCTAATCAGAAAGCAAAATGGACAATGACAAGTGAAAATTCCTTAGCATCAGTTTAATTTGGATGTTATTAGCTGAACAGTGCCAATCTCTTTTGGACATTATTTCCTTAACTAATAGATTGCATTTTTCCCTATCTGCATTTAGACCCAGTCATGATGGGACTAGAGGATATCACATAATGTACCACACATTATGGGAGATCTGCTCAGGAAAAGCCTCTGCATGAATTTAACAGATGTTGAAATATTGTGGAAAAAATTAACAAGAGTGCATTCATTGCTACATAGAAAATGCTTTCATCCTAGCTAGCAACTACACCTATAAAGTGATGTCCATTCTGGTCCCCATTAGCAACCTAACATGAAAGAGCAGCAAACCTTCTTCATCAATCCAGATTGCATCTAGCCAAAGTTACATTCTTGAGTTCTCTCTGTTAACTGAACTTCCAATAGGAATAAATTCTAATGGGTGGGTGAAAAGGTAGCCACATTTTTGTACATGCAGCCTGAATAAGGACTGTGGTTGATTTCCAGTAGTCTGAAGAAACTAGCAGACTCCTCAGTCTGAGAGTCACTGAGTGATCACCAGAACAGAGATCCATAGCCGTGGCCCCATTGTTTTCAAATATTCCTTCCAACAGCCGATGATTAGTATTGCAGGGCAAATGCACCTAGATAGAAAGCTGCCACCTAAATACAGCTTGAGTAAACTGAAGCTGAAACAAATCTATGTGAAATCAAGTGGAAAGGTAGGCAGCAGTTAATAGGATTTTGCCCGTTCTGGTATCTATGTACTCTATAATATTGAATCAGGTTGTTTTCTTTTCACGTCTTTAGAAGTAGCAACACTTTTATTTTATTTATTATTTATTTATTTAGGAGACTTCTATGCCGCCCCATTCACCGAAGCCTCGGGGCGGCTCACATCCATAAATAAACTTCCTTAAAATAATATAAATTAACAGTATAAATTAAGTCGCCCTGGCCAAAGAATAAAATGAATAAATACTATTAACAATTAAAATGACATTTGAATAAAAAGGTCTTCGCCTGGCACCGAAAAACAAATAACGACGGCGCCAGGCGGACCTCTCTGGGGAGTGCATTCCATAGATTGGGCGCCACCGCAGAGAAAGTCCTCCTCCGAGTACTCACCCTTCTAATTTCCTTCACGGAGGGTTCCCGGAGAAGGGCCTCTCCCACAGATCTCAAGGAGCGAGCGGGCATATATGGACGTTTTAATGCTGTGTTTAATGCTGTTAATTGGGTCATGTAGTATGATTAATGCAAAGCAACAGACTTAGCCTATTTGGTAAGTAAAATGGTTTTGCATTCTCTGCAATGAATACTAACATAGAGCATAATCCAATCTGGACACCTCTAGCTCTCCAAACTTGGAGAACGGCAGGCATCCAGTACAGAGCAAAAGGAGCAAAGGGGTAAAGGATACCTCCATGCTCCTCCCACCCTACAAAACACAGATTTCTGCAGTCTGACTGTCATGCCATGCAGTGAATGAACAACTCCCTAAACCCCACCTATGAAGTCCTTCTAGCAGCCTTAAAGATGCAGCTGGTGTCGTTCTTTATGACATGTAACAACAGGGGCAATGAGCAGATAGAGCTTGCTAAACTGATATTAAAATAAGACACATCTTTTCTTTGGAGAATTCAGCCTCTGTATTGTGTGGTGTTTATGTGCATGTCGTAGAAAGATGAGAGAGAGAGACAGAGAGAGACAGAGAGACACCCATGAATAGGAAACAGAGCATACTAAATAGTTGCTTGGGTCCATTTGTTCCCTTAAGTGTTGATTTTATGAATGTACTCAACTGGCGAGCACACAGACTTTGTGGGTATAATTTAGGCACTGTGATTCAAAAGCTTAGTCTCCATGTATTTTAAGAGAAATCTGTTCTCAAAATGGCCAGGGTTATTTAGTTTAATGAAGCATACAAGATGGAGAGAAAGCTTTGCACTTAGCACCTTTGCTTTATCTAGTGTTCCGCAGATAAATATCATTGTGTGGAAACAACATTGTCATTTACTTTTTTCAGCAAAAAAATAAAACTGTAAAAAACTGTTTGTGAAAACCCCTCCTTCTGATATTGCAATCCCTCCAGGACCCCAGTGCCTGGAAGGAGTCGTTTTCCAAGGTTCCACTTGTTTGCTGGAGTCCAGGGGCAGCACTAGGCTTCTAAATGCTATGGGGCAAAGGATGGCTCACCAGAGCTGGGCCTGAGGTGAGCATGACTGGGGTTTCTTCTCCAGCTGCTCTTTATGAGATGTTGCCGGAAGGAAATATCCAGTCCTATAGGCAGTAACCAAGGGAAGAAGATTTGGCTGGCTTGCAGATCATTTTGACATGATGTGGGAAAATATAATTGGTATCAGCTCCTTGGCTGTATTTACATGGGGTTTAAAGGGGACGAGTTTATCTTACATACATTACAGAATGCAGTATGGAAACATGAAGCCTATCTGTGCATGACATACAGTATAAATTGCCATCTTTCTAAAAGGTCCTTTCGTGCAGTCTTTTCTTAGCATTCCTAACAATGAGTTATATTGATAGCAAGTTTATTATTATCCATGACTGCAAGTTAGGTTATTTCTTGTATCAGACATGCTCCAACATCTTTACTCTTTTATAAACAGCCATCCCAGATGTGCCACTATCATAGATAGGGATTTATGGGACTCTTGTTCCTATTTACACATCATGAAACTATATCCCATCCACAATGGCAAACATAAAGGGGAGAACACATTTGCAAATACCCAAACTGGTAGTGTGCTTTTAAAAAAGAACTTGGGGATTAAATCCTTGGGAGTAATGGGGAGGACAAGGCTTTCCTCCCCGCAGGGACTACAAGGAGGTGGGAACTCCTGGGTAGTCACAGCGCTGGTTGGTGCTTTATCATTACAATAAGTTAGCCCACAGTGGGCTGTTGTATCATCTGAATCAAGTCCTTGTATTGTTATGCTATCTATCAGATAAACTAGTCTAAAAACACTCTTGTTTCTATGTCTTTTCTTGAAAACTGAGATGACAAAGTTCCCATTCTATCCTGAAGGAATATGACCAGGATTATTTACTGAATCAATTTGGCAATGAAAGGGATTCATCTTTAGGGAACTCTCTTGTATAAAATCCAAGGATTCTATTTGGAGAACACTGTTGAAGGCAAAGCCTCTAAATGAGATACGACCAGCAAAAGTCCAGGCCTTGGAGTTCAGGGCTCACAGCAAGCCACTGTTTTCCCCTCCACACACACGCCAAATACCCTTTCAAAAGTGCTGTTGAATTTTGTTCTGCACATGAGAGCACAGAGGATGGCTTTGATCGATTAACTGGCAGACCTGTCATAGATTCATATCTGACTCTCACATGGCCCAAACACTTTCACTTGGATCCTTGTACGAAATGTATACGACCTTTTGCATGCTGCTCAGCTACAATTCAGCACAGTGTGCTTAAATCCATTAAAATCAAATGGCCTAAACCAGCTCTGTGTTGGTGTGTAATGTATTTGTGTACGTGTTTGTGTGTGTGTTGAAAATGACTTTGGTAGGGACCAATGTGTTTTTATAACTCCATAATTCAAACTATTTGTAATGAATTGCCCATTGTTATTTCAGATATCTTCTTCTTAACACCTTCTCTCTATAGACTGAGTATACTTCAGCAGCAAGTGACATTGCTGTTAAATTGTACTGCAGAACATAGTAACTATAAAATTGACTGAAAGGTTACAGAACATGCAGCTGTTCAACAAGAGACAGCCAACAACTTGTTGGATGGACAAGATGATCCTTGGGAAACTGCTTTACGGGAGCAGAAGTGGCACGCTTACAATGTTTAATGAATACCTGTACATGCTGATGCTTCTGTGTAAATAGAAGCAATAAAAATACCAGGCTAAGGGGACCAAAAGCAGATTGAGTCCATTGGAAAAGGAAAAGGTTAGAGTCCCCTGTCCCTCATACTAGGGTCCCAGTCCTCACCTACTCTAGAGTAAAAATGTAAGCTAAATGTAGCTATTAGCTATGCATTTAAAGCAATGTCTGTTCTAGCACTTAAAATGATCTTGCAGAAGTTTTTTATTATTATTTTAAGGGAAATTATATTCATTTATATTATATGATTCAATAAGTTATATATTGATGATCCCTCTTACTTTTACTGTTATGAGTGGTTGGCTTTTTCCCATTGTTTGGATTAGGTTAATATGTTAGTAAGATTACAAAGGTAATTTGAGACATTTTTTCAGCTTAAACAGTAAGTGTAATGATTAAAATCTTTCAAAAGTACATCCATGAACATCAGAGACATTACTTAAGATTTTGATAATGTAGGAGTGAATTTTGTTTTGGTCTTGTTTGAATTGCAAGGCAGAATGGCTATGTGTAATTAAATAATTTTAAAATAACTGTTCAACAGAATTCAGAAATAGAAGCTGGCAGCTGTTGGAGCCAAGCAGAATACACAATTTTATAGGCCTCGATGTCACTAAGCATTGGAGGACTTTAGATCAACCACTGAAATGTTTCACAATTCACTCAGATATGTAGAAAATAGGTGGGAGAGAAGCACACCTCCAAAGACTACATAAAAGACACAGCATCCACAGGGGAAAAATTTATGTGTGTAAATGCCAGAGGAAGCAGGTAAAAAGTCAAAGCAAAAATAAAAGAATAATAGGAAACTTCATGACTAAAGAAGGAAATTATATGCTACCATACATCACAATTTGGACTAAAGGGTGAATTATGGCACAACAGTAGAGTACATGTTTATTCAGAAAAAGTCCCACTGAGTTTGGTGAGGCTTATGTCTGAGTACTCACAGAAGTGAGTACGTACAGTACTGCAGAATGCATTTCCAATGTGGGTAAACTGTTCGCCCGCTTCTTTATTTATGTAATTATTGCAAATGCCTTTGACATTGTATAAATAGGTGTTCTATCAAGAGTGTGTTTTAATCCAGTTTTCTCTGCGTGTGTATTCAGTTGCGATCCTCTCCCCCTTTCTTCTCTGCAGACTCATGCAGGATTGTGCTGTTGGATTCCTTAAGCAAAACTAGCAGCAGCCTCAAAGAATTACTTAGGAACACCAGAAAGCACTTCCTATTCAGTCAGAACACCAGTTCATGGAATTCAGCACAGATACTGACCAGAGGTGCTTCACAAAGGACTTTCCTTAGCGCTTTCTGAACAATGGAAACCCAGAATTTCTGCATGTCTGAGCATGTGCTCCATCCCTGAGCTACAGCTCCTTCTCCTTCTGTAACTATTTTGTGGTGGAGATTGCATGCTTTGCGAACGATAACAATGTGAAAGTGCTGGGAAGAAATTAAATTTTATTATGTACTTTTTAATAGATGTTTGGACTTGCCATAATGATAATGTGACTTGGTTATACATCCAGTTCATAGTGTTTGACATGTGTTCATGCTAAATAATAATCAAATGTCAGATTTTACATTTCAGTTAAAATAAAACAAAATTGCCACAGCCTTTGTTACTACTGCTGTTCCAATTAAAGAGGAACATAAGTACCATAATTGCACGTTTTGGGTTGGCCTGTTAATTACAATTCCCTTAATAGGTACTGTCATTCATTGATCTGTGAATGTTATTAAATTATGATATTAAAATGATGCATTAATGCTGCTCTTCTCTATCACGAGTCATAACTGTGTTGCGTATGTGTCACAGTGCTAATATTTGAATAATAAAACTACCCAAACTTCAGCTTAAGTCCCCATGTAGTTGGAAAACATTAGCACATGCTTGATAATCTCCTTAAAAACTTCTTATAAGAACAATGTCAGAGAAGGCTTTGGGAGAATATTCCATGGGGTGGGAAGCAAGAAGCCTAGCACCACCAAAAAGCCAGATATCTTGGTGCATCTTAGCCTCTTCCTCACTGTCAGGACAAAATGAGCAAAAGCTATGCCATAATATGGCTGCTAAAAGCCTGACACTGTAAGCACAGCTTTAGACTTAAGGTGGAATTCCCAATCTGACCGGGAATCCATGTTACAAGCCTGTCCATGTATGCCCTAGGGATGCTAATGGGCCTGTCCTTTGGGGCATACTTTAGACATGCTAATCTCTGACTTTCTTGGCCATCTAAATGTTTTGGAGGGCAGGAGGAGTACAAAGGTAACCTTTGCCTCCATACTTCCCTTGCCCTGCATAAGATACCCATCATTCTCCAAGTTCAGAGGGTTGCAGGCATCCTGACTGTTCTCTTGACTGTCTGCACCTTAGATCTTATTGTCTATCCTTAAACTAAGTCCAAGATTTCTTCTTTCTTGAACCTGCGATAGATCTTATTGTCTATCCTTAAACTAAGTCCAAGATTTCTTCTTTCTTGAACCTGCAATAGATCTTATTGTCTATCCTTAAACTAAGTCCAAGATTTCTTCTTTCTTGAACCTGCAATAGCAACTTTACAGTAAACTTTGTAAAGAAAAGAAAAGAAAAGAAAAGAAAAGAAAAGAAAAGAAAAGAAAAGAAAAGAAAAGAAGAAAGACGTGATTTAAAATTGGTATGGTGTACTGCACACAGACAGTCCCTTAAACACACTAAAGATGAAAAGCTTCTGTAAGTTATTAATCTATGCAACAAGCATTCCAGGGCCAGCCCAAGAATTTTGCTATTAGTGCTGTGCCTAATATTTTAAGTCTTCCAGTATTGGTAGCACCTGTGGTGAGAACGGGTGAAACAGCCTGGGAGATAAGCAAATGAACAACTGTCTCCTTGAGCAGGAGGACAGGAATTCAGTTCAGTTTTTTAAGTGCAAGCAATGGCTGAGCCCAGCTGTTCCCATGAGGCTACATTACCTCACCCTCTCACATAGACATTCAGGAATCCCCCCTGGGCTTCAGAAGCCTGTCAAGAACAAAGAAGGTTTTTAGAACTTTAGAAAAACACTGTTTTTGCTTGCAGCAAGACAGAGCTCTTTGCGGACAGACTTTCTTCAGACAGACATTCAGAATTGCAAAGAGCCCTGTTCTGCTACATGCAAGATCAGAGGGTGTTTGTTTGTGTGAGCAGTAAAACTTCTATTTGTTCTTGTTTTCAGCAGTATAGGACTGTTTGCAGAGAAGCTTCTGCAGGCTGGGATCTCTTTCAGAATGCCTATGAGAGATTGCAGTATCCTGTGGTTTCAGGGGAGTTCAAGAAGTGCTGCCACATTGGAGAAACCTCTTTGTGAGTTTTGCATTGCTGCCAGTACACGGGTATTTTTAAAGTCAAAAATAGAAAATCTTTCACCCACTTCCTAAAGATAAAAAGGGATTTGGGAATCCTGTCCCCTTCCCCCAAGGAACACATTAATCAACATTCTCCCTTGCCCTGCAAAAGAGGCAGGAAAAAATACAGAAGACTTTGCTGAAGTCTAGTAAATTATGCCCACTGCATTTTCTCTGTTCATTTGGGTGGTAACCCAGTCAAAGAGTGAGATTAGGTTAGTTTGGCATGACTTATTCATACAAAATCTGTGCTGGTTCCCGTTTGTCACTACATTTTCTTCAAGGTGTGTACAGACTGATTTTTTAACAACTTGCTCCAGTATTTTCCCAGTGGTTGAAGTTAGTTTTCCTAGTTCATCTTACTTCACTTTCTTGTAGATGGGGACCACATCAGCACTTCCCATTTTCCAAGATTTCTCCAAGATATATCTATATCTATATCATCTATATCTATATCTATATGACATCACCTAAGTCCTGTTTCTGCTTGGATAAAGGGAACTTTTTCTGATAACTGTATAGGCAGGATAAGCTGCCAAGCCACAAAGCAAAAGGTTGAGCATGCATTTTTCTTGCCAGTTCTCCAGGTGTTTCATGCCGCTGTAGGTTTCCCGAGCTACAATCTTTCCTTCTTTGCATTACAGGCTTCTTTACTTGCTATGTAACACAAAAAACAGACTCTGATCCTTATTTTTCAGAATTTAGATTCCTCTTGACCAGTTTTTTTGACAATAATGTAAAATAATGAAATTGAGTATGAAGTGTGAGCAAAAAGGGGAATAATGCTTCATTTTGGTATTTTATGTTCCATTTGATAAAGCAATCTGATGGACTAAGGAAAGGTGATGTTACACCAATCCTGAACAATTCTTCAGCAGGGGGTAGACAGAGAGTGGATTGCTACATGTTGTGGACTTGCACTGCCAGAAGTTCCCACCAACATGGTCAAAGATCAGTAGTCATTATTAAGTATTATGTATGTATGTATGTATGTATGTATGTATGTATTTCTACATTGCCCCAGAGCAAAAACTGTCTGGGTGGTTTCCAACAGTCTGAGAGATGCAGTCCAAAACATCTGGATATCTCTTTTCTGCCCACCTCTGTAGCACAGCATATAGAAATGCTGCTTTTGATCTATAAATCTAAAAAAAAAATGGGTTTTATGAACAGGAAAACACAACCATTTCTAAAAAGTGAGCACTTTTTGTAAACTATGGAAAGACAAACCAACTATGCTATTTGCAGCAATAAATAGTTGGAAATGCACACCTGCAAACCGTATGCTGAATGCCCTTCTGCTTCCTGCAATGGTTTTCATTTTCATTTTTGTAAATCCATCAAGGTATGGTCTGTAATATATAGCTAAACAAGACACACTTATACATAATATTGAATTTTGCCAGGGG
Source organism: Varanus komodoensis (assembly GCF_004798865.1). Taxonomy (NCBI): domain Eukaryota; kingdom Metazoa; phylum Chordata; class Lepidosauria; order Squamata; family Varanidae; genus Varanus; species Varanus komodoensis. The sequence goes on along the minus strand of NW_025336598.1, from coordinate 25,495,156 downwards.
TAAAGGACTGCTTCATGTACTGGTTTCCACCACATCATACATATGAGTATACATTTTTTTTAATTGACTTGGCTTTCATATAGGAAGAAGCCCCCAGATACCTTTAAATAGTCCACATTTCTCTTATATGTTGGACCAGCCAAGAAATTCTCAAAGGCTTGGTTTTATCAAATGAGCTTGTGATTTACTTTTTAGAAAACCTTGCCCTCTGGATGTACCATATATCTCTAAATTGTAGTCACTTTACAGCAGAGTGAGTGAAGGAGAAGACTGTCTTTTCCTTCACATTAATCACAGAGTTTAGTGAAATTCTGGTAAGACCTGATCCGTGTGCTATGATTGCCTGTCAGAAGCTGCCTACTTAATGTTTTTTACAATCCATTGCAAGATTTCAAGGCCAGTTTAGGAGGATTAAAACCATACTCCTAGTCTATATTTTGCCTCATCCTTGCTTAAGGCTTTTATCTATGGACATTTGTTTCTAGTTTAAGCAGTCAAAGGAAGTAAAGTTGCCTATCTCATTTCCAGACCAGGAGGTGGGAAAACCCTGGACAATGTTTTAGATCATTAGGACTGCGGCAGAAAATACACAATAAACATGTAGCATGTTAGGCAAAGAGTTAATGGTGTTATGTCAAGCCAGTTTCCCGCAAACAGCCTATCACTTTCCCTGTGCCCTTGAGAAAGATAAAAGTCTCAGCCTGTGACTTTTTATTTTCAGACCCCATACAGCGAAACGGATTTGTGTAAGGAAATAGCATTCCTTGACAGTATATTTTGATAGCATCTTTTTCTGAGCTTTTTTGCATGGATTTCATATATCCTGTTCTTTTCAGAATTATCAGATCTAACTCATCCTCTCTAAGCAGCAGTAATGTTCAGCAATATAGCTTGTCCTTTGGGGTTACTATATAGGTCATATATATTCTCTGCTCTTGGTCACTGCTTCCATTTCTCCTTGGAATATTGTAGGCTGTAAATGCTTTTGCATGCAAAAATTTATGTTCTTTGAGATGGTTGGCTTTGCCTGGAACAGCTCTTTAGAGTTATGAATAACTCAGGCAATTCCGCAATGTATATATTGCAAAGATAAAGATTATTTAGTGCCTCTAGGCTCAAATTAGGATTGACATTTCATTATAAAACACTCCTTAGTGAGAAAACTTTGAAATCCTTACCATCGGACAGTGACTGATGTTGGCACTAGTATGTCAGCACTGGAGATGGAAGAATCAGCCCATTTCTGGTACATTTCATATCCACACAGGGTCTCTCATAATTTGATTTCTGCATGAATTTGCAATTTAAAAATTCTGCATGAGAGTATACATTGTAATATACATCTTAAAATGCATTTTCTCTCAAAAAAGGCACTTTTGCATCTATTTTCTCTGAAATACAAAAGTCAGTAAACAAATGACATGTACAAACCAGGTACTGGAATTCACAAAGCTCTATTTTTTGAAGGTTTTTTTGTTAGGATTGCTGTTTTGTTGCTAGGAACAATGATTTGGGGCTGCAAATTTGTCACTTAATAAATTCATTAGTAAACATAAATGGATGCCAATTGCAAATACAATCTTAATCAATGTGTTGCCCCTTTCTCCACTTTTTCTAGCTCAAAACTTTCCCTTAATTACATTCAGTGCCCTGTACACAGAATTGTAAGTGAGGAGATACAGTAGATTTATATAAAAATGGTAGGATATTGGCAATTTTATTTGCAATTCCTTTCCTAATTATGCCAGAAGTGAAATTTGCCTGTTTCATAGCAGCCACACACTGGGTCATTGTTTTCAGCAAGCTGTCCAAGATTTCTTTTTTGGTCAATCACCACCAGCTCAGATCTCACAGTATAAAACACACTGCCTGTTCATTATGGCATGTGTATTGATAAAAGCATGGTGAAAGAAGAATTCCTGCTTTCTACTAGGTTTTTCTTGTGCTGAGAATCCTTCCCAAATCTAAATGTTAATAATAAAACTTTAGAAACACATAAGGTACTCACATGGCACTTTGTAATTGTTACATTATTGGTATCAAGTTAGCCTTTCTAGGAAACTCATTGCATAACCAGGTTGCCACTGAACAGCCATTTCATCATCAGATTTGATGAAAAGGTGTGATGGAGGTAGGTGTCATCTGTATATTCATAACACCATCTTCGTAACACCATCTGCCATCTTTTCCTCCAACATCTGGTTACAGCATCCGTTTTGCTTAGGAAAAGGCACATACATATAGACATAATGAAGCTGTACAAAGTTATTCATGATGTGAATAGTGAGACTTTTTTGTCCTTCTGTAATAATATAATCATTCAGAGTCATTCCTTCAAGCAAATTCGTGAATGATTCAGGACAGATAAAAGGAATCACTCCTTCATGTTGCATATAAAATATGCATACAAAATAATAAATAAATAAAGTTAAAACATGGCATTTGTTGCTGCAAGTTATCGTTACAGCCACCAATTCAGATGGCTTTAAAGGGGTTTAGGCACAATCATGGAAAATGATCCTATTGGTAGCTACTAGTCCTGATGGCTACATGCTAGGTCCAGTGTTAGAGTGATTATGCCTCTGTATACCAGTTGCTGGAGAGTTTCAGTAGAAGGGTGCTGTTGCAGACATATCCTACTTGTGGGATGGCCAATGTGTAAACAGACTGCTGGACTAGATGGACCCTTAGTCTGATCCAGTGTAGTTCTTCTTATGCTTCCATGTTCTTCCATTCTAAAAATCTGGTAAGAACAAACTATGGGAACAGTGGTGGAAAGCAAAGGACAATCATGAATGGAAGACAACATTTTCTGAACCCTTGTAAAATCCCATGTTTGATGCATGTTGATGGCAGAGTAAAAGCTTCATCTGGTGACACTAATTTGGCAGCTCATTGCCCCAATGTGCATACAATCTAAAAATGCACAACAGGAAACAAAAAATAAAGGGGAGTGAAATGACGGCAGGAATAAAGAGGGAGGGAATATGCAAATGAACAATAAATGTACTGTAAAGTAGCACATTGTGGGTAGGGGTTTGTTCCAAAGGCTTCTCATGACTGGGGGCCATTGAGAGAATTTCCCTCTGTTAATTCGCTGAGTCCCTTCTTAATTCCATGAATCTCATCCCAATCAGTTCCACTGGATGACCCCGTGTTCTAACACGTTATGACTGTGGAAGAATACCGTCATCTGTGTCTCCCCATAGTAGTCCTTGAGGAAAAAAGAAACTAGACTTTCCCTTCTGTTTTGTAAGCAGCTGGGAGGACAAGATCCAAATACAGTCTTCACCTGTGTAGCAAGTGACATTTGGGAGACTAGCTACAATAAGTTGCTGAAGGACTACCTATACCGCCTTTTTATTGTCTGGCAGTAGAAAATGTTATTAAGGGAGCTAGCATCTTTTATCTTGAGCAAAGTCTTAAATGCTGTATGTTTGTTTTCACATAAAGACCTCTTAATTAAAGATGATTTAGTGCAAAAGCTGCTGATTTTCCTTGGCTTTTATTTGATTGTAAATACATGGCTCTTTGAACAGGTAATTATTATATTTTGGGTCCTAAATAATTTGATAACAAATGTGCCATATGCTATTTAAAAAAGTATACTGGAGGATGGCAGCCCACCAGGAGGTTAAAGAAACTTTAAGTAGTGAGTAGCTTCTCTTTCTTATTGATGTAATCCATTATAATAATGTAAGCTAGTATAGTAGATCAGGATAAGCTCTCACTGTATTGTAGTCACTTTGTCCAGATAGGCATGGCTAAATGAGTGATTCTCTGAACATCAGCTTACTCCTTGCCTCATGCCCAGTCCCCATTCCCATTTGCAATCTCTGCTTCCTCTGTGCAAATGGAGAATTGTGCAGTCTGAGCAGAAATCATACTAGAAATGCATGCAACACTCCCTTGTTGAATGTTGAAAAAATATCTCTAGTTTTCCTCCATAGAGTTAAATGTGGCTGAATTTGCATGATTCATGAAATTTGCAGAAATCAAGGGAATCTGCATAAATTCAGAACTGCAAACAGGGTATGCTCACATGTCTTGTAAACAAAAATGAAATTTGCAGACATCCTAAATCTAAGTCCCTAGAAATCAAGAACCAGAGGATAGATTCCCTGACTCTATTTGAAGCCCTCCAGCAAGGGAAAGACCATCACTCCTATAAGCCAGGCTTATCAATAAAATGCCTGCTAGGTGTATTGGCCTTTCTTTCCTACTACTGACCAGCCTGCATGTCAGTGTCCCAGAATGCTGGCAAAATATCTGGAAGGCAACCAGCTGGTCAAGACTGCTTTAGGTAATCAGTGCCATTGTAGAACTGGTTTTACCATGAGGAATGTTCAGCTGAAGTCTTCCTTCCTGGACTGTCACCCAAGAGAACCTGTCCTGGCCTTTGGTGCTTCACAGAACACATTTCTATCCTCTTACATGCAAATTCCTTCAGGTACTGCTCCTTCCTCAAATCCTCTCTTCTCCATGTTAAATATACCAGGTTCTTCAACCTTCCATGATCACAAGCAAATTAGGATGCTGAAAAATTACAGTACAAAAAGATAATGATTAGTTGTCCATATTTTACTGTAGAATCAGGGAAGCAAATAATTATATGAATGTTATATGAATATATCATTTCGGGTATTTTATAATTATTAATTACCCATTGGCATTCCCCTCCCAATAAATAATTTCCTATTTTGATTACCAAGTCTTGCATCAACATGCACATTTTCATTTTCAAGGATGAATACAAAAAGGGATGGGGGATTTCCATAATAGTAATAAATTTCAGAACAGAAAGAAGAATAAATTTAGAAGTGAATAGATGCTAGATGTTTATGCAGAAAGTGACAGAGGGCCAATAATAGTAGTGACAGGAGAGAAAACAAGCTTCACAGCCTTTGACAGCTAGAAAGATGGTATTCTTGAATTATGTACTCTCTCCCTTCTACTAACTGGAACACGTGCTACTGAACCTTGGTGTTATGGAATCAGTTCATAAGCTAAGTATTGTATCATTAAAAAGTATATTTGGGTTTAGAGTTTGATCCGGACAGGAGTAACAGCTGCTGTAGAAACAGAGATTCAGAAAGTTGGATCCAAAGGTTCAGAGAAGTAACACAAATTTGGATCCAACCCTATGTTGTCTAGTGAAGCTAGAAGATAGTAAACGGACAGAGCAATGATCACTTTTGAAGAACAAAATGTAACAAACTGATTTCCACACCAGGATTTTCCGCTATCTCTTTTGGCTTCTGAACCGATCGAGTATAACTGCTATCATGGTTTTAATATATTCATGCATGATCGCATTGTCACCTGCTGGCACTAATCAATCATTTATAGGTTACAAAAATCTAGAAAGGAGTTTGTTGCTTGCCTGTGTTGCTTCCTTGAGCTCTCCTTATATGTTTCTATTGGTTTGTTTGCCAAAGGCAAGGATTCATATTGCTCATATAATTGTACTGGCCGTATTCCAGACCTCTCAGAATTTTTAATACCTCACCAGATTGAAATTTCCAATCACTTCCTGCCATCCTTGTTATCTTTACCTTTTTTTAAAAGCAAGGTGCTTTTGTGGTTCATTTCATTCACATAATCCTCTAATGCACATCCATGAATAGCTGAATGTATGGCATACAATTTGGACTTCTGAAGCAGACTCCTGAAAAATTATGTTACTGCCTCCACTTGTTAAAATTAAACCTATGTCATATTTCTCTATTTCAAGAAGCATGTGGCTAAGAAATTGGCTTATTAGTTTAACTTGATATAAGAAACTTAACCCCCTACCAATCCAGTGTAAAATGGATTCAGATTTTTAGCCAAATGTGCTTCCTCTGAGTGTCACAATGGGTACTGACATCTTCATATGTCATTCATACTTACTACAACCCATGAGGTAGGTTATTATTACAGGTTTTTTTTTACTGGGGATGCAAACCTATGAATACTTACTTGGAGCATGCCACATTTAAGTCATGCATATATATTGTAAGCTATGTTCCAGTGAGCTGTGAATGAGCTACTAATAAACCTCAATCTTCCAGATTTTCAAGGCTATCTTTATATGGTGTGGGTGTGTAAAACATAGTTCATAGATATCTAGAAGAGTTGTAATAGATCAGTGGGAATTTCTGAGATTGTGGGGCAACCAGGAGTGGACTTCTGTGCGGAAGGACTAGGAGCCCCATATTCCTGAATTCAGGATACCAAATCCATGGTACCTTTGTGACAGAAGAAATATATTCACAATCCTATCACTATTTAATCCTGATTAAACAAACCAATGAACCAAAGAGAGACAGTATTCAGGGAAAGACCTCTATCCATCAACACCAGAGGAATTCTTTCCCCTCACATCAAAGTGTGCTGAACAGCAAGATTTAGTGTCTCTAAAGAGTCCCTTGCTAGCTATTATGTCATATCACTTCCAATTCCCTTGATAAGAAGAATCAGGGTAGAAACAGGGACTAAAATTACCAGGCACGCAAGAACTACACTTGTAGAAGAGGGCCCTGTGAAGCTTCCCTTCCAAAATCTGGTTTACTCTTATCCCAAAGGAGTACCAGAAGAGACTCTGGCTTACCACTTAGTAATGCCTTGTTCTACAGTGTATCATTTTACCCAACTACCAGTGACAGCAGGCATCAATGCATTTACTCCTGAGGAAATAAATGCAAGGCCAAACATGTTAGGGTAGAAACACCAGTCAAGAGGCCAAGCACATAGAAATGGTTCAAAAGGTGCTGTAAATGGCTAAAATGAATAAATTATCTAATATCATAAGGAAAAGAAATGGTTTCTTCTTTAAGAACAGGTCAAACGTGGATTGTCTTCCTACTATGCTATAGATAGACACACCCTAATATGGAAAAGAAACATTTGTATGCTACTTGTTATTTTTGTGTGTACAGAGAAATTATTTTAATCAAAGAGCAGACAACCCTATGTGGTCCTACTTATAATACGAAATAGTACAACTTTAAAGGAGTCATCCACGGTGCTAAACCTAGTTTGGAGTATGGTTCACACTGTATTTCCTGTAAAATTCAGAGTAAAATCCAGAACACTAAAGTCCAACTCAGATTAAATCCTGCTGACTTTCCAGCCACCTGCCCTCAATAGGTACCGCCCCAATAAAGAGTTACCAACTGATTCCCCTACAGAGAAACATCTTTGAGCAATTGCAAATCTTTTGTGGGCTCTCTGAAGAATGCATACAAACAAGTCTCTCTTCTATCTCAGCATGTATTGCCAACTAGTTTGTGGAAGGACTGGATTATTTTGCAGTAGATGCTGGATGTGACATATGGCAGTGGATTTGCATGTATGAAACCGGTTTTCTTGGTCTGGATTCTCTGTCAACAGAACAGTTAAGAACTCATTTTGGATTAGCAGAGAGACAGTTTTAATTTTAGGGTCAGCGTATCTATGCTGCTTCCCATCTGTGTTCCCATGTGCTTGCTAGCCATGGGGAGAAATTCATTTTGCTCCCATGCTAATATGAACTTCCTAAACTAATGTATTAACAGAAGAAAACTATCCTTTAATTTTTTCAAACCTATCAGAATTTTGCAATGCATTTTTATTTTAAAAATGAATGTAAATATTGCACATTACACAAACATGTAGGGGACATAGCCTACAAAAAGCCATCTCTTAGGTAAAACTGCTCGTAAACATGCATTTGAATTTCTTTGCCTATACATACAATACAAGCAAATATTCCATGCATGCTGTAAATGAAAGGGGAAAATGTATACTTGAAAGAAATGTGAACATTTCACATTTCAACATACAGATGTGTCTATCCCTGCTTTCTTCTGCCGCTATAATATTTCTTGTCTAGTAAATCTTTAAATAAGTAGACCCTGTCTAAAGTATAAGGGTGCAATTCTATGTGGATTTATCAGCAAGTAACTCCTATTGAACTACCTTGGATTTAGGTATATAGGCTGTAAATAGCATTCATACATAGGTACAGATAATACCATACACAGAACCAGTGCTTTTTTTGTAAAAAAAAAAAAAAGGTGCCGGAACTCATGTCCGGCCTGCAGTAAGCACACACACCAATCCCAAACCAGCAGCCAGCAATGGAGCAGCGTCCCAAGCAGTTATCTCTCACTATCAGAGAGCAGATAGCAGGCACAATAGCAGCCTGCAGGCACTCTGTTAATGATGTTTGCTGCTGATCTGCTACTTGGTTCAAAATCACTCTGTAAAATCCATTGAAAAAAAGGTGCCGGAACGATGACATCGATGCGTTCGATGACAAAAAAAAGCCCTGCATAGAACTGAACTCTCATTAGAGTATTTCCTCCATGGATCACTGAAGAGCAAAGCCCACTCTCTTCAAAATTGTGACAATTACAAGCACCATAGGAAAATCCTTACATACGCATGCACACACACACACACCTGATATTCAAAATACTCCTTCTAAATTAGTATTCCAAACCAGTCAAATTGCAAACTTTGGAGTTGCCACAAACTGTAAGGGACAGTGAGCATGAAATGGCCATATGTATTATGAAATATTGGAAAACAGAAGATAACCTTTCCTTGTGTTTGGCTGCTTTACCTTGACATTAGTGGACATCCGACTTTATCCAGGCAGCAGTTGGCATCCTAAAAGTGATCGGTCCATCTACAATTCCTTTGCTTTTGAGGATGTTAAACCTAGGGATTATTTCTGTCAGCTGGACAGGTGGATATTTTGCAAGGCCTTTTACAGCTGGGAAATTGTGACTGGAGAGCTAATGTGACTTCCTATAAGCTGCAGAAGAAGGCCTTATATTGTGACAGCATCATCCACTGAGAATAAAAAAAAAAAAAAAAATCCACGATCTTAAAAAAACAAAACTGCATGTTCAGGAAGTTTCTCAAGTACTGAAAAATTACGTTCTCAATAAGAAACCTAGGGGACTTTGAAATATCTCTATGGTACTAAGAGGGCTGACCTATTTTATTGTATTGTAGAGGGGAAATACAATAAAAGGAATCATAAGTAGCTCTTCAAGAAGCTACAAAACTATCTTAGGATCACCAGCTTTCCAAGTGGTACCTGTCCCCATGCCTTTCACAGCAGTTCTGTATGCATTTCTTAGCAGGTCACAGGGCCTATAGCCACGCAGAGAAGTGTTTTCTGTCGAACAACCTGCTTTTAAAAATGCAAGGCCAGGCCAAGTCCTTTTTTTCTGATCAGTTGGCAATCCTAAGATCAATGCTGTAATATTTTCTTAAGGTTAAAAATGAAACAGTTGTACACACAGGATCCCTGGCTAGTTCCTTATTCCTCAATTTATGATGTAGCACTTTAATTTTGTTGCTTTAAAGGCCTGAAATATTTAAAGTAATGCAAATAGGGCCAATTGAAGTCAGGGTATTGTGACACTGATGTCCTTGTTCTCAACATTAAATGCACAATCAGCTCCATCCTACAAGGTAACTTTGTAAAGAAGGAAGGGCATATACTTTTCTTGGATAAGAAAAAAAAGACCTGCATCAACTATTCTAAGAAAATATCTTAGGGCAGGATCCCGTACATATTTAGGCAGACAAAGCACCCTACGAGATCCAGCTTTCCCCAGCCAGCATAACTAAGCATACATAAGGTTGCATCTTCACTTTCCAAAATGTAGATTAGTGAAGTCAGGTCACCGTCCTTGTCAAGAATCTGACCAAGATTCACCTGCTTGTCAATAGAGAGTGATAGATGCTTTGAATTCCAGTCCATGCTGTTGAGCAAATATTCATTCATTAATCCATTTCTTCAGATTTACACATCAATTTGGGCATTTTAAAAAACTGAAACATGGATTTTATATGCATTTTATCCTAACATACACATTTTTCTATGCATAAAAATAAAACTAGCTAACTAAAGAAAATGAAGATGACAGAGTAAATCAGATGCCAGGATACAGTATCAGGATACAATACAGTAAGTCAAAGTGCCAATAAAATTGTTGGTTTCTGATTTTTTTATGGGGCAGAAATCACTTCCTTCCAGAAAAGAGAGCAGTAACAACATGATCACAGTCATTCCTTCTCTAACTAGTGGGTATGTCAATTATCCTATGATTTCATTCATAGGCTAAAAACACCGAAGGGTGGGGCTAGGACACTTTGTCATGAAACAAATGACAAGAATACTAACTTTACATTTTGCTTTAAATCCCTACTTCTGCAAATGATACAGACTTGCTCTTTTTGATAAAATTGGAGATTATTGCTCATGAGGAAGGGCAACAGCCATACTTTTCCCCTCCCAGCCACACTGTAGACAGCCAATGGTTCCACTGGATAACAGCTTTCTGATCCATTTATCTGATCAGGTTGGTTGGTTCACTTACAAGGTGGACTGAACAAAAGTCACAAATATTCCTAGTTGTCAGCTTAGCAGGGTGCAAAGTCTCAACAAAATGACAATGGCAAAAGCCGTCAGCAAAAATCAAACCCTTTTAAAACATTAAAGAAGAAGAAGCCACACTATAGAACCATAACTGAGCCTTTGATTCTTCAAAGACACTGTCCTGTCCTGAGGGCAGTCTCACAGCTGTCTTGCTGTTCAATATGAAATCAAAACTATGATGCCCACAAATTGTTTCTCTGCCCTTTAGCTGACCACACCAGAAAAGAAGAGGGGTGTATGAGTTACATCTTTCAGTTGCCAATTTCTGGTTAAAACTTCTGGTTAAAACTACAGATAAAAGTTTTATCTGTAGGTCATACATATAAAGCCAAAGTTCACCGTGATAAAACTTAGTAGCATGCTGAATGTTACTAAAAAGACAGGAGATTGGACTATATAACATAATGAATATCACCAATAAAACAAAATGATAGGAAACATCCTATCATGATACACAATGTGTGGTTGTGTATTTAAAGTGCTAAAAGTCACAAATATGGTTGTTATTGCTAACAAAATGCAATCCTTAAGAGGGTGTACAATGCAGCAGGGACCACGGCTAGTTCTAGGATGGAGTGAAACTTTGAGACGGTGCCATCTGGCAGGTACTCACTTATGCGGATGCTCTCCAAGCCACAGGATTTCTTGGTGGCAATGGTTTGGCAACTAGAAAAATGCTTCAATTTCCCATTATTTCTTGGAATCTTTAGCATAACTCCAATGTAGGAAGTTTTGAAAAGCTGTTGGATTCAGCAACTTCACACAGATTAACCAGACTGACTTTTGTCCTGACAGATCAAAGGATGTGATCCTCTTTCCTCCTGATTATATTTCAGAAAAGTCATCAGGAACCACATTCCAGTGGTAGGTAGGGTGCAAGCAAAAGGGGCAAGGCCAAAAATGCCAACAGAAAATTCTTATTGACCATAATTAAACCTTGGGAAAGGTATTAAAGCCTTTTAGAATGGGAAAGAAGTCTTCACAAAAGCCAGAAAGCCACCAAATGATTAATATAGGAAAGAAATAAGAAGGCGTCATGTGTCTCTGTTCAGATGCACTTTGCATACTGAAGGGAAGATTCTGCCCTTCAATGTCAGGTCTTTTTCCTCACAAAAGAGTTCAGGGGGAATGTTCACGTTGAGGTATGAGAGTAAAAGATCGTTCTTAGGGATATAAATCTGCTACTTGCCTCCAATGGGTTAGCTTCTCAAGAAGCAAACCGCTTTTGGCCTCAACATGACCAATTTGTGTATATCCAGCCTGGCTTCTCTTTGGATTGTTTCTCCTGTTTGGATTGGTTTCTCCTGTTTGGATCGTTCATTTTAGTACTCCAGAGACTTGCATGATGTTACACACAGCACAAGAGTGAGGCAGAATATTGACAACTGGATTAGATAAACGGATAATGTCCTGACAAGCCCCCAATAAAAAATGCATGAAGGAAGAGCAGATAAGCTGACATGATGGTCACTTCATATGCTTCTGAGAACCCTGAAATGACACTCAGTGGATGTGCTCTTCATATTAGGAAATTTGCGCAGCTTTTGCCATTCTTTGCATTAGCTCCATCGCAGCTCCCTCTACTGCTGCTTCTGCATCGATGGCTGTATAAGCTCAGCAAGCCCACTTACTTTTTTCAAAGGAGCAAATAGTGTGATTCATTTTCCAAGCCAAATTATAAACCAAAATTGGATCTCATTGTGTGCCTACTGACATAAATGGGAATGCAGTAAGTCCAACCCCTACTCTTTCATTGATGGCAGCAGCAGAATGGAAAGAAGGCCTTTTCTCTCCTCCTCATTCTTTCCCCCTCCATTAGTAGTAATAAAGATGATGTTAATGCCTTGGTCACTCTCTGAGAAGCATGGGATGCCAGCTAGCACCTACATTTAGCTCTTTGCTCAGTAACAAGGCCATATTTTTCTTATTTAATACTGTACTGTTGTATTTTAATTTTATATTTATATTTTAATTTATATTATAATTATTTTAATTTATTGATGTGAGCCGCCCC